>NC_091123.1:116917126-117253626 GCF_040183065.1 Periplaneta americana
TTCAATAAATCTTTTCCTGCAATTGTGCTTTTTTCTGTAAACGGCCCCAGGGAAAATCACTTCCTGGACAGCCTCGTAATTGCAGTCGAGTGGCCAAAATTTGTATAAGCACTTCTTTTGACATTATTAACATGGTGGAAGAAGAATATTTAACTTTTTTATCTACCCCCATCAGAACGTTTGCTTGTAAGCCAGGAGATATTAGAGTAGGGTGGCCAGTTCCTTTTCCCCTCTTGCAAACATAGCTACATATCACACTAATCAGACTTCAGATGCATACAAACAATTGCTCTTCGTCTGACACATACCTTGAAGCGAGATGTAGCCTGCAGCCTGATAATAAATGTACATATCAGCCTGAACCTTAATCAAGGTTTTACTCGTAATGTCATTATGGACAGAATTTTGCGCGTTGTGATACAGATTGTACTTTCATATTATTATGAGGTTGATCATATACGACAGTAGTATATTGAATAGAAATTTAGTCTTGTGTATCAAGCGAAATTCGGTTTAGACAACTTTGGCTTTCCTATTTGAAATATTTAACACGTAAACCATCGATCGTTTTAAGTGTTATATTCCCATATTTCCTTCCTGTGAATGACTAAGTTACTGGAAATCAATATACAGAAATAAGTTAGAACTCTCTACTTCGGAAGTCTGGGTCTATACTATTTGAAAGAATCGTGTTCACTCGACTTTTATAAGAAGTATAGTCTGTCTAAAGAAATTCTTGGAGACCGTGGTCTTTGAATTACACTAGTTGTCTCCTCACTATCGCTTAGAATATCATCGAAAATCTCCTGTATGTTCATTTGTGCTGGTAAAACCACTGCAGGATAATCTTTTTTAGCCTTACACTGTAGCTTAGAGGGCATATAAACTCCGATCAAATTGAACTGAAGGTTGACTAGTGGTTAAGGTTTATAATTGGAGACCGGATTTTAAAGGGAATCCCTTCTTTATTTCAATACGAAAAATGAAATAATTAATTACAATGTTCAAAACTATCTTCCACCGGCCAAATTATGTGGTTTTGACTTCCCCTTTTTTCCCTTGTTTAGTCCATATTCCCTTTTCCACCATATTTTTTAATATCTCTTATTTTGACAAAATGTCGCAAGCATTTAGATAATTTTCTTATATTTTTTCGATAGGCCTATAACTTCGTGAGCAAGCAAAAATAAATATCGTTCTTCTTCTGATTTCAGACATTGAAAAACTAATAAAGTGTGCCGATTTAGAGTTGAGGATAACAAGAAAATTTTCACCTCTGGTTCAGTTGATGTTGAGCGGTCATTTTCTGTTTATAAAGACATTCTGCATTCAAAGAGGCAGAATCATATTGAAACATATTGAAATGTTGAATGTGATCAAATACAACACTTTCCTTATGTTGTGAAGCGATAAATATAAGCTTGTGTGTGCTATGTGTATCCATGAATGTGCTGAAGTGTGTTTTCAATTAAAATAGCACCCTTTTGAGGGAGTGATATAGTCCTTTTTAAAGTCCTTTTTTGACTATATCAAATACAACATTTTCCTTATTGTGAAGAGATAAATGTAAGATTTTGTGTCCCATGCGTATCCATGAATGTGCTGAAGTGTGTTTTGGGGAGTAATATAGTCTTTTTTCAAGTCCTTTTTTTTTGGCTATAACTTTTCCTTTTTTGTCCTGTTTAGGTGAAAAAGTTTCCCTTTAAAATCCGGTCTCTATTTATAATACATGACGGATCGAAAAACTTCAGTTCAAACTGGAACTAAAGCTTAAATCATGTTTATAATACCCGGACACACTTTTTAACTATGATAGTGGTAAATTATTTTTCCTACTGTTTTATTAATTCGTATACCTTTTCAGTTCTCAGACCTCAAGAATTTAATGACAATTTATTAATGTATATATATATATTTTTTTTTTGTATTTCCATTTACGTAAACATTCACAACTGTTGAAAAAACCATAGGCAATGCAACTAATTTTATAGTATTAATGAACTCTATTTTTGGATTATCTGTATTGCATTGTGCATGTGCTGTTCCTCTAACCTTATTTCATTTAACACCAATTAAGTTTAAAAGTCAGTGGCTAAGAGTAACAATGAAGAATTGAATTTAAAGTTTACAGAATGATCAACACTTCCGAACAACGCTAAATATAAATAAATATTTTATCGAGAGGCTCAGCAATATAAGAAAGGAATAATAAGTAACTCAGCGCATATTTGAATAATGACGACGACGACGACGACGATGATGATGATGATGATGATGATGATGATGATGAGAGTATACTATGCTCCAACCACGAGAAAGTCTCCGCCGGATGAGACGAAGGGGGGTAATGCTGTGAATGAATGTTGATGTCATAAGGTCACACACGTGAGTACTCTTATCTCTATTGGCTAGCTCTCACAGCACAAACCTTAACATTGATACAGGCATATTGATACTACCCTAGTTACAAAATTAGATCACAGTTAATCTCCTGGTCTTTTAATCTCTTCATACAGGAAATAACATATGCAGGAGAGCGCATGGTTTTTAAGCTGGCGTTATAACGGTAATATTATTTATCTACTTCGTTCCAGTAGATGAGGCAATAGTAAGCACATTCCTTTCACGGTTGATCTCCTGGTTGGAGAACAGTACTATGTGACCAAGCGCTCAGCCGTTTCGGTGAAATACTGAACTAAACGTCTTACATCATTCTTGGCAATAGCAGAGAGCATGTAACATCAGACCTGCGAACTTAGGATAGGTGAAATGCGGGAGATGGAATTTATTAGGGGAGATCGAGAACGTAAATTTTTTTAAAATCAATTTATTTAAATGTGAGCATTCACAATTAACGAGAAGCTTGCCGGAGCCCGGTAATGGGAACGGAGAGTTGGTCAAGTTTTAATTTTGCCTTTCTCTTTTCCGATCACAGCCCAGATTCATTCTGTTGTCATCAAAAAGCTATTTGGTCGCTGTATATTTTGTAGCAAGGAGAGCATGACATAATATCTTGTCCATTCATTGCTTGTATCTAACGCAGAAATTCAGCAGAATCACTTTCCATATATGCTAAGTACGTGTATATGTGAATTGAATTCTTAAATATTCCTTGTCTTAAATTTCTAAGTTGGTAAATAATAGTTTGTGTTGGCTGACTCGTATTCGTGAGAGAATTCCATTGGTCAACTATATACAAATAACATCAGACTTCAGCGCGTCTGGCCGCGAAACCAGGTGGCCCGGGTTCGATTCCGGTCGGGGCAAGTTACCTGGTTGAGGTTTCTTCCGGGGTTTTCCCTCAACCCAATATGAGCAAATGCTGGGTAACTTTCGGTGCTGGACCCCGGACTCATTTCACCGTCATTACCACCTTCATCTCATTCAGACGCTAAATAACCTAAGATGTTGATAAAGCGTCGTAAAATAACCTACTAAAAAAAACATCAGACTGCGTAATATCGACTTTACAATTGTCTTTACTGACATACATATAGATCTAGCCGTTTTCGTTCTCGGTTTATTGTGAATTAAAAATTTTCACTTTCATGTTCTTCACTTCTCGGTCTCATTCTGGTTCTCGTTTCCGGTTTATTGTTGACCAACCTTTACATCATTCTTGACAATCGTAGTGTGCATGTAACATAAGACCTGCTAACTTAGAAGAAATGAAATGGGAGAGATGGAATTTATTATTATTATTATTATTATTATTATTATTATTATTATTATTATTATTATTATTATTATTATTATTATTATTATTATTATTATAGCAATGGAACCATGAACAAAGTGCGGGTGACACGGCCACAAACCGAAAACAACAATCTCATACCAACGACCTGCTTCCGAGATAACTTGTCCTTTTGCCGCACTATAACAACATTTAAACGCGACAGTAGTGAAACTGTGAAATACTTGAGTATTTTGTAAGTCAGAGAATGCCACACTGCGTATGCTGAGGTCCAAAAGCCTGGTTTATGTCATGAAGAGAGATTTGTTCCTATTTTCTGTTTAGTTGTTACATTGCTATGCTGAGGCTAAATTAAAACATGAGGAGTAACTATTTAAAATAAGTATACAAATATACAGATGTAAATGCTGTAGTTTCTGAGAAAAAACAAACCTGAAATATAAAATATGCATAAGAGCAGGGAAATGCTACCATGTTATGGAAACATCTGATGTATGAAGCGAAGCGAAGTGGTCGAGTTGTTAAGGCGTAACTTATGTGTCTAAACTCTAAAGTGTGGAATCGACGGTTCGGATACTGACAAGATAAATTACGGTTTATATTTTTTAACATTTAAAAATTTTATAAAACCTAACCTTATAAATACAACCTTTTCATCTGGCTTAATAGTAATTTGAGTTCCTAAATGTTATGATCTGTCCCGCGCCGTGGCTTCGTGGTCTAAGACACCCTGCCTAGGACTCGCATTACGGAATGCGCACTGGTTCGAGTCCTCATGGGGGAAGAAATTTTCTCATGCAATTTCGGCCAGTGTATGGGACCGGTGCCTACCCATCATGATGCACTTGGAGAGCTGCGATAGGTAGCGAAACCCGGTTACGCAAACCAGCTATAACCGTTGTGGGGGGGGTGATCACCGTGCTAACCACACGATACCTCCATTTTGGTTGGATGATCGTCACCTCTGCTTCGGCATGTGAACGTGAGGTCAGCAGCCGGCTGATCGGTCTGGGCCCTTCATGGGCTGTAGTTATAATTGGGACAAACCATAAATATTTATTTAAAATTTGGAGATCGTATGTGGATAAAAAAAATTGATTTTCAGTATCAAACAGATATGTTTGTTTCTAATAAGGAACACTCGTGAAAAGTAAAATAACACAGAAATGCTGGCAAAGAATGCTGGCTAAAACTTGAAATACACCGTGTTCCGCTTATAAGTATAACAAAAGAAATAGCTATAACTTCTGAATTAATACAAGTATATAGTTGAAACCAACTGCTACAAAGAATGAAAACTGGGAATTTTTGTTACCTTATGTTCCATAAACCTCAACATGGCTTCCATTGGTGGACGGGAAATATCCAACCGGTATTCAACCTCGACCCAAGAGTTATGAAGCATCTGTGGTGTAACATTGTTGACAGCAGCATAAATTCTTTCTTGTAAGTCTGCCAAATCACGTACTGGCGTCCTGTAGACCTGGTCCTTAACAAACCCCCACAGGAAAAAATCAGGTGGTGTTAGATCTGGTGATCTGGCAGGCCATGTGATGTACGGTGATCCTCTTCCGATCCATCTTGCAGGGAATTGTTCGTCTAAGAATGTGCGAACCATGTTGGCAAAGTGTGGTGGAGCCCCATCTTGCTGGAAAATTGCTCCATCTGGGAGTTGTGGCACAGCATACAGTTGCAACATATCCAGGTACGTGTTTGCAGTGACTGTCTTTTCAGCAAAGAAATAGGGACCAATGATTCTGTCACGCATGATCCCACACCAAACATTCCATTTAGGGGAATCCCGTTGGTGTTCAATTACGACACTTGGATTTTCCGACCCCCAGATGCGACAATTGTGTCGGTTTACTTTTCCACTGACGTGGAAGGTTGCCTCATCTGAGAAACAGACTCCAGTTAGAAATGTGTCGTCATCGTCCACTTTATCCAACATTGTTTCTGCAAAGCGTTTTCGTTCCAGTTTATCATTCGGCGTAATCATCTGATGAAGTTGCAGCTTGTACGCTCGCAAACGCAATCTTTTATGGAGCACTGTATGCACTGTTGTTGGTGGGATGTTCAACTGCACACTAGCCTGTCGAATGGATTTCCGCGGGCTTCTCTGAAATGCCTCGCGAATGCGTTCGACATTTTCGTCAGACACTTTACGCTTGGAATGTTTACCTGCATTAGACAACAAACTTCCTGTTTCTCTGAGCTGCCTATCCCATTTCATTATTGAGACGTACGTCGGTACAGCTTCCCTCGGTCTAAGATTGTACTGACGGCGAAACAAGTGCTGTACACGAATTATGGATCTATGTTCTGCTAATGACAGCACACAAAAGGCTTTCTGCTGTGGCGTCCACATGCTGACTGACTAAAGATACGATACGAATTCTCTTATTTAATGATCTGCGCATGCGTGAGTCTTCTAAAAATAAGTAACAACAATGGATTAAAACTTCCCAATTTCCTCTTTACAATGGTACCAATCTTAACCCATTTGCATGCATTGTTATGAAATTATAACTATTTCTTTTATTATACTTATAAGCGGAACACGGTGTATATAATTACAAACCACTCCAGTTGATGCATAGCAGTTTCAAATATGACTCGCATTGGCATTCAAGAACAAGAATTAATAAAAATCACTGATCATACCTATGCATCTTCTGAAATCCGATTTACAAATAAATGAAGAGCACCATTCGGAAATCCTGAATAAGTTGAATACACCATGTAGGCCTAAATCAACGAGTTCCACTTCTATTATGCACACGTCCAATATAACATCAATTGAACCACCAACCACATTCAAATTTGAAAATTGTACATTCAATAATTATTCCTTTTAAAATTATTCATTCGGAAATTCTGAATAAGTTGAATACACCATGTAGGCCTAAATCAACGAGTTCCACTTCTATTACGCACACGTCCAATATAACATCAATTGAACCACCAACCACATTCAAATTTGAAAATTGTACATTCAATAATTATTCCTTTTAAAATTATTCATGTTTATTTTTTATGTCATCGTCGTTAATTAAAACTTGTGTATATTAGTTAGGTTATGTTATAGCTTCTGCTCTGAGAGGATAAAAAGAACTTCTGCTGTATATTATGGATAGTCACGTATCAGAGTTTGTTTAATATTAAGATTTATTGAATAGTAATCATTACAGTGTCTGTATAAAGACACTACTGCCATCTAGCACGCATCTAGCGTAATATTTGTAATGTTGAGATGGTACAGTAATACATTTGAAGAGAGTTGTATTTTCGTAAGTCAATTAATATTTTATTGTATTGGAGTACTTCGTTACTTCTAATCTCTATATACTTTCTTCTAATCGTGTAATAGTCAATTAAATCCCACTCGAGTATTGATTTTCTCTAGATAAATCAAAACGTCTAGTGAGATTACTATTGATAAAAATAGTTCTTATAAAGATATATTCGATTTTATATAAGAAGAGAGCCTAATTCATCCTACATACGATTAAGACCTTTTTAGGTATACAAGGTCTGATGTACTGATAAATAAAAATATAACAAAATGATATTGTACATTTAAGTAGCTATAGAATTTCTATTACTTCTGTAAAATAAATATTTCTTTATTAATCAATAATAGTCCAAGAAAGTTTTGCAAACACTGAACGGGAATTCATTTCATAAGCACTCGTAATAGTACTTCCTTTTGTGTACATTTTGTATGAGATCCACGCCTTCTTCCAGTCCACCCTTATACAGAGCGCAACTAATATCTGCATTCCGCTCATGAGCTGTGAGCAGGCTCGGAAAGAGCAAACCTTGTGCAGGCCTGGTTTAAATCATACAAAATATGTTTTATCTATATTAAAACGATAATCCTCAAACCGTTGAACGTCAAGTATGTTCATAGGAACTATTCTTACCTGATGGTAACCGTTAATTATGAATCACTCGCAATATGCTATAATAAAGTGGAAGTTTACAAAAACAGAAAAAACATATTTTCAATGTATTTTACTTACGAATTTTAAGTTGATTAATGTTATAATTTACACGTTTCATAATCAAAATGTCCATGGCTTTTACATGAGTAATGTAGGCACAACACAAAGTCTGAATACGAAAAGTAAATAGAATCACCTGGAAATATGAACATAACAGCACATTCAAATACAGCTCGCATACTTCACACGTAGTAACTACCGTCCGTGTTTAGTTGCCCATCGATGTAGGAACCACATCACAAACACTCCTAACTGTACAGAAAAGTTATAAGGCACGGATGTTTGAAATTTCTTCATGGAAGATACCCAGAAGTGTTTGAACGTAGTTATGCTAGCAATCTTGCACGATTAGAAATTGTGTCAAGAGAATCACGTTGAGAGGAGAGTCTTGTCCTGTTCAGCCTTCGCTATAAAATACGATAAGAGACTTAAAATTTGATATAAATGATTTAGACGTGGCTCGGCGTATCACAGCTGCTACTGCCATCTCCTAGAACGAGTCCAGGTGAAGTGTGCAGTTCCGAAGTTGGTCCGGGGACGAAGCGGTCCGCATCTCATCCGCACTTCACGTTGTACCACCAGTCGCAGTGGCTCAGTGCCTGGTTGAACACTGTTCCCTTGGGACACAGGAAAGAGTCGCGGCGTCCGTCCTTCTGGCAGAAGTGGAAGACCTGTGAAAGACACGCGTCTTAATAAAATGCCACTTACACAATAATGAACACATTTATAATGAAACTAGTGTTGTGGGATTTAATCGATTAATCGATCAATTTCTGTTGTAAGATAAATCGATCAAAAATGTTTAATCGAATAATCGAGTCGATTAAAATTAATCGGTTGTAGTTGATACTGATTATTATTTTGTTAATATAAACTCGTAGGCCTACTAAAAATTCCGACAATATTTTTCTCTCGGAAATTGCTTACTTAAAAGCATAATAGTAGGTCCCTACTGTTATTTTCTAACTGTAAACCAACTAGCGAAGGGAAAATCTTTGCACAAACACTTCAGAAAGAGATGGAGATATGGAGACAATGACCTAGTCTACCTCTATTGAAAGTTAAAACACAATGCGAAATCCTTATTAAGTTTTAGGCTTTTCCAAGAAAACTTCCTCCACCTTGTCAGCTAATCTTCCTAGCATATGAAACACATACTTTTCTGGGATTCGTCCCCCTCATTCCTTATAAAATAGCCATGTCTACACTGTGTGCAAGTGAGAGCGTAACTATTTTCTTCTTTTTCTAAAATCTGGTAATTCGGATTACAATAGGGGCCAGTCTTCTGTTTCGACCGCTGTACTTTGCAGGTGCTTGCAGTTTCTGTACTGAATTTGTATATGACGGTTGTGTGTTTGGTTTGATAAAGAAGAAATAATCAGTTTTCTGTTGTCTGTGAAAAGTGTAAACTCCATGTCATATGAGAATCTGAGAGGTAAACTCGGTGAAACGTTTGTATTTAAATTGAACTCTCGTGGAGAAGTGCTTGACAGAAAAAAAGGTTTTTCGTGTTTAGTGATGCTGGTAACATTGTTACTAAACGTAGAGCGGCACTTAATTCGGAGCATGTGAATGCACTCACATGTTTAAAATCATGGATGTAGCATTATTAACTAGGTGAGTCTTCATACTTTTTGTTATTTATGTTTGTCTCAAAAATTCCCGGAGAAATTGACACAAATTATAAACCTCATAATAAATATGTTAGTAAGTAATTAAAATATATGTTTTTTTAATATAACGATACAGTATGTACAGATATACAAAATTGAATACTTATGCTTATCGTTATCACCGAACACAAGTTAAATTTAAAAATAATTGTGTATTACAGTATAGTAAAACATTTTTTCAACTCGATCAATCGATTAAATTCAAATAGTTAATCGATTAAATATTTTGATCGATCGACAGCACTAAATGAAACAATTTTTAACAATTTTATAGAGGAGACCGGAGTAATTTGGATATAAGTTACGATTTGTTGAATGAAACTTTACATAATCTTCAAATACATGCCGATTTATTATATATTTATTCAACAATTGATGAAGCATCGGTAGAAGGGAGAAAAATTCTTTCTGGCATCGGGATTCGAACCTGGGTTTCCAGCTATACGTGCTGATGCTTATCCACTAAGCCATACCAGATTCAAGCTCCAATGCCGGATTGAATCCCATTCATTTTAAGTTCTACCTACTGTGTTCTCCTTTGTTGGCCTACCCGTGTCGCGTGTCACAGTATGGCAGTAGACACAATGTCCAACCACAAGTACAGGGGTGCACTCATTACGATTGACTAATTGGCAGGGGTCCGACGGAACATGGCTCGTCTTCAATCACAAAGTGATTACTACGTTTTATCATATTACCACAATCTATTATATACAGTCACGAAGCTCAATACTTAGTAAATATGCATCCAAAGATAGTTGCTAATCACTAGGATCGTTACTATCGTCTCATTACAGACAATGCGAAATAGTACCTGCACAGTCTATTGTTCCTAGTACCTACATAAACTCAAGCTTCGTGACTGTTTATACTAGACTGTGATATTACTATAGGCCTATGTACCGAAGTACATATGGAGTGATTCGTACTTCAATTTTTACTGCCTGTTCTATTTAAAGTCACTACACTAACATTTTCATAACTTGCCCCCCCCCCCTCGTTACAAAAATCGTTATTTCTGTTTAACACTTAAGACTTTACACTGTTTTACGTATAGTTATATACATGAGGAGGTAGAAATGACTGTAGAAATGGATGTGAGACAGGAATAGAAACATAGATATCAGGAGATTCGAATGGAAGCATACACAGGCCTATGAGGAGATGGGAATGAAGATATACATATTTATGTAACGATGGGATGGAGACATAGATACGAAGAGGTGCTTGCTGACTTGCATATAGTGTTGTCGGACTAGCAACACTAAAATCCGTTCACATAAAAACCAAATTTCATACATGACTTTAAAATACATTTTTGTGCATTATAATCATGCAGAATATATAGATATGTTAATTAATGTACTGTACTGATATAGCTTCCTAAATACAAACCTGATATAGTGTCTCTCCGGTATTCACACTTTTTTATCCCTACAGTTCTTTTAGAAATAGGCCTATCTTCCATTGTATAAAAGTTATTTGTAAAGTAGTGTTTCAACTTATGTATGTTTTATGTATAGGCTAATTATGTACTATTTATCTTTTGATTTATATTCAGTATTATTCAATTAAATACGATGTACATTAAGCAATTTATTCTTAGATAATAGAAACTAGAAAATATATTCGTTACGGGCCATAGATGGAGCAGATTAGAGAGACAGGGAAAACCAGACAAGTGACTGAAAAGCAAACATTCTCATGGGGCAGATGAAAAGCAAGTTTTTTTTCTTCCACAATGTTAATAATATCAAAACAAGTGCTTATTCAAATTTTGGCCACTCGAGTGCAATTACGAGGGTCGTCCAGAAAATAAGTTTAACTGGGGTCGTTTACAAAAAGAAAACACAATTTCATGAGTGTTTTATTGGAACAGGTACATCAAATTGTTGAACTATTTTTGATCATATTCCCCACCGGAATCGAAACATTTGATATACCGTGGGATGAACAGAGAGGTGTAGACAGCTGTAACACTGGTTCCGATCCCAGGCGGCAGACTTCTACTACACAGGGATACAAAAGTTGATCCCAATATGTAACAGATGTCTCAGTTCCGTTGAGGAATATGTTGAAAATTAGCTCACAAATTGCTGTATTTGTTTCAATTAATTTTTCCACGAAATTTTGCTTTGTTTCTGTAAACGGCCCCAGGTAAACTTACTTCTTGAACGGCCCTCGTAATTACGCTCGAGTGGTCAAAATTTTTATACTTCATTTTATATCATGGAATGTAGTTTCTCAGGAAGGACTTTGCCGATAGACCTTCTACTGCTCCCTACTAATTGGTTGTCATAAATAAATGTCTTTTTTAATGTGACGGAAATTTTGTCTTCGCCTGTTAGTAACCAATCACAACGCTCGTTCAGAAGAATTGACAGGCTCCCTTCATATTCACTGGAGGGAGAGTTGCTACATCTTTTCCGAATTCCAAGAATCCCGTCAGCACGAGAGTATCATTTCGAGGGTCGCCAGGAATGTGGCAACTGTGCAACATTGGGACCGGAGACGGGATGGGATGGTCAGAGATGTTTGTGTAGGAAGTCGTAAATCTGTAAAAATAACTTTTTTTCTGTCCCCGTGAGAGTATTTACTTGTGAGCTTATTGTTACCTTCTCATTCACCCTCCCAAACATGACCCATAGCGGTAAAAATTTGTTCTCCAAACCGACAAGTAGGTAAGAAGAAGTGGGGATTGAGATATGTATATGAGGTGGTAATTTGAGATACTAATGAAGAGAAGGGGATGGGAACGTACTTATGAAGAGGTCCACAGCTCCTTAAATTTTACATCTATATGGAAAAGGAAGCAGGTAAGATGGAAAGAAAGGAAGGGAGTGGAGTCGAAGAAACTCCGGTATAGGAAAAGGAAAAGAGAAGACGTAGAACGATCTGGGAGGAAGCCAAGAACGAATAAGAGAAATTATGTAGGACAGAAATTAAAAAAAAAAAAATGATTTCGTGATAATTAAGGAAGACACAATTTGACATAATTGAATTGTAAGAATATATTATGCTATTTTTTTAGCTTGGTTATTTAATGACTCTGTATCAACTACGAGGTTATTTAGCGTCGATGGAATTGGTGATAGCAAGATGATATTTGGCGAGATGAGGCCGAGGATTCGCCATAGATTACCTGACATTTTCCTTACGGTTGGGGAAAATCTCGGAAAAAACCCAACCAGGTAATCGAACCCGCGCCCGAACGCAACTCTGGATCGGCAGGCAAGCGCCTTAGCCGACAGAGCTGCGCCGGTGGCTAATTATGTTATTATCTCTTGACTAAAAATATATCATTTTATATAAAGTATTCCAGATTAATGTCGCATCATGTGAATGGATGAATGGATAGGTAGTTTTTATTAAATAAACACCCTTTCAAGCGTCAGCATTTTCAACATACATTTTATCTATACTTATATGTATGGTAGTATGGTGGTACGTAATGCACATAATAAAACAGTTTATATTTTCGTTACCTTAATGGCTATAATATCAACTTTCCGCTTGACATAAAAGGAAATTGTCGTTAGATGGTGATGGCTTAAATAAGTTTGTGCTGTAGTCATGCATTTATAATGTTCGTATTCGGAAACAATTTCAGTTATACACTTTATTTTTATGCCATTAATAAAATTGTGCATTTACTCTACTTGTCTCTTTTGTGAAGAATCTATATGCCTAGTTATGAGCTTTAAAGAAAGAAATGCTGTTGTAACAATAGCTGTACCGGACTTTCATTTCAAACTTCGCAGTCTAAATAACTATGAAATTTAATTTAAGCAAAAAACACCTCAATTTAGATATTGAGGGGAAAGTTTAAAACAAGTGTTAATTACACTTTTAGTTTAAACCCCCCTTACCCTCAGATCCCTCTTGAATTTTCAAATATCACGCCTATATTATGAATAATACTTTTGAAAGAATATTCAATTATTGTTATTCGTGTGTTCTCACATGTTTTGTTTTCTATCGTCGCCAGACAATTTCGATTTTTCTTATTGATAGTTGGTTGTAGGATGAGAACACATTTCACTTTGAATAATTTCCTAAATCCTATTAATTAAATTTACTGAATTAAATATTGGAATGTGTTCCATTGTTGGCTATACAGCAATACAGCCTATTTCGCAACTTCTCTATATAGCACTGTTATATTATCAAAACCAGACATAAATAACGTAAATCCAAACTTCGACTTTCATTATCCCTTATCCTGTTTTACATTTTTAAAGAATCTTATATTATATAAAATCAATGTGGCTATGTTATGTATGTATGTATGTATGTATGTATGTATGTAATGTAATGTAATGTAATGCTCCACCAGATTGAATAAACATCATTTGGTTTCTGGCAGACCAGTACAATGTCCCCATAGAGGATTTAAAATTTACAAGTTTTTACAAACATTTAAATGTTCCCAATTCATAATAGAATTTTCTTCATTACAAATGACCAGACATCGGATTCTAGGGCAAATGCCTATTTTGTTTCTTTAGGAGAAAAGTAAAAATAATTATTAATATTTGTGTTTCATGGAAATTGAAAGGTATTCAAAGAGTTTTATAGTGCCCTAAAATGCCCTAAAACGGTTATTAGAGCCTAATTTGTTAATATTCGCCTAAAAATGCCTAACTCACTGTAAAATTTCGCATTTTACTCTTACTTTTTATAATTTATACATGCATTCACTGCGAAATTTAAGGCATTTAAAAAGTGGAAAGTTTGCTTCACACCGGCCATGAAACCATTGATAAAGGAAACAAAATATTTTGAATCTCACGACACTCGCAATAGATTTCACCGAATTTAACATGTTTGGAGGCATAAATGCCGACAAAGATCCAACCTTAGTTTTGAAGCAGGCAACAATCACATGTGCTGCTACCGATTCAGAGATATGCTATACTATAAAAATGACTGTTTTCGGTCTGGAACCGATTAGCTGTATTGCCCTTCAGAGTGTCATGAAATCACAATTTTTGGAGAAAGAGTGTTTTTGAAATATTTATGAAAAGTCGTAAAACTGCGAATTAGTAGGGTAAACCGTTACAAAATATTTAAAAGAATGGCCCTCCTAGTGTTAACACTACCAGGAAATGCAACAATAAGTGGAACTTTGTATTTTTGTCCAATTGAATCTCAATAACAACGGTTCATTTGAATGCTCGTTAACAGTTGCTCTTTCCCTCACCTTATTTGTGTTGAGAAGTTTTGAGCGGTAGGACGTTTTCCTGTGAAGTTTAACGCGATAATGCCGAAAAATATAAGTGCAAAATCTACATTGATCCGGCAATGGCTAACAGAATATTCAGAATTCACTTATGATGGAAAAATAATATTCTGCAAGATTTGTAGCAAACAGGTATGTAACAATAGTTGAAATATATAAATTCTATTAATTTTAATGAGTAGGCCTATAATATTTATACATTGACTGAGCTATCCTGAGGTATAATTCTTTTTAAGACCACTACACTTTAACCTTTTAAATTCCGATAGTTAAAGTATTTGCAGGTCATTAAAATTTTGATTGTTCGAACCCACTAACTTTGTGATAGAAATACGGCAATACAACAATTAGGATTTTATTTTAATTCAGTTTACTTTTCATTTTTAGATTTCGCAAGAAAAGAAGTGCCACCTAAAGCAGCATGTGCAAGGAGCGGCTCATAAGGCTAAAGCTCAGCAGAAAAATCAACTGCAACAAACTTTACTAACACAGCCTACTTCATCCAATCTCAGCAGCAATTTCTATGCTGATTTAACCAGAGCGTTTGTTGCTGCTAACATTCCCTGGAATGCATTGAAAATCCGGTTTTAAGACAGTTTTTACAAAAATACTGCAAACAAAATATCCCATCTGAGTCGACCCTAAGAAAAAATTACTTAGACAGAATATACAATGAAACTTTAGCTTCCATTCGGGAGGATATAGGTGATTCTTACATATGGATCTCTGTGGATGAAACCTCAGATCCTATGAATAGGTATATAGCAAATATGGTAGTAGGAAAACTTAGTCCTGATGGACCTTCGATTCCACACCTCGTATGTGTTAAGGAACTTTCGAAAGTGAATAGCCAAGCCATTGCTTATTTTGTAAATAAAGGCCTACAGTCTTTATACTGAGGTAATATAGACGATTCTAAAGTTCTGTTGTTTTGTACTGATGCTGCCTCATACATGGTTGCTGGAGCTCCACTTCTTAAAACATTTTATCCTAACCTCACGCATGTAACCTGTCTAGCACATGGCCTTCACAGGGTTTCTGAAACAATCCGGAATGAATTTCCTCTTGTCAATTCGTTTATTTCTAACACAAAAAAATGTTTTTGTAAAGCCCCATCCAGGATTTCAATATTCAGAGAGAACTTTCCAGATATCCCACTCCCACCTCAGCCGGTTGTTACACGATGGGGAACCTGGATTCAGTCAGTGGTGTATTATTCTAAGTATTTTAAAGAAGTGGTCACAGTTATTGATAAATTACCTGAAACTGATAGTGCAGCGTGTGTGAAAGCAATGAAAGATTGTCTGAATGACTCACGAGTGAAAAACGATATTGCCTACATAACATCAAACTTTTCTTTCATACCTGCAAGCATTGAACAATTAGAACGTGAAAAACAATCTCTTTGTAGCCAAATAGCAATAGTAAAGGAAGCTCAAGTAAACATACATTCTGCTTTGGGCGAAACTGGGAAAAAAGTTGAAAATAAGTGGGATAACGTATTAAATAAGAATGTAGGATTTTCATTGTTGGAAAAAGTATCAAGAGTGATATCGGGGGAAAGTGTAAATGTTCCAGTAAGTATTAATGTTTCTATTGTACCTAATTTAAAATTTGCGCCTCTCACATCAGTTTCGGTTGAAAGAAGTTTTTCTGCTTTCAAAATGATTCTCAGTGACAAAAGGCAAAGGTTAACTGTGGAGAATTTAGAAAAAATTCTGGTGGTATACTGTGCAGATAATTATAATAAAGTCTGAGCATGGAACTGAATTTCAATAACTTAAAATGAGTAATCTTGATATCAATAATCATTATTTCATTAGTTTCAATATATTAAATTTGTGCAGCTCTGTTTATAAATATAATATAGTATTCTTTTTTAATGTTTAAACATACTTTTTTGTGCGTATTTTAGTGTATAACTAAAAATTTCAGTGAAAGAAATAAGTATGATACCTTGATGTGCCTAAAATGCCTATTTTATTAAAAATAGAGCCTAATTTTACAAATTTTGAGCTTATTTTAGGCGCCTAAAACTGCAATTTTTAGTGCCTAAAAATCCGATGTCTACAAATGACACACTGAAGTGATGGTAAAATACCCAGTTTATATAAATATTCCCCCAGACAGTCGTGTCCTGTGCCAATAAGGATATGGCAGTTACAGTCTCTTTACAGGGATGATCAGGGAGTATCTCTGACTTGTTAACAAGACCAATCCATTTCTTGCCATCACTCTTTATTTGAAGATCTGAGAGAAACTCATTCTTAAATTAGCGGTTAACTATAATCGTTTCAAGTTGTGATACGACAGTTGGGAGGTTGTCCGTAACAATATTTCAGTCCCTTTTTTTGGTAGGGAGTCCGCAATCTCATTCTCTGTCCGCAATCTCATTCCCTGAAATACCAACATGCGAAGGTATCCACTAAACGACAACGACTACTTCTAACGCTTCGAGTGAGGCAAGGGATTTTCTGATCTCGACAACTCTTGATGTTACAGGATGAGAAAGAGATGCCACCGCCAAAATAGCAGATTGAGAGTCACAGAGAATGACAACATGACTGTGGGAAGTCGATCTTCCAAGCAGTTTCTTTAAGGCAAGGTTTATGGCCTCCAATTCGCCATCGAAGTGCGACTGATACTGTCCTAGCGTCTTGTAGAACCTAAAGTTTTTATTGTAGATTTAATATCATACTATTCATCCTATGTAGTCCACTGGTTGCTAAGCTATCTGTTGGAATCGAAGGTGACGGGCTCAAACCAGGATGAGGGCGATAGATTTTAAAAGGGCACAAAAACTTAAACATGATTTCCTTATGGAACGTAGCACAGAAAACATTGGGTCTCTTGTCCGAGATTTATGGTACGTAAAATAATCTCTTCCTATAATATTTATCAGTAATTTCTCGTCCACGTTCAACTTCCCTGCAATTGAAAGCGTCGTTCAACGAAATCTACTGCTACTGCTACTACTACTACTACTACTACTACTACTACTACTACTACTACTACTACTGCTGCTGCTGCTGCTGCTGCTGCTGCTGCTGCTGCTGCGGACGCTCGATCGTGTCACTATTAAGAAATTTTACTGTAAGCAAGACTGTTGGGAATTCGATTCCCTGTGGCCTACATGACCTGTAGTAGAGATAACTTAACGGAACTGCACGCATTGTATTCTTCACCTGACATAATTAGGAACATTAAATCGAGACGTTTGAGATGGGCAGGGCATGTAGCACGTATGGGCGAATCCAGAAATGCATATAGAGTGTTAGTTGGGAGGCCGGAGGGAAAAAGACCTTTGGGGAGGCCGAGACGTAGATGGGAAGATAATATTAAAATTGATTTGCGGGAGGTGGGATATGATGATAGAGACTGGATTAATCTTGCTCAGGATAGGGACCAATGGCGGGCTTATGTGAGGGCGGCAATGAACCTCCGGGCTCCTTAAAAGCCAGTAAGTAAGTAAGTATTATTACAGCAACTGCTACTTAAGGAATATTAAAATACAATTCGAATAATACGCGTATATAATTATTTATACATGTATTGTTGGTATTATACTTACTATAAGCGTTCAGGCGTAATCTGAGAGTAAAATAGACACCGAGAGGCGCTTTTCCACGTTAGTAGTCACTTTGGATTGTTTTTGTTAATGAATTGACGTGTTACTACAGGGTTCTTTCCAATCTCTGATAACGAATTTGAATGACATCATGTGCGTCAGGAGTCACACGACAGCTGAACTGTGGCGCGAAGTGACAGACCAGTAGTGAGTGATCTCATAGTCACAGTGCACGGCGACTCACAGCAGTAATTCCCAAGAAAATCGAGCCTTTTTGAGGGGGTAGCCTACGTAACAACTCTTTCCGATGTCAAGTACAGTTAAGTGAAAATAAAAGAAGCCTGCAATAAACAAGGTTTCGTTATTTCCAAGAAAGGCATCTTCTGTGTAGGCCTATTTAATAAGATTGGTAAAGCTCGAATGGAATTAATTTGTATCATCTCGTGGGATGTGGTGACTTGTGACGAGGGGTGGATTTGCTTGCTTTTTCCACTCTGGAATGAATCCCATCCAAGCTTTGTCACGCTTATTAGATACAGACAAGATGCCTTTCTTGGAAATAACGAAACAACGTTTTTTGCAGGCTCCTATGATTTTCACACAGGCCTAACTGTACTTGGCATCGGAAAGAGTTGTTATGCACCCCTCCCAAATAGGCTCGATTTTCTTGGACATTGCTACTGTGATACATCGTGCACTCTGATTATGAAATCACTCACTACTGGTCTGTCACCTCTCGCCGCAATTCAGCTGTCGGTGTGATTCCTGACGCACATGACGTCATTCAAATTCGTTATCAGAGATCGGAAACAACCCTGTAATTTAGCTTGTTACTCAGTTGTGTCAAAATTATAATTGTGCTTAAGTTATATTGTTCATTGTTAAATCACATGACGATTATAAAAAGAGTTAGGCCTATTCGGCCTATGTACGATATATATGTGACATGGAACTCATGCACAAAGTAATAGAATGAAAATATGCCGGTAATTCTGTTCCAGTTAGAAAAACTGTTCAACAGTTAAATAGTTACGACAAACAATCTCTTAACAACAAACAAAAATCTGTTACCAGGCGCATAATTCTTATGGAAGAAAAATATTAAATCTCACTTCGTATGAGTTTTCTTTGTAGAGAAACTTAGGATACAAACTTTATAAAATAAATTGAACTGAAAAATTCCTTTAATCGCACCTGAGGAAGTTACGAATGTTAACTGGAATTTTCTGGGGTGATATCATGAATTAATTGCTAACGATAGATATCATTTTTTCAACAACAGTTCTTGTAACGCATGTTAGTGATCATTATTATCAGTTTTAAATATCACTGTATGCTTGCAGTAACAGAAGGTTTACGTTGCACGCTACCATTAGCGATGACGTTGGCTCCATTTTCCCGGTTGTAGCGTGAGGTACAGCGCAAGCACAAAACGAAATCTGATAGATATGAACGCTACTATCGCTGTGTATTTTCAGTAATTTTAATTATACAGGGTGTTTCATAATTCCTATTACAAACTTCTAGGGGTTGTGGAGCGAAATAAATAGATACAATTTTTATTAGGAACCCATATCCGGAAACGTATCGTTTCGATGGAAAATAAGTTTGAATTCGATTCGATTTATAATTTCCCGCTTCACGGTATGCAAACAAAATGGGCTGAGGGCGACTTCTCCAGTCCCCTGATATCGTGTGTCTTCTGTTTACAATGAGTTCTACGGAGTCGGCTTTCAGTTAAGATTTGCCACTGGCACTACGTCAGCAAATGTGCTTCCAACATGATGGCGCACCCGCGCACTTTTCACTTGTCGTCCGCGAACATCTCCACCAAACATTCGGGGAAAGGTGGATAGGTCGAGGTGGTTCAAATCCTTGGCCACCACCGTCGCCAGATTTAACTTCTCTTGACGTTTGCCTTTGGGGCCACGTGCAGAACCATGTTATGAGACCCCTGTAGAATCGGATGAAGATCTCATTGTCTCTAGTGAAGTGGGAGATAAGAAATCGATTCGAGCTTCAAACTTATTTTGCATCGCAACGATACATTTCTGGACATGGATTCCCAATCAAAACTTTATCTACTTAGTCCCCTCTACAACCCCTAGAAGTTTGTAAGATGAATTATGAAACATTCTGTATATGAAGAAAACCAGATACGATCCGTAGGAGGTTGTGTGCAACTTATAAAATAGGCTACAAAGTTATTATGGAGCAGAGCTGAAGGGCTTATTTATTACTTCAGTTTCTTCTGGCTTCTCATTCAGCCATAGTCCAATTTTCGTTTTATCATTGAAATGAACTGTTATTAAAAATTACCATTACCAATTCTTTATGCAATATTTTGCCACACTATTAAAAGGAATATTTATAGCTTTCGGTGTCTTAGATATTGCTGTCGTCCTTGTTCTGGGAAAAGTATTTCGTTTCCTTAGTTTCAAGTTTCATTCGTGACTGATTTAAATTATGTGTTTGTTTATGGAGATTTATAACCGTAAAATTGAGTTTACCGAGTAATGTCTTCATCGGAATTCGTCCGTTTAATACATCAGAGGAGAAACCATGTTACGCTAGACCACAAATAAAGCGAGAGAAGCACGTATCTCACAGATTACGAGCTAGAACCTTCGCTCCTCTCGGCTCCTATAGGGAAAACAAAAAAGCGAATTGCGACCAACTGCAACTGATTGTTCAGTACATGTATCGGAATCTAGACAACCGATATAAAGCAGACGTAAAATTCCTACTAACGCACAAAATCAATTTTCATTAATACTGTCAATCCTCGTTTAAAATAATTATGTTTTCATGAATTTATATTGATTGATAGAGAATAGTCTTGCAAGACAAGATTTTTATACCAGTGGCATTATTTAAATCGGACCGCGAGATATTCCAATAATATTAATAATAATAATAATAATAATAATAATAATAATAATAATAATAATAATAATAATTTGTCACACCTGTGAAGTAACCGTTAGCGTGTCTGGTCGCGAAACCAGGTGGCCTGGGTTCGATTTCCGGTCGGGGAAAGTTACCTGATTGAGGTTTTTTTCTGGGCTTTTCCCTCAACTCAATATGAACAAATGATGGGTAACTTTCGGTGCTGGACCCTGGACTCATTTCACTGGTATTATCACCTTCATTTCATTCAGACGCTAAACAACCCAAGATGTTGATAAAGCATCGTAAAATAATCCAATAAAATAAAAAAATAATAATAATAATTTTTTTCTGGCCGAATTAAGGCCGTGATACTTTATCTTCCACTCAACCAGGCTCTAATAAAAAATAAACTAAATTAAACACTATGGTTAACATTTTCAATAACTCATACTTATTGTTGTGGCAATGTGCTGCGTTTTAAAAGTCATAGTATTAATTAGATATTAATGAGAAAGGCCAATGACCTGAAGATTTTACGGAGACAATGTTGTATGTATGTATTTATTAACACTACAATTGGGTATACACCCGGTGGCAGTGATAGGCCTATATAATATACAATAATTAAAATTACATGAAATAAAATAAAATAAACGTAAATCTATAAATAGTTGATCGCAATACTGAAGGAAAATAATGCCAAAAAATGTAAAGAGTTCAGGACTATCAGTCTAATATCGCACTCGGAGAAGATTCTCTTGCGAATACTGAATCGACATTTATATCCTAAGATGGAGGAACAGTTGGAAGACGAGCAGTTTGTCTTCAGAAAGGGAAAAGGTACAAGAGATGCAATTGGACTGCTACGGACAATCGGCGAAAGATATCTAGAGAAGAATAAAGAACTCTATGTAGTATTTGTGGACCCAGAAAAGGCTTTTGATAGAGTGGATTGGAATGAACTGATGGGGATCCTAAAGAAAATTGGCGTGGATGGGAAAGAGAGAAGATTGTTCAGTAATCTTTATATCAAGCAACGAGTGAAAGTCAGGATAGGAGAAGAAATGTCATAAGGAAGTGAAATTGGGAGAGGAGTACGTCGAGGATGTCCTTTGTCACCTACCCTGTTCAACATCTACTTGCAGGATTTAGTGAAGAACAGTTTTCAGAACTAGTAAGAGCAATGATCGATAAGACTATTCAGTATAATTAAGTCCCGGTTTTGACTTTCTAGAGGAAGAGGGCAGAGGATGCGTAACTACGAGTATTTTGTATACGAACGTACTTGTACCTGCGCTGTGACGTCACATATTGGGTACTTTGTATCAGGCAACTTCATTACAGTTTGATAGGTAGCTGCAATACGGAGCTCTAGTTATTGCTATTGTACTATTATTGTTTGTAAGCCCTAATTCTAGTATTATTGTTATTGATAGTACTGCTCCTATTCTTATTAGTAGGTCTATTATTATCATTAGTATTGCCACTACTGCTATTAATACTTCTTTTATTTCTATTAGAACTAGTGAAATTGTTATTATTTGTTATTGCTATTAGCATTATTATTTTATTTCTATTGGTACTGCTGTTGTTACTATTAGTGCTTCTGTTAATGCTATTAGCATTATTGTTTTATTGCTATTGGTACTGCTGTTGCTACTATTAGAGCTTCTGTTACTGCTATTAGTACTTTTATTTCTGTCATTGTTATTAGTAATTTTATTTCCATATTGTTTTATTGCTATTGGTACTGCTGTTGTTACTATTAGTGCTTCTGTTATTGCTATTATCATTATTGTTTTATTGCTGTTGTTACTATTAGTGCTTCTATTATTGCTATTAGTACTTTTATTTTTCTTAGAACTAGTGATATTGTTATTATTTGAAGAGTCCACTGCAAGAATGATGGATATCACTTTCTTGTCGAAAATGAACCAAGACTGTCAATGCACAGCTTAAGACATATAGAATGTACATAACGAGTTATAGGGCATTAACACTGATAGTCATTGTCCAGTAATGATCGGAAAATCACAGTTAAGCTTTGAGCAGTAAGCATTTCAAACTTTCAATTCCTTCTCCTGCAAAATGTATTCCAAATGACATCCATCATTCTTGCAGTGAACTCTTCATTTGTTATTGCTATTAGTATTATTGTTTTATTGCTATTGATACTGCTGTTGTTACTATTAGTGCTTCTGTTATTGTTATTAGTAATTTTATTTCTATTAGAACTAGTGATATTGTTATTATTTGTGTTTGCTATTAGCATTATTGTTTTATTGCTATTGATACTGCTGTTGTTACTATTAGTGCTTCTGTTATTGCTATTAGTACTTTTATTTCTATTAGAACTAGTGATATTATTGTTTTTATTTGTTATTGCTATTACTACTGTTGTTTTATTGCTATTGGTACTGCTGTTGTTACTATTAGTGCTTCTGTTATTGCTGTTAGTACTTTTATTTCTATTAGAACTAGTGATATTGTTATTATTTGTTATTGCTATTAGCATTATTATTTTATTTCTATTGGTACTGCTGTTGTTACTATTAGTGCTTCTGTTAATGCTATTAGTATTATTGTTTTATTGCTATTGGTACTGCTGTTGCTACTATTAGTGCTTCTGTTATTGCTATTAGCATTATTCTTTTATTGCTATTGGTACTGCTGTTGTTACTATTAGTGCTACTATTGCTGTTAGTAATTCTAATATTGCTGTTATATTGCAACTACTACTGTTACTTTTATTTTTAATACTGCCATAACCGTTGTTATTACGAAGTTTCCAAATTGCTGGTTATTGAAGAATTGTGGCTGAAGCATATTAGCTTGGTTTTTGTCGACCTGAAGCCTCGTCTCCAATGATAAACAATTAACAACAACATGTTAAATGGTAAATTGTTTGCTATGAACATATTAATGATAATTTCATTTAACACTTTGTCCACAATGTTATACATGTTAAACTTGACTTTCAATTGCGTAGTCCACCGTAAACAGTTTATGAGATTTTAATGTAGATAGTGTCTTGTTTTCAAACCTTGGACAATGGACTCAGATAATGATTTAGCTTTTGTAATTGTCTCTGTTGCTTGTTACAAGACCTTGAAAAGGAAGAAAATGAGAATGTGGAAGCGAAAATATCTTAGTAAAAGACACAATGCAGAAGACATTCTAAACGAGCTTAAAGTTGGATTCAAAAAATTTCTGAAAATGTCAGAACATGATTTTAATATAGTGCTGCAAAAAATATTTCCTGTTATATCAAAGAAAGAGAGCAGTCATTTCATCCCAGTAAAAATATATATATATATATATATATATATATATATATATATATATATATATATATATATAGCGCGATTGATTGACTATCCTAGGAGCTACGACATGATAAATGTTAAAGGAGCGTGTAATATCGTATAATGATTCTTTCCAAAGTTTTACGAACGTTAAATACGTCACCAAATACGACCATTACTGACATGCACATAGCATTAACATTTAACATAGACGACATTGCGAAAAAACACTATTGTGTTCTCGAGAACAGTTAAATAATAATTCCAGTTCTCTAAAACAGCGGGTCTTCTTTGTTTTGCCTCTGTATTCTTTTGCAGACACATCCCACAAACAAGGCATTTCCATCAGTGCATTAATCAATTTTATTCTGAAGTATTTTCTTTCGTCCATTCCATTACTTCGAACAACTTGCAGCCAACACCAAGAATCGTATAAAAATGATGAAGATACGTGGCACAAAATCGGAAGGTAGTTGTTGCTATGGAAACTGTATGAACTTTCCCGAACTGTACCGACGCTGCACGAGCAAGTGAATTGGCTTGACATTACTACTGGAAAACACGCCAACATGTTAAGTGTTAACTTCAACATGTTAAGTCAGTTGAGACTGAAATATACATATACATGTTAAATTCAACATGTTACATGTTGTTGTTAACAACAAGGGTTAGAAAACAAGGGTTAAAATGAAGTTATTAAAATAATTCAATGGAACATATAGCAAGTAATATAAGGTATACACATTAAACCTAAATTATATGTCAATATTCATTAAACTATAGTATTCACTTAACTTTAACCCTTGCTTTCTCTGTTTCTAATAAATGGCGCTTGGCCCACTATGGCTCTGAACCCTTCAAATGTTTATCAGTGGAGACGAGGCTCAGACTAGGTCATCATTTGGAAGACTTCTTAATTTTACGTTTCTTTTAAGTTAGTTTGCATTTAGATATAATTAGACCTTGATACGACAGTAATGGAGCAATGGTAGAATGGAAATGAGAAAATGATCGTAATCAGAGAAAACTTGTTACATAATCGCTTTGTCCCCTACAAATCTCGCAAGTTCTCCTCGAGAGAAAACTGCTTCTTTCTATTACAAGACCCGTCATTTCGTTACTGTAAGATAGTCGATTGCACTCAGAATATTTTGCAGTGGTGGCAATGCCAGGTTATTTATGTCTCAGCCTTTTGTTATCACGTGTGAAAAATTACCTCAAAACCGTAAAATTAAAGTGAAACGAGATGTTTCGACACTGCAGATATGCATTGACTCGGTCACGCTTCAGGCATAGCCCACCCATATCGAATGTCAACTTCCTAGAGATCTGGATAGCCAGGAGGTATCATGTTTCGGTCCTGGGTTGAAGCCTCACCTTCGACCCGTCACACTACGTTACATAACTGTAGAGAATAAAAGATTGAAGACACGTTTCATGTAAATGACTTTCTATCAACATTTTATTGATGATATATTACTGCTTACAGAAACACATTCCTGTTACAGGCTTCGAGACTATATTAACCGATCTTAAAAAGATGTAATACTTTTCTATCTTCGAACTTTTCCGTGTTACTAATTCCTTGTATATTCGTATTCATAATAAAATATGTCATAGTTATTACTTTTTTTTTTAGAAAATATTTGAGAAAATTCTGACCACGGATGGAATCTAGATGTAGCTTGGAACAAACACACGTCTTAAATGACCCCATTGTGCTTCTTTCAAATTTGATGCGGGCGAGAGTCTTTACATTCGCGGACAGAATTATTTCATGTGTCGAAAATCAACTACTGTCAGTGACACAGTTCATCTGCCCTGGAAGGAATGCGGAGTTGGGATAGTAGTTTCGCACTAGTAGTGGATGGAGAGAAAGTTACAAATACAATGTAGCATGCATTATAAAAACATTGATTTACCAATTCCGCACCACGTTACTATGGAGTACACTACACATGAAAGTCTTAACTTTGAATATATATCTACACCAGTAATTCTATTAAGCAAACGTTCATCTTCGTCTTCCAAGTACAAATGAAGAGAGAGATGTTTTTTTTTTGGGGGGGGGGGGGAGAAAATAGAAAGGAGATTAAGCAGAGGGTATTCACACCAAAAGTACCGTTAGCCAGCCGCTTGCTCCAAAGTTAGCCTCACACCCGTCTAAACAACATCCCTAACTTCTCCAAGGTTAAGGGTAGATGAGCTCTCTGTCATCGACAGTACACGGAACTCTTGGCTTCACTTCTTTTCAGAAGGAAGTTCTGGGAAGGATTTCTATCATCTTCAAAAATGAATCGTCTGACGAGTGTCAACTTTAACTCCAATAGCAAAAATGGTACCAATTTACTTATGAAAACGACTCGCACCATACAACTACGGTACCTCTAATTTGTAAATAATTAAATTCTCTAGGCTTGAGTGTGAAGATAATAGTACTGAAGACGGAATGAAATGTTACTAGTTTTCGTTTCATAATGGATTGTTTTTTATTCATGTTTTTATTTCAAGCTTAATTTTACATCACACAATACTTAGAAATGTGTATATGCCTATTTCTTTATAAACACTAATGGATATCAAATACTATGTTTTATCTCAGATTTGTACTGTTTATTTACAACCTCTTCGTCGAAATTTTAACTCAGTTCCGCGGTCGTCCTAAGAAAGCGGTGTGCGCGTTATAAACTACATGTCGTCCCGCGCAGTGGCGTCGCGATCTAAGGCATCCCGCCTGGGACTCGCGTTACGAAATGCGCGCTGGTTCGATTCCTCATGGGGGAAGAAATTTTCTCATGAAATTTCGGTCAGTGTATGGGACCGGTGCCCATCCAGAATCGTGATGCACTTGGGGAGCTACGATAGGTAGCGAAATCCGGTTGCGAATACCAGCTATAACGGCTAGGGGGATCATCGTGCTAACCACACGATACCTCTATTCTGGTTGGATGATCGTCCACCTCTGCTTCCGCATGTGGGCGTGAGCCCAGCAGCCGGCTGGTCGGTCTAGGCCCTTCACGGGCTGTAGCGCCACGGATTATTATACTACATGTCATAGAGTAATTATAAATAAATATGAATTTATTTTTATGTAGCAATGACAGATAAATCCTCTCCTGAAATTAAGCTTCTGATGTAAGATAATAAACAAAGTAAACGATCTCTATCGGAAATGTATCTGACGAAAAATAAGACTCCTTTCATCGATTGCATAAGTGCCTTGTGAACTTGTATTTATGTAAGCAATCAAACAAAGAACACGTTGCATCATTAGACTGTGTTACAACTGTATTGTATCACTATTCTGAAAATACATCTCTCATCCGTGAGAATATATCACAAGCCTTCACAAAACATTTACAGGAACGTACATTAAACTCTGTAAGTTCATTCTATGAAAAGCATCAGACAATTGAATTAATGTTACCTAGTGCGCACCCAAGTTAAGATCTAGCTTCATGCCTACACGTGTAAATAAAATAGATTTCGTAACTATGTCACAGCCTAAAACAAGACGTGTTTATATCAGTAAATGCAATTCAATATGTGAAATGATCTGTAAGAATGATCTTTCCTTACAAGATTTCTTCATATTAGCAGGAAGTTTGAAATTAAGAGCAGAAAAATATGAACAAAACTTCAAGAAGTGATAACTACACTACTGTTCAGGTATGATGGCTAAGATTCGCACTGTAACGTTTGTTTCTGAACTTGCTCTACCCGCTAACCGCATGGGCCAATCAGTAGAAACTGAATTTGTCACCCGCCTTTCCATCGCCACTGTGGATGTAAAGACTGAATTGCCATATCGATGGCTGAGAACCAGACTGTTTTAAGTCCAGATTTTATAAGAAAGAAATCTGTGTTTCATTGTGTTCCAGTTCTTGTCTGCATATATGAATCGAACAAAATTGTAAATATTCCTCTCCATAACGTTGCTATGAAGCTATTCCAAATTGTTTCATGAAGCTTTGAATATCAGGAGCTTAAAATAGCTCTCCTGAAAAAAATACTAAAATGGACTTGGAACAGTCTGGTTCTAGGCCATCGACAAATTTTTGCTCAGTTGTCTTCGTATCGTGAACACTTTCGCGTTTGTCAGTAATTAATACAAAAAGCCTGCTTGCCTCAATAGAAACGTCAGAAATCGATTCTTTCTTTACGACAGCTATAAATCTAAACTCTTCGCAGAAATATAAAACTTCTAAACATGCAGCCTTTAGAATTAGTTTATCATTTCTAAGATCCGACAAGGAATGTATTTTAAAAGACTGCAAAGGCAATAAAAATGTCCGAAAAAATCCCCGCTGTGGTTCAGTGAATAACGTACGAGTTCCAAAACTAAGCCGTTCGAGATCCGACTCCCAACGGAGACGGAGATTTATCTCCATTTCACGGGACTGAATGTTTATTCCTTTCTTGTAATTATCCTGTGACGTCTCCGAGGTGTACCGCCAGGGTTAGGAATGTATGGCATATGAGTGTTTAGTATTGGTATAAAAAAGGTCAAAACTTTTCCGGTATTCCATGAAGCTGAATATATTATATATTTTGAATAGTCCATACCTGTGGAGTGACGGTTAGCGCATCTGGCTGCGAAACCAAGTGGCCCGGGTTCGATTCCAGGCCGGGGCAAGTTACCAGGTTGAGGTTTTTTTCCGGGGTTGTCCCTCAACCCAATATGAGCAAATGTTGGATAACTTTCGGTGCTGGAACCCGGACTCAATTCACCGGCATTATCACCTTCATCTCATTCAGACGCTAAATAACGTAAGACGTTGATAAAACATCGTGAAATAACCTACTAAAATAATTAAAAATATTTTGAATATAGAGTAATCCCTTACGGGATTACAATACTTCGTCTTCAGAAAAAGAATTTCATAATCACCAAACTATCATGGAATTGAGTCGTATGCCCATTTCGGCCTCAGTCATCTAGATTTATCTTCAGAGGATAAACTTGATTTCTTCTGCCCTAAATCTGTATTTGAGAATTAATTGTGGAATTCTGTCCCTGTTCATTCTCCGTATATTATTTTTATTTTATTGGGTTAATTTACGACGCTGTATCAACATCTAGGTTATTTAGCGTCTGAATGAAATGAAGGTGATAATGCCGGTGAAATGAGTCCGGGGTCCAGCACCAAAAGTTACCCAGCATTTGCTCGTTTTGGGTTGAGGGGAAACCCCCGGAAAAAACTTCAACCAGGTAACTTGCCCCGACAGGGATTCGAACCCGGGCCATCTGGTTTCGCGGCCAGACGCGCTGACCGTTACTCCACATGTGGACTTCTCCGTATATATTGGTTCCAGTTAGTTTTGTATTTATTTCCTTTTTGTCAAAATGGGTTCCGTGTTTGACGTGAATGCGTCTGTAATTTTGGTCCAGTACCAGGGTGCCGTCCCAGAATATCGGTCAACACATTTTCAGGCCAGTTTTGTCGCGCCTATAATTTCTAAACTAAACGACATATTCCAATGAAGTAAACGGCGATCGACAGATGAAGGATCAATGTGTCCAACGTTACCTCGAGTTGGAGGACGTGATGTCATTTAACGATAAAAAGGAAGGGGGAATTTTAAGCACGAATTGACGAGTCGCGCCAGTCGAGGCAGTGCAACTCGAGAATGCGAAGTGATAGAACGTTCGCAGTGTTGTCAAATGATTCATAATGATCCAGGCTATAATCTTAATTGAGTAACAATGAGCAATCGACAAGTCAAATTGGAAAAATTCGCAAGTGAATATGAGTGAAGGGAGAAAATACACATTGTCGAGAGAGACACATGCAGCGCAAATGGGAGCGGATGTATAAGCAACAGGTAGCATGTAGCATGTACGGACGAATCCAGAAATGCATATAAAATGTTAGTTGGGAGGGAAAAAGACCTTTGGGGAGGCCGAGACGTAGATGGGAGGATAATATAAACATTGATTTTAGGGAGGTGGGATATGATGCTAGGGCCTGGATTAATTTTTCTGCGGACAGGGACCGATGGCGGGCTTATGTGAGGGTAGCAATGAACCTCCGGGTTCCTTAAAAGCCATTTTTAAGTATGCAAATAAGCAAACGATAGACCACGATGGTTATTATAGCAACCGACATGCTTACTCTCTATGCACACAAGATAGCTACACCCAGGAGTTCCAGGACAGTGAAGATGTACCGGGTTTTCAGGACATCTGAAAAGAAGAGACGGCTGACATTTACCTTAACAGCAATTCTATCAGTCACTTATTCGCGAACAAAACTTGGGCCTGTCTCTCTCCGATAGTCTACCCCGATTGTTTAATTTATTGTGAAAGTATTAATTATATTTATGCAATTCTAGCATTAAAACATGCTTATTATGATCTATAAATCGTACACAATTGGTCTAATTCTGGCACTGATGCCAGAAAATGTTACATAGCAACTAGTATTCCATGACGTCATCACTGCCTTCACAACACAATTTTATACAACGTACCTGTAAGAAAAAACTTCAAATCAACAACAAAATAACATTGTCTTAGAAACAGTTATTCAGCAACCATGCAATATTACGTCATATCCAGTAGGCCTACTCGTGTGCCTACTACGTCATAAGTCATAACTATCTGGATAGGCATCCTTGGTCCGTGCGTTAGAGAGAGACTATGATACCGGAGCCAGAGAGAAATCAGTTTTCCGTGAATGTCTGAGGAAGGCATGTAAAAAATTCTAAATCAAATTCTTTTTTGGAAACAGAGAGAAAAAGTAGTAACTTCGATGTGATCTGTTCAAAATACACATTTACACCTTCAAAAGTTGGTAAGCGGCAAATTTTGTTTTTCACGTTAGATGGGGGTTCATAGTGAGATAAATGTTTATAAAGAATGGAAATTACTCTTAAAAGTTTTTTCTCAAAATCTTTACTGGTTTCCGAGTTACGGCGAGTTAAACGACCGTTTTCGCTTCGTCGAAGGATTCACGACTCAGCATTTTGTCTGTTGAAAGAGGAAGAACGCTGGAATATTTAATCAAAAATAGCTCGTCAACTTCCAATATCAAATCTGCGTGGTCTGCGTAAAACACAACTTTTTGTCTTTCTTTACTGAACAAGGTGTAACAGAAATATTCTTTCACATGAACGAGAAATGACGTGCTTTTTGTGCAAATATAAAAACAGAGGAAGACTGGTAAGGATGTGTGAGCTTGACTGTGTGTGTGTGTGTTTGTTTTCTGTTTTCTTGTCACGTTTATTGAGTGATGCAGGCGTTCTAAATAACAACGCTATTCTTCGGGCATGCGTTAAGATCGAATACTGCGCTATAACCCATATCCTTGTAATAAATTGGACAGAGGGAACTGTTTGACTCAAGAGGGAATAGTGCGCCTCTGATTTCATAGAAACAAAACTGGATGTATTTAAACACCTGCGACAATGAAGTCAGGTGGAATGTAAATTTTAGTTACAAGTTTTACTGCACAACAAAACTTAAGCATGCACCTGTCATGTCATGTGATGCTGAGAGATCGTTCTGCCCAGTTAAACTAATTTTTTTGACAGACAACAGATGTTCCACAGTAGAGAAACTGGAGAATCATTGGTTGATTATTGCCATAATAAATATGTGAATGGCAAAGAAAGTTAAAAAAAAAGCTGAAAAGTTAGAAAGTTAAAAATGTACCAATCCAAATATATATGTAAAATAAGTTATTAATACATTTATAGAAAGAAAAAAAAAAGATTTAAGAAAAATGAATATGGCTTGAATTATTATTTCTTTAAATTATTATTATTTGCAATTATATTATTAAACCAAATAAACCTCTTAAATGTATTTTTTACTGCATATAGGCCTATTTCAATTTCAGCGCATATTTCAACAGTTTTTACTGCAAAGTTGCATGCATATTATGAGGTTTTTGAGCGCATGAAGTTCCGTGGTCTAATGATGATTAATAGATTGATGGTGGAATGCCGGTACGGAAAACAGGATTAGCACGTGAAAACCTGTCAAACACCGTCTTTGCCAACCACAAATTCTACTTAGATCCACCGGAAATTAAACTTGGATCGCCAGCCTGGACAGCTGACGTCCTTACTTACTTAAATATTATCCTCCCATCTACGCCTCGGCCACTCCAAAAGTCTTATTCCCTCCTGCCTCCCAACTAACACTCTATATTCATTTTTGTATTCTACCATACGTGCTACATACCCTGCCCATAAACGTCTGGATTTAATGTTCCTGATTATGTCAGGTGAAGAATACAATGCGTGCAGTTCTGCGTTGTGTAACTTTCTCCATTCTCCTGTAACTTCATTCCTCTTAGCCCCAAATCTTTTCCTAAGAACCTTATTCTCAAAGACACTTAATCTGTTTTCCTCTCTCAAAGTGAGAGTCCAAGTTTCACAACCATACATAACAACCGGTAATATAACTGTTTTATAAATTCTAACTTTCAGATTTTTTGACAGCAGACTAGATGATAAAAGCTTCTCAACCGAATAATAACAGGCATTTCCCATATTTATTCTGTGTTTAATTTCCTCCCGAGTGTCCTAGTCGTTGTAATTAACAACGCCCGTTTCCCCACATACTATACTAAAATAAATGAGTATTCGTTAAGAAGGTTTGAGAAGGAAGAAGGAACATGAAGAGCTTCACCAGCCACATGATATGTAGGTGAATGTAGGGTAAGTTCACTCTTACCTGCCTGAAGATCATGGACAGAGAGTAAATAACCATAATTAGTAATTATAATTTCCGTTCACGGGCCGAATCTGTACCTTACGGTGTTAGTAGTTCTTCAGGATATAAGTATTGCAGGTAATGGTATGTTTAACAAGTCTTCATCAAAAATTCCATGCTGAAAATGAAAGGCGAATCACGATCTGAAACAGTTAGAGGCGAGTTGGAAGCCTGCTCAAGAATAGAGTTCAACGCCCTATCATATAAAAACATTTTAAGCTTCGAAGACTAGGTTAATAGTGTAATATTAATAATGTTGTTCTTGTCGCCATAGGTGGTCAAGTGGTTACCGTAATTAGCTCTGGATGTAATTGCATTAATTTATTTAACTAGCTAAGAATAGTGAAGTATAATATGCAGAAAATTAGTGAGATCTGAAAATGAAATGTACACAAGAAACAGCTATAATAACGAACATATTGGACAATGGTGTAGTATGTTTTAGTAACAAGTATTATTAGAAACAGTGTGTGTTTGATATAAATGTACTGAAAATCAAGAACAAGAGCGTCTACAAAAGGTATATCTGTAATGAATGTACTGTAATTGTGGCACCGGATACAAAAATTTGTGAGGTCCACATTACATGGATGTAAATGTTGACATTAAATATTATCATATATCATCATATTTAACTGGCTAGCTAGCTAGTGAGTACAATTTAAAATTATAAAACAAAAATGTTTCTAGTCACTACCGTAAGAGCCAGGGTCAGTTCCAGTTCTCAGTTTCAGTTCCAAGTAGAAATAGCGGTTTTTAAGTGAAAAAAAATGTCTAAGTGCTGCTTCCGACAGGTGAAGAATAAAGCTGTTATCCCATAAAGTACATTTATTCCCAGACAGCGCATTTGTGTTCCCAAATTTATAGCAGATCGAGTAATTTCTTCTGCTACACCTATTACGTCACGTGGATTCATAAGCAGGGTAGAATTGCAAACAGGAACGCATAGACTATGAATCACAGTTTAGTATATACAGTCACGAAGCTCAATACGTAGTAAATATGCATCCATAGATAGTTGCTAACCACTAGGATCGCTAATATCGCCTCATTACAGACAATGCGAAATAGTATCGGCACAGTCTATTGTTCCTAGCACCCTCACAACTCAAGCTTCGTGACTGTATATACTAGACAGTGCTATGAATCATAGTACAATATAGATGCTCCATCGTCAATGATGTTCGTGTAAAACACCAAGGCCCGTATTCATAGACAATTTTAGAGCGGGTTTCCGGTGGATGATCAGCGTTTTTCGTATTCATAAACCAGTGTTAGCGATAGGATATGATTTGAATTCTGTATAAGTAACTTTTGTATTAATAGCCTAAGTACTATTTTAATTTATCAATTTAAGTTATGTTGTGTTTAATTTTGATCTGTATTTTTTTTAATAATTTGCTAATTGGGCTCGTTTCTGAACACAAGTTTGTCCCATTCCAATGTCGCTAGAGTCTAAATTAATTTAACTTAATTTGTAAAATATACAATCTTTATTTCTTCTTTATTTTCTTTCTTTCAAATGAATATTTCGAACAAGATGTTAAGTTACAGTTGGTTATAGCTATTCGAATTTCATAAGGATTATTTCAGCATAAGAAATGGAAACAGACTGTGATTTATGTGAAATGATGATCTGTGCTGTGATGTAATGCATTATTCATATGCTCCTGTAATGTCATGTGACGTAGAAAGAACATTCTCTCAGTTTAAGCAAATTTTATATGACGTTCGTAAAAGATTTGCATTTCATAAACTCAGAATGTATGTTTTCGTTCACTGCAACGCGTTTAAGTTTTGATAAATGAATTATTGTACATATTGTGTAAAGTGTAAATATTGTTAATAGCCACATTCTGTTGATTTTTGTTATTATAATTGTGTCCCTGTAGCGTCATGTAACTTAGGAAAAACACTTTCTTAGCTGAAACAAATTTTTTACTGACAATTATTATGGTAAAAGTTATGAATTTCACCATCTCAGAATATATGTTTTGTTCACCGTAACAGGACTGATTTTGTTACATTAATTAATTGTATGTATATAGAGTATATACAGTTAATGTGTATTATGTTTACGATTATGTTGCATAATGTATATTCTATACAACTTACTAGTTCAGTATTATTATCTAATTATATTTTCTGTCATATGTAGCACTAATACTATTTTATAGAGCGCTAGTTTCGAAGTTTTAGTGCATTTATGTGGTTAAAAAGTAGCTAGACAGACAATTTCATTTCAGTATCAATCCCACTTACAGTTGTCATGATCTATTATTATTATTATCATTATTATTATTATTATTATTATTATTATTATTATTATTATTATTATTATTATTTACTGAGCTATACCTTTCGTAGCGTCCTGACATAAGCATTAAGCGTCCGAGTTTCAACTCTGAAAGGCCAGGATGTACTAACCGATAACTTCTCTAACTTGTCTGGGAATGAAAATGCACTCCCTGATTATTACATGCATTTGACTTAAGAACGTTTTCAACTATACAGGTCGTTCAATGTCGAAATTCAACGTTGGAGAGAAATTCACGAAAAAATTTGCTTGGAGCCGCCTATCGGGACAAGGTCTTTCACGTGCCCTAAATCTACAACACGGGACCCACATCTTTACTTCCATCCCGAGAGAGCCAAGGAGACTGAATTCTCACCATGGAGAAGTGAAGTGAACACGAATGCAGAAGTTCATCGAAGGCAACAAAGAATATTCCTTTGGCAAAAGAGTTAACTTCCATGCTTTAAACAATGTTAAAGATAATGGAGAAATTCACAGGCCTAGACAAAGTAGACTTTCTTGTTTATATTTCATGAAACTTAGACTGTAATACGTGTTCAGCGATGATTCTGTGTTTGGGCATGGGAAACGGGCATCAACAAGGAAATTATTTTCGTTTTTAATTTAATTTATTGTGCTGCGTAGAACAGTGGTTCCCAAAGTGGGGGTCATGTAAAGAGCTGAGGATAGTTGTGAGATGATTTACAAAATAAAACAAAAACGCCTTATTAACATCTACATTTATTTTTCATTTAGAAACACAAACGACGTTGAACATAAAAATAAAAAAAAACCTTTCAGCAGTTGTAAATTTAAAAAAAATGATAATTTTGCCTGTTTTTTTAGAACGTAGCCTTTCAAATCTGGACTAAGTTTTTGGTATACAGAGTGATAATATATATTTTTAAATACGAAATTTCTCGCTTTTACTCATAGGAGAGAAACTTAATTTGCATGAATACGAGGTTGCAAATGATATAAAAAATTTAAGAGCTTCTTTTGCAAACTCGAGGTCTTCTTCTGCTGGAAACTGGTCAATGCTCTTTGAAAAAAGTTCCAGTTTCAACAATCAATCAGTAGGTACATATTTTAATTAGTTTTTCCTTCCTTTTGTTTTAATTTCAGCCAATGGAACACAATGGATTCAATAATTGTTTCGAGTTTCTTTCTGAAAATACTAAAACCTCTCTTGTTTAAAATCGTACTTCGAACGGTATCCACTGGTTTTAAGTAAAATTACAGTTCCTTACGATTTTACAGGGATTTGTATTTTTGGAATGGAATCAAGAACCGGTACGGGTGGTGGAAAGTCGGGGTCGCAAACTGAAGTCTGACCCAAAAATGGATCGGCCCTCCAAAGGGTTTTGGAACCACTTCCGTAGAACATCAACTCAAGAAGTTCACTGTTCAAGTATTGTAGTCTCCAGTGCACTGCTCAATTATCTTAAAGATTTGAAGGGCCAAGAGAAAAAGTTCAGAGCAGAATTAACATATGTATTTTACATATTTGTATAACTTTTGACTTCTTCCACATCTCAGAGCTATGTTGTTGATGAACAATACAACTCTTTATTTAATATAATAATTATCTTAATTTATTACGTGTGTGGACAATGAAGAAGTAGTGCCATTTAGGCCTAATAGTATTTTCATACACGGGTTCGTACTGGCTCGCAAAACTTTTGTCCTATGAAATAATGTGGAAGTGAACTTTGTGATATATTATGTTGGCAATATGTCTACATACCCCACTCCACATGTCCTGGGAAGGGAGGTATTTGAACTCTGAGTTGCAGGTATATAACTAGGTAATCGAACCAAATACAACCTTTTAGAGCAACAACGATATATGTAACCGACAGAAATAAAACGATTCTATTTTGCACCGAAATGTTTAAAACATGTTGTTTATTTCTCTTGAGTATTATATAATATTCCAGGAAAATTTTTCATTTCCCTGCACATATAAATATCATGTTGGATCATGAACATAGAATAGATCATATCGCGTTTTGACAAGAATGTTATGAATATCCATGAGAAAATGTAATATTTTCAGATTAAAGATTTTCTCAAACACCAGTCATGGGCCTATTCAGGTATTTCGTCCTATTGGGTCCACAAGGTTCCAGCCAGAATATGTAACATCAACACAACGCAGTGGACGTATATCTGTCGCTGTTTGGGGATGGATTTCCAAGCTATGAGAAGCAACTCTGCGTAAAATTGAAGAGAATTTGACTTCCCAGCCATAGCTATATTCACATACTGAAAAATACAGTATGCTACCTAGCATGCGCATGTTGCAACCTGATATAATTATATTTTTTCAACAGGACAATTCCTCCATTTACACATCTTTATTGTATCAGATATGGTTCCAATATCATGTTTGGTGTTGAAAGCACAGACATTTGCTATTTATATATGCTTTGCTTATTTTTTTAGTTCGTTACATCCGCATTTTCATTCCATTACTATATGAGAGTAATATGCAAATCCTTTTTCATGTGTGCAAAATATAAATTAAACAGCTGTATCCCACGGGATATAATTGACAATTATTTTTTAAATTATACACATACCCATAAAGATTTATCTTCATAAAATTATTTACCCGATTTTTTTTATTAATCTACTGATAGTTAGTGCCACCTTTAATCAATGTAATTTTATTAGCGTAGTGTTATTACCATGACAACAACGAAAGCAAAATAAGCTATAGGCGCATTATAACGCAAAGAACCGTGGCGTGAAGAGCTACAAAATGTCGTGTTTATTAAATTTATCTATAGACTACCACCAGACCACTAAGTAAACATATTCTCTTGAAGTTTACTAAGTAGCTTGGTTCAACTTCCCTGTTGTGAGGAGGGATGGTTTGTTACCTGCGGGAGAATACCTGCCGCCTAGGCTACTGTTCTAGAGTGAGTACAAATACCAAATTAAGAACGAGAAAAACTACACAGTATATCGAACAAAAGTTTTGCGAGCCAGTGTATTTCATAAGCACTTGAAATTAAGTTCGCAGAACATAATTATTGAGATAAAAATAAATGGCCTCTCCTGCATATCTTACAAGATTTTCTGTCTGCACGCGATGGTGTCGGCATCGTTTTCTTCTCTGTTACTGCAATCATCGTGCAACCAATTTAAATATTACTTTATGAGCAGAAGAAGCTCATTTTATTCACGGTTTGCTAAACCGTGTGTTTTCAAATTTGCATTAATTTCTAGCGAAGGTAACTTACAGGGAATTAGCTGTACACTATATTCATTCATTCAATACTACACTTATCAATGAAAGGTGAAAGCTAATTTAACAGAATTAAAATTACTATACAAATGAACACACTGACGCGATCTGCTATCTAAATTTTGAGGTTCCCGTTTTTGTACTGACGATAGTAGTCCACTAACAGCTTCTTAAGCACTATACCTCATTGATTTATAGCAACCGCTCTCATATTTTTTACTTTATTTCTGCTTTATCCACCAGAGGCCTCTTTAGAAGAATCTGCAGCCTCATGAAATGTTCTGGAGAGAAGCGTACAGTCTCATGAAACGTCCTGGAAAGAAATCTGCCATTTCGGGGACAGCCCAGTAGAGAAGTATTCGGTTTCGTCAAGCTTTTTGTAGATATGTATATCAGCAATCAGGAAACATGACGGGGCGAGAGAAAGATGGTCCGCAGGCCTTTCATTGCAAACCCAGCGTTCTCCAATCTTATCTATTTTTCGCCTTACTCTTAGTTTCCTCATATGAGCAATATATCTTAATGATGCCTATCATGTGATATTTTCTTCTGCTCTGAACTTTTATTCCGTTAACCATTCCTTCCAGTGCATCCTTAAATAGATAGTTTCTTCTTAGGCAGTGACTCAGCCAATTGTTTCTCTCTTCCTGATCAGTACACATGTATTAGGATCATACATTTGAGGCAACTTTTACAAAAATAATAGTTCTACGAATGGCAAAATTATATGATTTTATACGTCTTGAGACCTGAAGAATCTAAAAAGTAAGACTCCTGGACACATTCTTCATAAATGAAAAATACAGTTTTTGGAAACATGTTTAATATTCCTTTTTCATCATCTGTAACTTTTGTAGGCTTATATAGAGTGGCGTATGTAGATGAAATTATTGGGTATCATCAGTGAGGTTTTAGGCGCAATAGATCGACTATTGATCGGAAGTTTTGTATTCGACAGATATTGGAGAAGAAATAGGAGTATAAGGGTACAGTACATCAGTTATCCATAGATTTCAAAAAGGCATATGACTCGGTTAAGAGAGAAGTTTTATATAACATTCTTATTGAATTTCTTATTCCCAAGAAACTAGTCCGATTAATTAAAATGTGTCTCAATGAAACTTACACAAGAGTCCGTATAGGCCATATTGTGTCTAACGCTTTTCCAATTCACTGCGGGCTAAAGCAAGGAGATGGACTATCATCTTTACCTTTTAACTTTGCTCTAGAATATGCCATTAGGAAAATTCAGGATAACAGAGAGGGTTTGGAATTAAACGGGTTATATTAGCTTCTTGTCTATGCGGATGACGTGAATATGTTAGGAGAAAATCCACAAACGATTAGGGAAAACACGGAAATTTTACTTGAAGCAAGTAAAGCGCTAGGTTTGGCAGTAAACCCCGAAAAGACAAAGTATATGATTGTCTCTCGTGACCAGAATATTGTACGAAATGGAAAATATAAAAATTGGAAATTTATCTTTCAAAGAGGTGGAAAAATTCAAATATCTTCGAGCAACAGTAACAAATACAAGTGACACTCGGGAGGAAATTAAACGCAAAATAAATATGGGAAATGCGTGTTATTATTCGAATGAGAAGCTTTTGACATTAGTCTGCTGTCAAAAAATCTGAAAGTTAGAATTTATAAAAAAAGTTATATTACAGGTTGTTCTGTATGGTTGTGAAACTTGAACACTCACTTTGAGAGAGGAACAGAGGTTAAGGGTGTTTGAGAATAAGGTTCTTAGGAAAATATTTGGGGCTAAAAGGAATGAAGTTACAGGAGGATAGAGAAAGTTACACAATGCAGAACTTCACGAATTGTATTCTTCATCTGACATAATTAAGAGCATTAAATCCAGACGTTTGAGATAGGCAGGGCATGTAGCACTTATGGGCGAATCCAGAAATGCATATAGAGTGTTAGTTGGGAGACCGGAGGGAAAAAGATCTTTGGAGAGACCGAGACGTAGATGGGAGGATTATATTAAAATGGATTTGAGGGAGGTGGGATATGATGATAGAGACTGGATTAATCTTGCACAGGATAGGGACCGATGGCGGGCTTATGTGAGGGCTGCAATGAACGTCCCGGTTCCTTAAAAGCCATTTGTAAGTTGTAAATATAGAGTATCTTCATAAAGTTAAAAACATGAAAACTCTGGGTTCCTTAAAAGTCATTTGTAAGTTGTAAATATAGAATATCTTCATAAATTAAAAATATGAAAACTACAAGCAGTGTTTCACAATTTTTACTCGACTTGTAGGACTTTGTAAAAGTAATTCTCGCCTTTTCTCAATCTAGAATACTGCATATCTTTCTTTTTTCTTTTTTTCCTTTACTTTATTTCTTCTATTTCTTTCTTTTTGCTACTCCTCTTCGTTCTTTATCCCTTTCGTTCCCCGAAACAACTTTATAATTTACATTATTATCTGTAATTAACATACTCTACTGACTTCACCTACAAAAAGAATACATCGCTTGGCTTAGCAGTTAATGAATTTACATTTAGACTATTCACGGCTCTTAGACCGTGAAATCAACCTTGTTTCCGTAGTTGTTAACAGTGTTTCTCTACTAACATAGACATCAATTTACCGGAAAAGTCTTTTTGCTGAAACTGTAGACTATTGGATAGCTTGCAGACATAAGAGAATTTCCGTGACATGAAATCAGCACATCACTGTACAAATTAATTTATACAGTCTACTTTTCTAGGATAGCAGTTCAAGAATATAAAATATAGGCTTATATGATAATAACATTCGCAACATTAAAACAATTTACAATATTATCAATATACAGTGCAAACTGAATAAACTAACAAGCAAACATTCTGTTGGGGACAGATAAAATAGTTAATTCTTTTTCTCCACCATGTTAATAATGTCAAAAGAAGTGCTTAAAAAATTTTTGCCATTCGACCGCAATTACGAGGCCGTCCAGAAAGTGATTTTCCCTGGGGAAATTTACAGAAGAAAAAGCAGAATTGTATGGAAAGATTTATTGAAACAGATACAGCAATTGTTACACTATTTGTCAAAATATCCTACACTGCAATTGAGACACTTGTTATACCATGGGATTAATTTTTGTATCCTTGTGCAGTAGAAGTCAGCTGCCTGGGTTCGGAACCGGCTTTTTACAGCCGTCTGCACCTCTCTGTCGATCCCAATTGTGTCTCAATTTCGGTGGGGAATATGTTGAAAAATAGCTCAACAATTACTGTGTCTCATACAATAAAATTTTGCAATGAAATTGTGTTTTATTTCTGTTAACGGCCCATGGCGAATTAATTTTTTACGGCCCTCGTAATTGCCGTTGAGTGGCCAAAATTTGCATAAGCATATTTTGACATTATTAACACGACAGAAGAAAAAAATTTAACTTTTTTACCTCCCCCATCAGAATGTTTGCTTGTAAGAGGAACATATGTAATGAAATTTACAACCGGCATTTAAGTAAAATTGTTTTCAAGAGACAAGGTTTAATAAGGAGTAAAATAGTAATATAAAATAAAATTATTGACGAAAGCAGCTTATTTAATTATCTAGGATGCTTACTATACTACAAATATGAAAAAGACATACCTACATAACAACAAAATTGTGGTTTTTTTAAGAATAGCAGGAATTATTAACAATAAATATACTTTAACCCACAAAATCTTCAAAGATTACTCGAAAATAAATGATTTGCTCGGAGCTGAAAGGCATTAAGTCAAAATTGGACATTTTTTTTTTTTTACGTAGCATTATAAACTATTTAAGCAAGAACTATCGATCGGCGCAAGAAGGAATTAATTCATCCTTCTCCTTGTATAAGAAACTGTTGGTACTGGTAATGTGAACGAACGAAGAAAACATTAAATCATTGACTTCCTGCCTTTCAGCTCCGCGCCACACCATGTGAAGTTGACCAAGCAGCCAAGCTGTTGCTTTCAGATTTCTACCAATCCCGCAGTCTTGTGATATCAATGTTTCACTGTCATAAGCAGGCTTCGATCCTGGGCAAAGAAACGCATGAAGTTCATAACGCACCGACGATAGTTTTGTGTTGGTCGAGTAGATTGGGAGATGAAGAACGCCGTTACTTCGTGCCTCAAGAAGTAAACAGTCCTTCACAGTACAGCACAAAATATATTTCATTCTGTACAGATGCAGTACATACAGTACATTCCTAGTGTAGACAATAAATATCTACCATTAAAGTATTAACGTGAGATGTAACCTTCAATCACGTGTCTCTACGCCGAAGCCTGTTACACGTACCGCAGCCAAGCAGCAATAGGCCTACACACAACGGTAATGCACATTACGGACCCACCTGTGCTGTTGCAGTCACCCCACACGGGTCATGAAGTCATTTATATTCCGTGTACTCTAAACCTCATACTGGTTACTGTGTGTCCATAGGCCAAAGCCTGGTCATAAATAACTTTGTATTTTTTAACCTACTTGTCCACACCTGTGGAGTAACGGTCAGCGCGTCTGGCTGCGAAACCAGGTGGCCCGGGTTCGATTCCCGGTCGGGGCAAGTTATCTGGTTGAGGTTTTTTCCGGGGTTTTCCCTCAACCCAATATGAGCAAATGCTGGATAACTTTCGGTGCTGGACCCCGGATTCATTTCACAAGCATTATCACCTTCATCTCATTCAGACGCTAAATAACCTAAGATGTTGAGAAAGCGTCGTAAAATAACCTACTAAAATAAATAAAAAATTTAACCTACTTTACTCTACTTAGCTTGTATTTTGCTGTATTATAAGACATGATGCTATTTTTTTTTCCATTCTGTCCGTTTAATTTTGAAATGGCCAGCAACATAAACTAAAGGAAAATCCTTGTAAGTTCAGCTGCCATAAGTGACTTTGTATGTTTTACCACATTGTACTCTACTCAGCTTGTATTTTGTCATATGACAAGAGAGGTTGTAATTTATAACAATATTTTCATTGAATGTAGGTGACATTTATGTTACAAATAAATATAACTAAAATATCATGTAATACTTAAATATGTAGAACATATATGAAGTGTAGGGTACCAAGCACGGAACTAAAAAGAATTAACTCCATTTTTCTGAATAATTTTTAATATGTATGAGGCATTGAATTTGTGTTTCTATTATGTCACATATATGCTAGGGAATTATTTTACAGCTTAACATAAAAACTCAATAAATTTACTTGGTTTTCTTCAGGATGTAATGTTTTTTCCTTCTCCTGAAAAGTTGCAAAAACTGACTCAGTGCCTTTCAGCTCCGACCGAGTCATAAATCTATAGCAGTTTGGCCCTTCCAATATTAATGCATGGCAGCGAAATCTGGACACAAAAAGCCGAGATTAATTAAAGAAATAGAACATCTGGAATGAAATTTTAGGGAAAAACTGCACAATGTCCTTGGTCAGATTGTAAGAGAAATGAAGATATTCTAAATTAATTAACAGTCACCTAGTTTTAAATACAATTCAGAAATACAAGAATAACATGTCCAACGGATGCCACAAGACTGTATTTCCAAAAATAATTAAATATTATCAACCTAGAGGAATGCGATGACAAGGAAGATCTCTAAAAGTGCTATTAGATCTTTTATTGATACCTGAACGAAACAACCAATGGTCCAAATCTATGCACAATGATATGATGAACAGACTTATTTTTTGTGAAACACATAAATCCTATGCAGAAAGTACATAGCGTAAGGTATTATTTCAGCCACCTAGAATCAAACTTCACTTTCTTCAACTTATGAAATATGGGATTAAGGTATTTTTATGTGCAGAATTTTGCAGGGAATGTGATAAACAGCTTGTTTGGAGTCAAATTGAAATTATCTTTCTTAACTGTACCAATAAAATCGCCGTGTGGAGTCTACTGCACTAGTTTTCGTCTTTTTTTTTATCAGATTTTTTTATGATAAAGTGCAGTTTGATTGTAGGCGACTCATTTTTATAATATTAGTTTTAGTGATTCCTGGTCAATTGACTTATTGACAGAATTGTTTACCGTTTTCCTAATAGAATTCTTCTGCAATCTCGCGAGATATTTTTGGTGCAAGTATTCGGTAAATCTATCTCTGAACAAGAGTTCTTGGCAGAAGAAGATAACAGATGATAGACGAAATTAATATATATGGATCACATGCGGAGATAAACAGGAAGACAGAAAATAAGAAAGACTGGATAATGCTGGGTTTGCAGTGGAAGACCTGCAGAATAGTATGAATGAAATCTCAATCAGGATCAAGAACCCTTTATGTGCTTTATTTCCCTCCAAAAGGAAGTCATGCTAGAATAATTTTTCACCGCCTTTAGTCCACTTTCCTGTCCGAGTTTGAGCAAAAGAGCTTCGGGTCTAATGGAATATAGCTATAAGTAATAAATAGACCTCCGACGAAGGAAGACTTCTTAACTAAGAAACGTAAATAGAAATGCAGCACTGCAGTTGACAACTGTCACTTGTCTTTACTGGTGAGAAATGCTGATGTAAGGCGCGTGAAGCATTCCCTTGTACAAAGTCCAGTACGTACAGTATAGCAGTACGCGGTGCTGCAATTAAGCACTCACTGGTCGTCCGGAGTGTTTGTACGTGACCTGGTTACCCACTCCCTCACTTCGCCGCATCTAATTAAACCGTAGGAAGACGTAACATGTCACTTAGCGGTCCAAAACTTCACCTCAAACGTTACACTAAGTGACTCAACATATATTCTTGCCTTTCACTTTTTACGCAACCTTGAAATGCTAACTTTCATCTGAATACTTCATGTCCTGGGGCAGATGCTGCGGTACGGTGAAAGAAAACATTTTTAAGTGCGTCTCATGGCCAAAGTCAATTACCATAGTCTATAATATAAATCCGTTGTGGATAAAGTAGTAGTATTTCCGGCTACTCACATCAATTCTGTAGATGCAGAAGAATTTACCGTCTGTTTAGCTTGACATTAACGAAAACGAAACTATAAACAAAAACATCTAAAAATAATTCCAATTTATTGGAAGAAGAAGAAGAAGAAGAAGAAGAAGAAGAAGAAGAAGAAGAAGAAGTAGCAGCAGCAGTAGTTGTAGTAGTATGATTTTATAGCATTACTGACTACTGTCTGATTGATCGATTGACTAGCTGTCTCACTGAGCTGTTGATTGATTCTCTTTGATTGATTGAAGTATTTAGTCTGGGTTGGTTGACTTTATTGTAGTATAGTGCATATTGCGTTATTTTGGGTTGTATTATTTAGAACTGATTTGGTTGGTTTGGTCGGTTTTTTCTTCGTAATTTTGTTCGTTTGTATCATATTCGTTTAGTTTGGATTGAGTTAGTTCGGACTAGATTGGATTTATATTATTTGGATTCGTTTGGTTTGATTCGGCTTGGATTCAGTTTTGGGATGTGTTGTTTGGATTGGGTTGCATTAGTCTTAAATGTTATGGTTATGGATTGATTTTGAATGGTTTCGATAGGTTTCAAATGGTTTGAATTGGTCCTGTATGGTTTTGGATAGGTCCTATATGGTTTAGATACTTTCTTTATGGTTTGAATTGGTCCTTTATGGTTTTGATTGATTCTATGTGATTTGGATTGGTCCTATATTTGATTGGATTGATCCTGTATGGTTTGGATTTCTTTTATTTCGTTTTGATTAATTTCGTTTGCATTGATTGCTTTGGTTTCTTCTTACTTTTTGTTTACTTTGGTTTAGCTTATTTATATTTGTGTTTATGTTGATTGGTTTGATAATTAGGCCTAATTTAAATTCGTTACGTATATAAATCAGTGTCTACAAACGATGTATCATTATTATCCATATACTGTAATTATGTATATCTTCTCTCCTTTATTTGTAACTTGAAACTCTATATGAATATAATTAAGAATTTTGAGAAGGTCCGATATATTTCAGTCCGGAAAGCAATGCCAGATTTACGTACACACATTTTATATTAAATGGTATTGTTCGCAATTGTGTAATAAGTAATGAAGACGCACTCCCCCACAAGTTGCTCATAGCAATCCCAGCCGCGAGGAAGGTCAAATAAGTGCCTTCGCAAAGTTATTTGGGTCAGACGCCTTTCTTTTCACCATGCTCTATTAACCCTGTCCTTTACCCTTACGTTTATGGATATAAATGTAATCATTATTGCCATTCTCTCTGAGAAAGTTGCATATAAATTAGCATTGCTAGTTAAATGTCTTTGTTCTGTGGTTTGTATGCACTTGTTAGTTAGCTCCTCGAACCAAGATCATACCGTCAGATTCAAGGTGCCTTAAACTTATCGTTACCCTATGCATGATAATGCGATAATTTCGTAGATAAATATTTAAGCTTCCTTTATTTCAAAAGAAAAATTTTACGTAAATCGTTTTTGTTACGATATACAGTTTAGTAATAGATTTCATCGTATCTTCCCATTTCTTGCATGGTGCACATATATTTTAATGAAGAATATGTCTCCCCCCCCCCCCCCGATAGACCTTCAGCCTGTCACGCAGACGGCCCGAGTTCTAGTCCAGGTCAGGCCTGAGGTTTTTAACATTGACTATTACACTTTTACAACGTCATACTACTTTTGACCAATAAAACGGTATGAGAGGACGTCTTTCAACCAATCATGGCTGCTTATCGCACAATTTTATCGCGTCCATAGAATTTGTTTAATCTTATCGCTTCCCTAGCATTTGTTTGTTTTTATCACTACCCTAGCCAACATTTCACACTGCACTGGTCTGGACGTCAAAAAACATAAAATTACAAACCAATCCTGTCGATACACAGCAGTTTCAAATATGACTCGCATTGGAATTCAAGAACAGGAATTAATAAAGATCACTGGTCATAGTTATGAATCTTCCTTGAAACCCAATTTACAAATAAATGAAGAGCACCATTCGGAAATCCTGAATAAGTTTGAGGGATACACCATGTACATCAATGAGTTCCACTTCTTTTACGCACACGTCAAATATAACATCAACTGAACCACCAAACACTAAAACATTCAAATTTGAAAATTGTAATTTCAATAATTCTGCAGTGCCTGGGAAAAGTGACATAAGTCAGTTTCCAAAAACCTTTTTTGATAATTTATTGACAACTTACGGAACATTTGCTCGCTACAATAATTCATACAGAAAAAAAATCAAATCGACATAAACCAGTGTAAGTTGTCAATAAATTATCAAGAAAGGTTTGTGAAAACTGACTGATGTCACTTTTCCCATGTTTATTTTTTATTTCATCATCCTTAATTAAAAGTTTTCTTGTTTATTTCACCATCCCTAATTAATACTTTTCTAATACATGTTTATATTATTTAGGTTATGTTATAGCTTCTGCTACATGATATTATGGATAGTCACGTATCAGAGATTGTTTAATACTAAGATTTATTGAAAATCATCTGTCAAGTGACGTTGATTACTGGGATCCGGATAATTGAAGTGGAATGCAACTGTTTTAATAAAAATGAAACTGAATCAACAAAGCCTTCTTGATTAGTAACCGTCCACAGAGTTCAATGAAGATTCCATAGTTGGCACAACTGATAACAAGAAAACAGCTAATCATAACACACAACTGCCATCTAGCATAATATTTGTAATGTTGAGATGGTACAATAATACATTTGAAGACAGTTGTATTTTCGTAAGTCAATTAAATCCCACTCGAGTTTTGATTTCCTCTACATAAATCAGAACCTCTAGTAAGATTACTGTTGAAAAATCCATACTGAAACGTAAGTCTGACAAGGTCGCAGTTGGCCGTTTTTCTCAGGATTCTTCCATTTACCCATTATAAGCATCTACCTCATCCGTCAACATTTTCTCTATTTTGTCGTCGTTTCATAGCATTCAACGAACGTCGGCTGGAGACGCATGGAGGGAGCTAGCCTGGGGACGAGTGGGTTGCCTGCTCGAAACCTTAGTACGCAGCGAACCTTGGTGTAGACGTCCGATGTAGGTTTGGGTATGCACTTAGCTTGAGGGTTAGAAAAGTTCATAATGGTACAGTAATACAGAGACATCATTTTATTTTTACTAACATTTCTAATATTAGCCTGGCTATACCTTTGAATTAACGCTTGAGAACCGGAAACACCGTTTGCTACATATTTCCACGACTGGAGTTCGATGATACAAAGAAATCACTTTAATAGGTATAGGAGGGAAGAAAAGTACGTAAACTAGAAAATATCGCGATTTTGAGTTTGATAATTTTTATTAGATTTTTGTTTCATCAAAATACAGTACAGTAATAAAAAAAAATGTTTTTGCTCACGAACTGAGCATTATGCAATGTATATTATACTGTTTACAGCACATTAGCGTACATTATAGAGAATGAAGTTAAATTGAAAAATAATCATAATATGGATATTTAAACACATCTTTGAAAATGGTGGCCGTTCATTTTGAGACAGACTTCAGCTCTAATGTGCATATTATCGCACTATAGATTATTGTATCTAATTCCAATTACCAGTTTCGTCCTTGGTACTAGTAACTCACGTTGAAATAATTCTGTCCCCACTCTATAAAAGAGTACCTTACGTACTGCAAATTCAATTGTCATTTCTGACCGATCCGAAAAGATAAAATTACACAGACATGCTATCTACTGTCCGTCCAAGTGGTTTTGTCGCAGGATCATAGAAAAGGGAGAAATCACTGACAGTTAATTATTTAACGAGGTCCTTTTATTTAAGTTATATTAAATAGTTGTGTAATATTACGTAGACGTCCAATTCGTAACAGAAATTAATGTTTTCAGAAAAGAGCTAAGACAGCCCAACCACTGGCCTTTATAGAGGAGCGAGCAGAAGCGAGTGGGAGAAACCGGGATGCGACGTAAGCAAACGGACGACAGTACCTGTGCGAAAATATGATTCAGTATTATTGAAAGCTCTTTCGTCACTGGAAAACGCGAACATATTTCTGGAACGTAGGCTACTATTCTCACTCAGTAAACGCGGCCTTGGTTCTGTGTGGAGGACGATTGGAAGTTTACTAGTAGAGGGGGTGGGAGTGAAGTACATTCAAAAACTCAGGTACAATAAAAATTGAAATAAAAATAAAATGATGTCCCTGTATATTCTGATGACTACGCAAGTCATGGAATATCTATATTCAATAAGAGGACGACGAGATCCTCAAAAGAATATATTTGTGTCTTGACAGTTAACAGAAACTGTTGTTGAAAATGGCCATGAAGTTATTGAAATGTGCGCTCTGTATTATGTGGCATGTATGTCTAAAATTCAGGTAGCATGACATTAATGATACAAAGGAGAGTTCGGCCGGCGCGTGGATCGGATTTCGGCATAACTCAGCTGTTTCAGAGCAGCCGGCTCTCAAAGCTGCGGGATCCTAGGTTTTATTCCCAGTGCCGGAACGAATTTCTCTCCATTAATAGTATACCGTAAACCAGGGCTACTTTGTGACAGTGGGTACAACTTTGTAACATCTATTCCACGCGACTTGTTTTTTTTTTATATTTTAACAGGCATTATTTAAATGTTCAGAAAGAAATTTTAATGTCTGTGTGTTCCCAGATATTCCTTCTATCTGTTGGAATGATTAGAATTGCTAATGCAGCATTCAAATGGTCTAGTGAAGACTTTGTTTGAGTTGGTTGAGAGTTTGGTTATGAAATTTTGTTTCGATATAAAAAATTCTAAGTAAAGAGGATTTGAGAGTACATATGTTTATTTTAATGTATTATGTTTTGTGATAATATTGTATACAATAAATTTAAATAAGTGTTTATTAACTTGTTTTCTTTTTCGCTAACATTAGTAAAACGTGTATAGTGGGCGCCATCGATTTAGGCAGATGGATTTTGTTAATCAGAACACCAGAGCGAGTTACTCATAGCAGCAAGATCGGTTGTTATCTTCGTCGCAAGCAAACTACATCTGGGATGGGTGAGACATAAGAGTAAACATACATTCCCGATTATCCTAGTGGACTCGGATGGACAGTCACCTCCAAAAGCAATGCACATATAACCACTTTTATGGAACTGCAGTAGTATACAATATATGTGCATGCGTAAGAAAAGGGACCAATTCCCGGCACACAGTTTTCGAGATAAATCCAGATGTTGCTGCATAATCTTTTCCTCGTTACTATAAAGTAATAAAGACAATCTACATATATATACACAAAAAAACTGTTCTATAATCAACGGACTGACTAATCATCTTAAATCTCTTTAAACCCTGTGTGTAGGTTTCTGTTAATCCTTAGTCGAAAGATTCATTATGATTCCCAACTCTATTTATTTATAAAATAGTACATTTACAGAACCTGTGTGTTAGCCTGTATATTTGCAGTATATCTAAGTGTAATGAAACCATTCATGCCTAGAAAAACATGAAGCATTGCTGACATTACTCATATTTAAGAGATGATTTGGCGGTCTGGAGTAATACATTATTTTTATTGTCCAGGATAAACTTTCTGCATGACTGATTGAAATAGGAAAATACGTGTAATTCAAACTTTATTAAGTCCACAGAACACTTATTTCTTGCATGTGATCACAAACTTCGTAGGATTATAAAAAAAAAATACATCTCTACAATATACAGTATAGGTATAGTAGACTCAATGTTAAAATAATTATATTGCGAGAAAACAGTGTAATCTCTAAAATTACGCAATACACAATTAAAAGTAAAAAACATAAGAATATGAGGAAGACGTACAATCTGGCTACCCTAGATGAGACCCCCATTTTCCTCACATTATTCTAGTGTGGGCGTCTGTCCTTAGGTGCAGAGCAGAGTGTAGAGAAACTTTGAAAGACAGCACTTTAATAATGTATTTATTACACTCAAAATATTCGAATGTTTAAATTTTCATACAATTTTTTAAAATTATTATTATTATTATTATTATTATTATTATTATTATTATTATTATTATTATTATTATTATTATTATTCGCAGGCGTCCATTAATTGTTCTCCGGGGCTCTAAGGGGGCGGGACTGTTTTAACTAAAACCGGTATGTTCTTCTGTACTCCCTGCACTCGTTGGCCAACTTTCTGATCACCCTGTCAATATTTTTTATATCTTCAATCCCTTCTCCTCAAGTTCTACAGAAAGTAAGAAATAATGCCGAAATCTGATTGGTTGTTGAAGTACGACATATTTAGTATGACAATATGGTTGTCACAGTGAGGGCAATAGAGCGTCCGGTTGTAATATTTTATTATTTTTGCGGAATCGGTTAATGTTTCGCGATTGATGACAATCTAATTCGTTTCTGTATTTCTAACAAACGTGTATATGTATAGTTGTGTAATTCCTTATACAGTGTATCAGATTTAAATCTTGTTTTAAAAACGTTTCAATGTGAATGAATACAAAGATAGTGTGGTCATCCTCTGCCATGAAGATGTATAGACGAGAAAGGACAACTCTCAGGTATATTAATATTTATATTACATTAAAATAATGCATATTACTGGGTTAATCATAGTTGTTTGTTTTATTTGTGCTTTATGCGGCTATTTGCGTAGTAGAGTTGGGTTTGTATTTCGTGTGGGCCGTATTCAGGAATGTCACTTCAACTTCACTTTTACTTACATCCGACTTTAGTAGGCAGAATTTGCATTCGGAATCACAACTTAGGACACTTTAGTCGTAATTTACGGTGCATAGTGAGATACGCGAAGACGAACTTTGTAGCTACCTCAATTAGTGTTATAATTTGCCTAGGAACTAATGAGACATTTGTTTACTAGGATAAAGTTACGTTTAAGGGCTGAAATGGATTTAGGAGATGAATAGTTTCAAGAATTCAATGGATTATGCTTTCTACGTCATATCATTCGCCTCTTTATTCTCAAGTTATATCTATGCAATCGAAACCTCAATCTCATTTCCTGCGTTACTAGTTTATTCTGAAGTTATGTAGCTGTAAAGTGTGTTTTAAATTTCTCACTACTGTTTATTATTATTATTATTATTATTATTATTATTATTATTATTATTATATAATAGAGTTTGAAAACCATTAGGCTATCTACAATTAACTATGACTTTTTATCTTGGAGATAAGACTCAGTTTTTCGAAATACGAACATTAAGCAAGAAAATGGGAGGTAATAATGATTAAAATATACTGGTTTATTTTTTGAACCAGCATACATTCAGCCCTTAAATTTAAAACAAAAGCTCATTTATAAAATTGACTTAGACTATTCACCTCATCTCTTAGAATTGTTTCTAAAATGTCTAAGGAATGTAAAAAAATTCAACTTCAGGTACTACATTCAAATAACTTTTGAGGATTTTTTTATCCCTCAAAGGAGCAGAGAGGAGAGAGAAAGGAGTTGACGGTTAAAAAATTCACTCAAGTATTTTCAACTACCCGACGTAGAGACGTAACATTTAAAATGAAGGTTACTCTCTACAATCTTAATTAAATATTTTCCGATTTTTTAAATACCATCTAAACAAAAGGCATAAAATAATAACTGACATAAAACTCAAAAAGTATATACTACGCATTAAATTGGTCCAAATCCATGCAAATTAGCATATTTTATACATGCAGACCGAAGAGAGATTTAGAATTTCTATAATAAAAAAATTATGAAATCTTAAACTCTTAGCTGGAATACGAAGACTGATATTGCTTAGAAAAGATTCACGATCAATATCACCATTAATGACTTTACAAAAAATAAATAATTAAGATCTTGACGTCTGGTAAATAAAGCTACAGAAATTAAAATGATAATAGTAGTAGTAGTAGTAATAATAATAATAATAATAATAATAATAATAATAATAATAATAATAATAATAATAATTTGAATATTTTCTAAATTTCTCGCCCACTCCCAAATTTTAAGCTTTGTCTGATTTTTTTTACAATATCTTTGCTATGTTCTCAGATTTTTAGTTTTACCTTGTTAAAGTAGGAGAAAAAAATAAAGCTCTTGATATTCAAATTTATATAATTTACATAATACAAACAGACAATTTATTTTTATTCAAACATTATTTTATTTTTTGAAAAAGTGTGAACATAACTTTGTTAAGTATATTTTAAAGAACATGCAGTCAAAATGTCAGCTTCCTAGCGTAAAAATTACGAAATTCTTAGCAACATGAATGCAGAGAAGTAGGGGAAAAAAGTATGGGAAAATAGTTTAAAAGTTTGCATGTATTTTAAACTTCAGGGTCGCTGTCTTTTAAGATAGTATAATAATTAATGACGCAACTGCCGTAGGATTCTAAAACTTCGTCAAAGTGCAAGGTCTAAGTACTCAGCATAGATTAATTTCCTTAAAAAAAAAAAAAAAAATCCCCCAAAAATTACCAAATTTTCATCCATCCCTTTCTTTGTGGTGCTGAAGTCTACGAGTCAAAAAACGAAAAGGATAATTTAAATCCTGGCCCTTCTTTTCGGAAGACCGCCACAAAGAAAAAGGACTCTGTTTGTTATTGGAGAAGAAGCGAAATTGCTGACACATACTATGAAGATAGTGAAAAGATTAAACATTTTTTGCGTTACGTAATTGATAATGGGAGCGTCTTAATAAATAAAGATTTAAATCGGTTAACGGCGAGATGCGACAGGTATACGAATTATTACGGTATAAAAAATTCATCCATCAAGTTCGACAAGTATCAAGCTCAGACTAAAAAACACAAGAAACGAATCGACGGCTTTTCTTGTGACCTATTATCATTCCTTGTAAACACGTGCTACGCGAGATTTAAATCATTAAATTAAGCTCTCATATTCATCTGCTTCCATTAAGACTTTTGGAACATGAGATTTCTTGCTTGGTTTATCGAATTACCACAGGTTATTAATTGAGAAAATTCGCTCCGGGGCCGGGTATCGAACTCGTTACTCCCAGTTACACGCACTAGGATCTCTAACCACTGAGCTACGCCGAGACTCAATCCACAGTATCGGAACGAATCTTGTAGATTATTGAATTACGTATTTTCTTATTTCAGCATACCTATTCTTTCGGTTATTTATCCAACGTGTCGATTCCTGTCGCTTCCGCAACTTATTCTCGTACTTCATGAATGTTTGTTATTAATGAAGATAATTCCACACAACTCATATCTATTTTTCGCCTGTCGCTTCATGAAGTAATGAACATTTGCAATAATTTCTTGGTTCTGGTTATGCAATGCTTTCTTCCCTTTAATTTAGAAAATGCAGGAGGCGAACGAAAGTCATGAATCGGACTGTACTGTCGTGTGTTTATTAATTAGTAATGACCAGGGAACGGATTTATATGGACTAAAAATATATGAAATATGTAAATATATATGTAGTTATTTTTACCAAAATATGGAATTAAATATGGATTTTTACCAAAATATGGAATTAAATATGGACTTAAAATTATAAAAAAATGACTATGTACGTTAAATATTGGTACATTTTAATCAAACTAAACAAAAAATATAATGGACGTACCTTATCTTCCAATGTAGTTTCAACAAAACACAATTTTTATTGTCTGTTACCATAACAATAGGTTACAAACATTTCTTTCAAGTGCTGAAAAGTGAATCTTCTTCTATTGTCTCTGAGGATAGATTTATACTGACTAAAAGAGCATTCGACGTCACAAGAAGTAACTGGTACATAATTCAATTTCACAATGTCTGCTGGGGATAAGTCCAAGTTAATCTTCACTGTTGATTCACCACTCATCACAGCAACAACCTTTTGTAGTTCTTCATATCCAGGGTTTTTTGAAAGTACAGTGTCCACCTTAGCTCTTACTGCATCTGCAACTTTACCTCTACCACGATTCAGTTGTTCCACAGTACTATTTATAATTTCAAAACTTTCAGATAGTGAAAGGTGCCTATTTTGGAGACTTTTGAGCGTTTTTATGATGCATGAAAATGTATGCTGAATGTGAGCTAAGTCATTCTTCACACTTATGTCACAGGTAACTGTTTTCGCAGTATCAATTGAGACTGCATCTTCAGAGTCCAATGCAAGGAGAACATTGTTAATAGAGTCTATATGTTCGGCATAATATTCAACTGCTTCTAGCCATGTACCCCATCTAGTTAAAATTGGCTTTGGTGGCAATGGAATTTCAGGGTACATTTCTTTCAACACGTTAACTCTACTGGGAGCTTTGAGAAATACTTTTTTCACTGATGAAATCAACAAATCTACTTTAGGGAAATTGTCTCTGACCACTTCTGCCACACGATGAAATGCATGCGCCACACAAGTAAAATGAGTCAATTTAGGATATACAACAGATAATGCTTGTCCAGCTTTGACCATATAAGGGGCAGCATCGCTAATAAAGAATAACACATTATCGTACATAATACCCTTTGGCCACAGGATACCCATAGCTTCGTTGAACAGTTTAACTATAGTTTTGTTATTGCACTTTTCTAGAACATCACAATGTAAAAGAATTCGTTCAGAATATTGTTCACTTAACAAACCGATAACTACATTACCAACAAGTCTACCTTCTTTGTCGGGAGTCTCATCAATGGAAACCCAAATTGAACTATCTTTAATTTCATCTCTTATCTTCTGTATTGTCTCATCGTAGATGGATGGAGCATACGTCTTCCTAAGTGTTGACTCATCCGGGATTGTATGTTGAGTATATTTTTCAAGGAATTCCCTGAAGACCTTATTCTTTAGTTTGTAGAGAGGAATATCAGCAGAGATGAGAGAACGGCACAGGTCGATGTTAAACTCAGATCTTACATTCGATGTTGTTGGTTGTGTTAAAAACAATTGTCTCTGCTTGGAATTTAGTTGTTTGTTGGCCTGATGTTTACTAGTTGTAATGTGTTGTTGCACCAGGAACTTTTGTGTAGATGATACTGCACACTGACACAAATTACAAAATAATATTTTATTGTCAGTTGATAAACCATCTTCTTTAAATTCTGAAATGTAACTTGTTAGTTTTGATTTTAAATTGACTGAATGACGTACTTTTGGCATATTTACCGTCTTTATAGTATGATTTACAAAACTGAACCTATGTGTACTCTGACTGGCATTTAACTGTTGAGCTGCACAACTGAAGTCTGTTAAAAATTTTAAATTAAATTAATACAGTTTTGTAACTTACTTTCCCATTGTTGATAGGACTGCTAATTTTCAAATAACTCTGATGTTAAAGGGATTACTGAACATGTGTTTAAATCTCTATTGTTGAAATGTATTTTTAAAAGTTAATGGAATTTTGTTTTGTTTTATTGTTAAACCTAATATAATATGGACTGTTTTATATGAAATATGGAAAATATATGGAAATTAACGAAAATATGTACTAAACTCTAAAATATGGAAAAATATGGAAAATAAAAGTAGGATTTTTCAACCCTACACATTGTGAAACATAAAGATAATGCAAAATATAAATTATATTAGCTTTATAAGTAAATATGTAAACAACGACTGACAGCCTTATCGCAATTCATTCTTGCAGTTCTCATAAAACATTGGCTCGCCTACTGGAAATGTCATTGAGGTCATCTGCCAAAATCGCTGCCTCCGACTATACATGCATGGTATAACATTGTGACAGTCAGTGGTGGTGGCACAAAATTGTACCCCGATGTTTCAGCACTTTTATTTATTTTTCATACTTGTAATAATACATCTGTTTGAGCGTATAAAATGCATAGAAGGAAGTTTGGATCACGTCGATATCGGAGTATACTGATTATACACTGATAGAGACACTAAATGAAATTAAATCAAATCAAATATCTTTAGGAAAGCAGATTTATTTATTTATTTATTTATTTATTTATTTATTTATTTATTTATTTATTTATTTATTTATGTATTATTTATTTATTTATTTATTTAATTATTTAATTATTTATTTATTTTTCTAATAATTGTAACATAAATTATAAAATATACAGAGAAACTTTAGCTCGCCCCTGAAAGAGCAGAACTCGTGCTCAGGGGCGGATTCCTGAATTGAAATTAATAATTATACAATACAATTATAATTAATAATTATACAATACAATTTGCAATTATAGTATATAAATTTACATTTACAATTTTTTAATTTTTTGTAAAATCCATACCTAACTTTTTAAATTTAATACTAGAACTATTAGAATTGACAAGATTAGGATATTTAAATATAAATTTGTTATATATTTTTGGGCCTATATTACTACTATGATTAAATACTGTAACAGTGTTGCATTTTGGTTCAAACAATCTTAAAGAATTCATACCTTTTGTTTCATAACTATGAGAATACAATTCAAAATTATTTCAATTTTTATGTATGAATTTTATTAATACAATATAATAAATTTGTCTTACGTTAAGTACATTAAAGTCTATAAACTAATTTTGAGATGGAAAATCAATAGGTTTATGAACACATATTTTAATTATTATTTTCTTCTGTAATAAATAAAGTGGATTAAAATTGGATTTAAATGAGCTACCCCATCCTATAATTCCATACATAATTACCGATTGAAATAAAGTTAAATATATTGTACGTAATAAACTGATTGACAAGTAATTCCTCAATAAAACAAAATAATATACTATTTTACGTAATTTATTACAAAGGTAATTAATGTGTTGGTTCCATTTTAAATGATTATGCCTAAAATTATGCCTAAATACTTAACTTCAGAGGATTCTTTAATAATCGGACATTTACACTGTATAAGACAACAATCAGAATTATGTAATTTAATACTTAATATAGATGTAGGAGGTTTGTTACATTTTTCAGATAATGAGAATGGAATAATGATGGTTTTATTTTCGTTGATAGAAAGATCATTTATGTCAAACCATTTGTTTATTACTTTAAGTCCATTATTTCAATTATTATATGCATCATGCCAGGTTGTAAAGTAAGTTTCAGCTAGTTTGTTTTAGCGTCCTGTTTTAAAATTATGAAAATAATTTAACACTAAATTCATGATTTCGTCACAGAAAACAGTACAAAACATCCGAAAAACTGTGTCCGTAAAATTTCCACAACTGAAACTTCGAATGAGAGCGATGCAAATAGCATGGTATATGTAGTGTCCACTGACAACTTGGAAGAAGAAACTGAGCCTGAAGTCCAGCATACACCAGATTGCGTTCCTTTCAGCGAAGAGGATAAAGTTACTGGAAGCCTTGTTGTTGTCGCTTACGAGGGAAAACATTATTTGGGAACAATAACTAAAATCAGTAAGAGATGTACGTTAGTTAATGAAATGGAACCGACGGAAAAACACTGGAGATGGCCTGCAGAAAATGACGAAATTTGAATGTACGATGAGTTGTCCGAAGCAAATGGTACTAGTAATTCTCTTCCTAATTTTTTTTTGTCCCAGAGAAACTTAGTCCCTTCTTTTTTATGTCCAATGTTTTAGTCCCAATCGCCTGTATGTCCCAAGCTGAAGTTAAGGGAATTTGCACGAGTATATTTTATGAAATTCTGATTAAAAAAAAACGAATAATTTAGAAATTATTTAAAAGTGTACTACCTTTATTAAACTTGGCACATTATTCCGGACGCAAATCTGAAAATCTCATCAGTCAACACTAGACAGCGGAAAAAAGTCAAATAAAAGTCATGTTTACGGTTTACAAGTACTGTACGCATAGACTATGGCATGAGGTGTGCACGCTTCCCAAGTAGGTAGCTACAACACGGTACCGTCCGCAGAGAGCACCACACGAACACCGAAAACAACTGCCACTCTGCGTTCTCCAACAGTCCTCATTCGTACGTGAACAGAGAAAACTGAGATACGTAAGCATATTAGCCATTTGTGTTCAGTGAAGTGATCATAATGCCGAAGACAGATGTTAAAAATATAGAGCGTATTCTTTAATACAAGAATATGGTGTCCACATTTTTAATAGTGATACTGGTGAAACAATTAAGTGTAGGTTATGTATGTGTGCATTAAAAAAGATAAAACAATTGATAGAACATCACTGTAATACACAGAAACACATGAAAAATGTTGCTCGTATGTTAGAAGAAAATAAGCGTTCAAGTTCAAATTCCGCTTCATATATGAAATATGACTTTTGCCAGGATTTGTATCGAATGATGATAAGTTGCAGTATTCCATTCAAAAAGCTGAAGAATCCTCACATTAGAGGGTTTATAGAAGAGTACACAAAATATGCCATTACAATAGTTATATCAACGTAAACCAATATTCAGTGATTATTTCGTGTGTCAATTTACATTTCCCCCGGCCTATACCTGCACGCGCCTCTAGTGTACCTACTGTGCTTACGTAAACAACCACCCTCTGACGAGGCAAATTAGTCGTGTTGTAGTTACCTTCACATCCGAATGACTTTTTTTTTCCGCTGCCTAGTCATCACATATCCAGTACGAACAGCACTTAATCTTCCCATCTGGCCCCTTGTTGAAAACACGAACAATTTGCTTCTATTGCCAAACCGTAGAAGCCATTCGCGACCATCCGTGTCAGATTAAAACCTATCGGGAATATACAAATCTGGCTTTCAGGTAGTAGCTCCCTTGAATAATTTCAAGGAAAAAATTGTTCCGGGGCCGGTTATCGATCCCGGGACCCTTCGCTTAGCGCGCGAACGCTCTACCGACTGAGCTACCCCAGGAACTATACACGATACCTTATCAAACCTGTAGCGTACTTAGGTTGGACGATAAATGTGCTTGCCGCACTCTTCGTACAATGCGACGCATGGTTCCTACCTTGGAAAGTTCCAAGTAGACCTACGTTTCTCTTGATATGAAATTTAGGCTACGTGTCTATTTATTAATGATGTACTTTTACCTGATGATGAAGCTCCTTCCCTAATGCTTGAAACGACCCCAATCTGGAACATGTGTGAGCTCTTTTTCATACAGTACCTCTAAGATACGAGTATCTGCAGCCAAATATAATCGACCTGAACACTGTTATTTCTTCTCACATCTCCATTCGATTTTAACATCTCTTTTCCTATGTTTTGTGTGTTAGAACCCTTTGTAAATGAGTTAGAGTTTCCCCTTTTTAGACGTAGTCAGCCTTGGCCGATCCATTTACAGATAATTTTGTAATTTACACTTACAATTGAATCGCTCATTTCAGAAACCAGTCAAACGCCAAAACAAGAAAAAATGAGTTAATGGCGGCATAATGTTCTTTGAGAGTATACGTACATTTTAGTGCTGAAAACAGTCAAATGCTGTCCTCCTGTAACGGCTAGACATTACGTTGAATTTTGTGTTTAGGTCAGAAACCAGTCAAGCGACAGCGCTTGGCTGCTTTCTGCAGTAAACCTGGGGGTACATTTTGTGTTCGTAGTTTTCTGACCAACTGATTGACAAAGTGTTTTGTGATTAGCGTAGTGTTTTTCAAATAATAACAATAGACCTACATATATCGTATTGAAATGTCTCAAAGTTCAGAAGACGAACCTATACCTAAAAGGAAACGAGAAGGGTAAACAAAAACGCTTATAAACGTAATACCATTCGCAATGCAAGGATAAAAAGAAGAAGACTACGTTTCTTATTCTGGCAGGAAAGTACCTCCGAAAACCAAGCCTGACATTCTCACTTGTAAGTTTAATTCCAAATGTTATTTAAACATTAATGAGGAAGTGATAAATGAAACATGAAGGTGTTTTCATTCTTTTGAAAATAAAAATTCTCCAGATACCTACATTCAGACTTTGGTTGAGGTTACTGAAGTTAAGCGTATACGTATAAAACAAGGTCGAGAACAAGAGTTAGGCAATGAAAATGTTAATGAAGACACTTTTAAAAGGTCTCATTCTTAGAATTATAATTTAAGGACTGGTGGTGTACTGAAACATGTTTGCAAGAATGTGTTTATGAAAATCCATGGTATTTCACATAACAGATTAGAGAAAATTTGTAATTTATTGCTTGAAAATACTACCCCTGAAGACATTACACATTTCCTTTAAAAATATGAGTTTTATAACAAAATCCTAAACAATTCGAGAATTATTCCATAAAAATACGTTTGCACCACTCATTCATTGCAGAAACCAGTTAGGTGAAAAACTTTTTCGTACATATTTTTTTACAGCTAAGTTAAAACGCACAAAATATTTTCCTTACAGAAAAAGTATTGAAATATGTACTACTTTCAGCAAAAAATATTAACACCACTATCAAACCATTTAGTCTGGTGCTAGACAGGTCCCCCCCCCCCCTACAATTGGTTAACTTGGCGCTTGACTGGTTTCTGAAATAAGCAATTCAATTCAGAAAGCTATTGATTTGTAATGTTATAGCAACGACAACAAGCACTGTATTTTTAACTGACAATGTTGCTTGAATTCTGAGAATACTCTAACCATAACTTATAGGTTTCTCGTTATATTTCGTAACTAATTAAATGTGGGACAAAATATTTGGGACAAAAGTGTCTCGCTTTGGTCCCAGTCGCGTGGTACGAACATAAATTTAGTACGAAAACTGTTTGTGACAAAATAATTCCGGGGACATTATTGACCTGGGACGAAGCGCTCGGGACGAAAAGTCGCACTACGATGAAATTTGGTATGAAGACAAGGAGATCGTTTGTAAGATAAATTTTCCTTAGCAGAGGGGCAAGCGAGCAATTTTTGATGTACCAGAAGTAACTGGGATCTTTTCAAAGCAATGAGTAATGAAATTAGGAACTGCTTTGAAGTGCTTCTTTTTGTTGTTTTTAGCGGAGTTTCTACACTAATTTCTATAAAAAAAAGTTTATATATAAGGTCTAACATAATAATTAAATGTATTGATGATATTGTACCATCGAAAAGAACTGAATTATTTGCTTCCTTTTATCCGTTAATGTTCCTAAGATAGTCATTTACAGGTACAACTTTGTTTGCAGATGTTGCAATACTAAAGAATGATAGCAGAAAACTGACTTCACGAAGTTGTCTTACGAAGGGGTGTAACATTGTGACACGTTATTTGTCAAATTCTAACTGTTCTAATGCAAATTAATAAATAAACATAATGACATTCAGAACACTAAAGGTATATACCGATATTCATAATTTATATTTAAATATATTTATATTTATAAAGCAGAAAATGTGTCGCAAAGTTGTACTGGTTTACAGTAGTATGTGTTGACTACTTAAGTCATGGAATTATGCAGACTATTGCTTTAAGTACCACCTCATATTTTATGCCTTATTTGTTTTTCACTTTCGCGAGGCCCTCAAAATAATAGATTTGAGGATTAGAACAATAGATCTTAAAATGTCGCAGTGCTGGGTCGTAATGCCCCCACTAGAAAATGTATAATTCATTTCAATTTTCCCCGCCAAATATTCAGTTAATTAAATTCAATTCAATTTATTAAGCCATTAAAGATACAGCGATAGGCTTCGTCAAAATACATACATTTGAAAATACACATAATTGAAAACAGTAAACTTGAATTAGAATGACAACACAAAACATTTTGAAACTCTAAAATTAATGAATATTTGTAACTAAATGTAAATAACTTTATTTATTAAAAAACAATTTCGTATGAATTTATGTTAAGAAACTCATCTACAGAGTAGAAAGGATTAATTAAAAGCCAATTATAAAATCTAGTTTTGAAACTATTGGTTGGTATGGGCATCCATCCCGGATCCGGTGTGAAATACAACATTTCAAATGGTTAATGATACATACCATTTTTTGACAAAAGTTTATTATGTGCCCTACATTACCGTGACGAAAATGTATCTGACGAATCGGACGCATGACGAATGATTTCAAATCCCATGTTTATACATCTGTACAATGAGAAACCTATCATCGCAAATATCTGGTGATCATATTTTATGTAGCTGTAATGACTTGACTTGTTGAGCAATATATGATTTAATTGTGTATGACCGAATAATAAGCGAGTGTTTCTATTGGAAAGTATTGGAAGGTATTCATTATTTCTATTAATTTTACTACAGACAAGAGACTTCCGCACATTCCATTGCATTAATTCCATCCTGGGAACATTCCGCATTCGTTCTAGTTGCGCAAAGGCATTGTGAGGTGAGCAGACTTCGAACGACGTCTATTTTCTGGGTTACATCTGTAGTTCCAATTGTGCGTTTCCTGTTACGTGAGGAGAAACAAAGGTAGTAAGGAATCGTCTCTTCTTCCCACAGCCATATCATCTTCGGAGAAATTAATTTAGCCTCCAGGAAGACAAAAAACACAATTTCTATTGACTCATGTGTCGTAAGAAATTTAGTTTTATAGTGCAGGAAGACATTGATTAGTGTTGTTATGTAGTGACAGGAAGATATTGTACATGGGTTTCTACAATGACATTTGCTCTTTGATACAGCGGATCTAGAGGTTTCAAGCGAAAGGTATAGCAATAAAAAAATCGGAAATGCACCCACTGCAACACTTTCTCTATTCATTATAATTAACATGCAGAAAATAAGTAAGACCTGTTGTAAGTAGACTCCAAAACTTAACTTTCCTCAACAAAATCTGTAAAGTAAGTAACTAATAAAGACATTTCTAAATAGGCTACTGCATTATATTTTATCATACATACATTGATTCATTAATTCATTCATAGTCTTCTCCCCAAGGGTAGGTCTTTCACTGCAAACCCAGTATTCTCCAGTCTTTGCCATTGCTATACTCCTTTTGACTTCTTAGCAGCAGCTCATGTCACTGTTTATAGTACACCTCAAGTATTTGAAGTTGTTCACTTGCTGTACTGTCTCATTTAGAATTGGCAATTTTACCTTCTTTACTTTTCTTCCTATGACTTTTCTTCATCTGTTATTTTCTTCTGTCTCAAACTTTTCTCCCGTTCATCACTCCTTCAGTAGGCAGTTTTTTCTTAGCCCGTAGCCATCCAATTCATTCTTTTCTTTCTCATCAGTTTCTTCACCTACTCTTTCCAACACAGATTCATTTCTTATTCTGTCTGTCAGTTTCATACATTCCAGTCTTCTTCATATCAACATTTCAAATTCTTCTAGTCGTTTCTCTTCACTTCGTCGTAATGTTCATTTTGCTGCTTCGTATAATGTCACACTCCACACAAAGCACTTCACAGGTCTCTCTTCCTTAATTCTTTTTCCTGGTGTCCGCAGAAGATTCTTATTTATTCTATTACAAGCTTCCTTTGCCATTGCTATACTCCTTTACACCTCCTGGCAGCAGCTCATGTTGCTGCTTATTTTTGTATACTACACTCTAAGTATCTGAAGCCGTCCACTTGTTCCATTGCCTCATTTTGAATTCGCATATTTATGTTCTTCCTGTTTCTTCCGTTAAGCCTTGTGTTCGTTTCGTTTACATTTATCTTCATTCCATACTACTCACAGCTCCTGTAGTTTATCCCTTAGTATCATCTCCTCTTCTGCTAACAATGCCATATCATCAGCAAATCTTATGCACTTTAGTCTTCTTCCTCCTGTCACCATGTTCTGAAAACAGTTCTTCACTAAATCCTCCAAGTACATGTTGAAAAGGATAAGTAATGAATAAGATAATGTGATAAAAATTATCACATTTGTGTTATTCAACAATACCTATTCTAAATTTCGCTTTATTTCTATACTTTTGCTGCACTATAAATATGGTGTAAGTAATACTTATTAAGCATATACAATTTATGTGTACATTACATACGCTAATATGAACATAGATGTGTGTTCATTTTGCTGTGTTTGTTTTGTTGATTTTAAGAAGTGGCCTATCGTGAAACAAGAACTAGACCCTACAAAATATCTAAACAAAAGAAACTATTGAATAAAAAAATCCACTTTCACAATGGGTAATTTATGAATTTAACCTATTACTGTTATTTCATCACCTGAATTTATATATGTATGAAAACAGATACAATTTTCAGTATTATCTCAACAGAAAAAACATAGTTTCAATTGGCATAGATCTATTCACCCTTTTCTTAGGAAATGTATTTGGACTTACAGCTGTTCTTATTTAACAAAATTATTGTTGTTTTCTATTCACAAAAATGTTCAAATAGCATTAGAAGGGTTTCGTAAGGCAGATACAAGTAACATAGAACAAGTAAATTGTGAGTTTTGTACTATTTCTAACAAAAGTGTATAAAAATATGTTAACAAAAAGGTGACAGGAGATTTATAGAATTCCTGTGATTGCGTGAAACTTTTAACTTCTTAATTTGGTGTTATTGTGATTTTTAGATGTTTAAGGAATTGGTTCTTGCTTATAACGATTGTGAATATGATTGAAATCGAAATAAATTTAATGCAATTATGTGTTGTATTGTTAACGATTATTTTTCCTTTATTTTTGTTTAATATATACAGTGGGTGATCAAATTATTAGGGACACTTGGTAAAAGTAGGAATTTCATCTTCAAATTCACATAAAACACAAGTAATTTGAATTTTCTCAACTGGAAAAGCTTTATTACTCTAAATAGTGTTTCATAAACAATATTATTACATTTTTAATTGTGTAATAATGAATATGGAATGAAATAAACAAGAAAACTAATATTTTGTCACACATCCCTTTTGCAGCAATTACCATTTTAACTCTCTTTGGCATACTAGAAATGCATTGTAGACAATTGTTTTTAATTTCTTGGCTGTGATGCCACATATTGATCAGTTTTTCTATTAAATATTGTTTACTTGTAATAATTTCTGAATGAATTTGCCTCTTCATTAGCTCCCAAATATTTTCAATCGGATTAAGGTCCGGAGAGTTACCAGGCCAATCCAGAACCCTAATTTTGTTACCTTATTTGCCTTGTGACAGGGCGCAGAGTCGTGCATGAACACAAAATAACCATCTGGAAACCATTCACGGACTTGTGAAAGAAGCCGTTCCTTCAGAACCTTTATGTATTGATATTGTCTCATCATTCCTTGAACAAAATACAGGCGACCAGTTCCATGACCACTAATCATAGACCACACCATGATGCTTAGAGGATGTTTAACAGTCTTCTACATAGAAAGGCGCCAATGAGAGATGCTGGAATCAACATATCTTCTATGACAACCCGTCGGAGGATCAAAGAGTTAGGGTTTTCATGTCGCATTCCAACCAAGAAACCATTCCTGAAACCATACATGGTGAAGAAGCGTCTCTCTTGGGCAAAGCAGCATCAATCTTGGACTGTGGATGATTGCAAAAAGTGAGTTGTTTGTCATTTACATGATTTCTTTGGTAGTCACAATTTTACTTTGTGCAAATGTGTTTTATGTAGGCCTACTGTTTATTTTTTTTTCAGGTGTGTTTTTCAGATGAATCTACCATATAGATACTTGCTGACAAATCTGTGTTCGTTAGAAGGCGAAAGGTGAAAAGTACAATAATGACTGTATTATGAAGACTGTTAAACATCCTCGAAGCCTCATAGTATGGTCTGTGATTACTGGTCATGGTCGTCTGTATTTTGTTCAAGGAATGATGAGACAATATCAATACATAAAGATTCTGAAGGAAAGGCTTCTTCCACAAGCCCGTAAATGGTTTCCAGATGGTGATTTTGTGTTCATGCATGACTCTGCGTCCTGTCACAAGGCAAATAAGGTGACAAAATTCCTGTCTGACAACAAAATTAAGGTTCTGGATTGGCCTGGTAACTCTCCGGACCTTAATCCGATTGAAAATATTTGGGAGCTAATGAAGAGGCAAATTCATTTAGAAATTATTACAAATAAACAATATTTAATAGAAAAACTGATCAATGTGTGGCATCACGGCCAAGAAATTAAAAACAATTGTCTACAATGCATTTCTAGTATGCCAAAGAGAGTTAAAATGGTAATTGCTGCAAAAGGGATGTGTGACAAAATATTAGTTTTCTTGTTTATTTCATTCCATATTCATTATTACACAATTAAAAATGTAATAATATTGTTTATGAAACACTATTTAGAGTAATAAAGCTTTTCCAGTTGAGAAAGTCCAAATTATTTGTGTTTTATGTGAATTTTAAGATGAAATTCCTACTTTTACCAAGTGTCCCTAATAATTTGATCACCCACTGTACAAGGTGTAAACGATATAAACTGCCAAAGAATATTGGGGATAGAGCATAAATTGCTGAACAAAAACGTCTAATAAAATTCTTCTGTAACTTTTATAATATCTCCAGAAAAAATGTTATCTGTGAGTCTAATGTTTTTTTTTTAAATGATAGTAGACCGTCATTATTTATTTCGATCTACCACGTATAGTAGTGGCAAAAAAAAACCGGACCGACCCTTGTAGCTGATTTCAGAGCCTTGTTCACAGTGACATCACGATAGATTGGTAACTAAGACTTTCGTGGTTCGAATCCTGCCTGGGAAGGAAACTTTTTTTTTTTTTTCCCCTTATTCAAATTTATTCCCAATACTTTTCGATTGCAGCGATATTTTACCACTTAATTAACTTATTATTTCCAAAACATGACTTTTACCAGCTTATTTTCTAATGGCTTTCTAAATGGGCTACGTCAGCAGTCGAAACTACAACAATTTCAATAGGTTACTCGATATCTTGTGAATGCGGGCGTGGCATGCGCAGTGGCTCATTTCGGGGACTTCGATTATTCCGTCGGTCAGTTTTTTTTTTTTTTTGCTACCACTGTACATTGCAACTGTGGTGATGTACTTGTTTACAAATTTGGGTACTTTGTTGCCTCTCTCTTGTGGTGGTGTTAGCGTGTGTTGGACGAAATGTCATTGGCAATGACGTTCACACTTAATCGAACAGTAAATATTAAATTACTGTTAATACTGAAACATGATATTTTATGAATTAAAAAACAAAAATTATAGAGAAAACGAAATTTCACTACACATCATGTTTAGTAGACCGAGATGTACAGTATGTATAATTTGGCACTTTATATCGTTTACACTCTGTTCAGATATTTACAGTGGACTTATTGTGTTTCATCTGAATTGTTTTATTGGATAAGTGTTAGTACGGGTCTAAAATAAGGGAAGTAAGAAATACATAGTAATTAATGCATGAAAGTAAGTCTATCTCTTTAGCAATCGCCATATTACTGTAAGAGTCTGATCTTGTTGTTTTTATTTTTGGATTTTTTCCTGCGAAATTCTGTTAGCTTCCATATTGCAACATTACTTTTATCAACATTATCATTACTTACACTCGATGGATTTGGTCATTTTAGTGGTTAGTTGAATTTATTAATACATAAGAAATAAATTAAAAAGATCATTTCATTTGCTCCCGTGCTCCCTTTGTCAAAATGGACTCGTCCAACTGTTACAGTGGGCATACCTCGTTGACATTGCTAAGCAAGTGCTGTCAGAATAATGTGTAGTAATTCGATACCGTTGCTAAGCAATGGTATGACGTAAATCGTTGTCGTTGCTAAGTAAGTAGTCAGATGTTGAAACTTCCGTAAGGTTTTCGCCATTTGATCTTCGAGTATAAATGTTTCACTTCAAAATCCTTTTCTTGAGTCTCTCATTTTGGCACTTACAGCTTTTTCATGCCAGGTCATCAATTATCGGATTGTGTACAGATATTACTTAACTGTTTGAAAAATTACTGTAATTAGATATGAGTCTGCAATACTATGCAATATCGTACATACACAAAATTACTGAAATTCCATAAATTTGTAATTTTTACAAATGAACTTCCTTCTGTTGAGCAATAATGAAATAAATACGATTCTTCAGCTGATAAAAGCAAAAATTTTGTTTTAAGTCCTTCCAGATCAAAATGTCCTAAGTTTAAACTCGTAAAACTTTATGTATAAGCTAAATTTTTGTTTTTATCACGAATTTATTCGAAATTAGTGTTTTTCCAGAGACATTTTTATTTGTTCTATGAAATTTTAATCTAAAGTGCTAAAAATATATATTTATCGGAAGTAGAATAAATATATGCGTGAATTAATACTTTGGTGAAGCTAAATTCCCTACCTCCTGTACTCATGACAAAGCATGGCAGGAATTGAAGTTAACTGGATTTACGCTTTTGTTTTAATTAGTGGAATTTTCTTAAAATTGTGATTAAAATGTAATTTATTTTGCATTGCTATGTATGTACAATGTTTTGAATTCATATTCAAACTCATTTTCAATACAGAATTTTGAATGTAATAGACCTCGTTTCATGCTTCGAGTGGCTTTATTTTTTAAAATATAAAGCAGAAATAGCCTGAATGTTTTCTGGTGCGTAGGCCTATTAGTCCATACGTATTATTCACACACAGTGTGGGGGACTTTTAGACAAATTTATCTACACAACAGGTAAATGCCTGTAGAAAACAATAAGTTTTGTTAAAATGTACAAAGATTCTTGAGGATCCCTTGGTGATACAGAGTTCTAATCGGTGTAATTATATTCAGTAATTTATTTTGCACGACTAGAACGAAAAAAATATATTTTCAAAAGCGAAATGGAACCGAAATTAATCAAATTTTTGTGCCGAAATTTAAGGATTGTTTTCACCATAAAAAAGAACCCCTAATTATCACATAAATTGCGCAAAACTCTTTACTGGCACCAGATTGTTGACGGCCGCGTTTTTTGTCTTACTGCAGATTCGCCTTTGTACCTATATTTTATTGCAATATAAATATTGATTCAGGCTGTAATTCACATCTACAACTCATTTATGCTAATGTGAACATGGCTGTGTAAACTAGAAAGTCCTTTACAAGCTGGAGACTTTTGACACCTGACTGACGCTGCATAAAACACACGTTAAGATATCAGTCGTTCATATTGTCGAACGTATTGAGGATGCTATCAGAGATATAAAGTCGACAGAGATTTGACTTTCCTTTAAGTGGAATGCATGTTTCCACAGCAATGCACGGAGTGGGAATGTATTTCAAATGTACGTTCTTGAGAGGACAATGCTGGTAGGAATGTTGTACAACAAGGAAGCCCTGGGCGGACACGTTTCACATAGCCTGGACCTGTCAAGGCGGTCTCGCTCGCATCCTCGACTGCATATCACGTCTACCTTCTAATATTATCGATGTACCAAGAGAAATTACTAAATTTACATACCACTGTCGGTGTAGATAAAAATGTTATAGTACAGTTTCTCAGATAATTTACATGAGACGTTTGGTACGACCGGTGTTAAATAAAAAAAAAATCAACGAAACCGGTGCATTAATTGAAATTAATTGAAGACTTGAAGTAAATAACCGTCTAAGTGTCATTTTCATAAAAATTGTGTTTCTACTGGAATAAAAGTTTATATAACTATAGCATAAATAAAAATTTAAGTACAGACTCATTTCTTTACTGTTTTATTGGGTGTTTATAGTTAGTGGAACGTGGTGTGATTATAGCCTCAACATGTAGTACCTAGTCTTCAATTTTTGAAGACATATAAAAACGCAGAAAAAAATAAAAGTCATATTAACTGTTAATATTGACCAATTTTAAGTAAAAAAAAAAAAATGGTGAAACACGTAAAATCCCACTAAAACAGTTGAACACATAACTTCGAGCGGACCTCTAATATGAGACTGGAACGGACCAATCTGTGGCCCAACTTTTTGGAATCTACATGATCATGTATGTATGTATGTATGTATGTATGTATGTATGTATGTATGTATGTAATAGCAATGCAATTCGGTATACTCAAGATGGCAGTGACATTTATAATATACAATAACATCACAATAATTATATTAGTGAAATAACATAATTAGCTACAGCAATAAAATAACGTTTAAAGTTGTTTTATTATAAATAAATAATTGTAATAAACCTAGTACCTATTAAACTATAAAGCATACTATGCAAAAGTAAACCTAACTTATAAGTAGGGCTGAAAAATGTATTGGTTAAAGGTTACACAGCATCGTACGTATAGCTCTGTGTTTACAAAATGCTTGTACAGTCCGCTCCGTATGTATGAACTCGTAACAGAATTAACACTTACAGCATTACTTATGTTTCATATTAATTAACTGGCAACAAAAATGTTAAATTCACAAAAAAAAACATCATTATCAATTAAGTCAAACACATTTCCCCCATGTTCTGAATTCAGTCCTCCTATTATCTGTTCGTTGTTGGATTTTTGTTTCGGCATTCTGATACAGCCTCACGTCACTTAAGCAGGTCTACTATTGAGGAGAGTCAGATGTTCACTCTCTCTGCTCCTTCAGACAGTAGAGACAACCGACAACGTGACACATTTTGTAAACAATGTGTATAGAAAGTATTTACTACCTTGATACCAATATTTTCTTCAGGCCTACTTCTAAGTAAACCTATTTCTTTTGAACCCATACATTAAAAACTTAAGTAATTACAAATCACCTTCATTAATTACATGCCAACTTAATTAATTATATAATACAGCTTAAATAATTACATTCCACCTACATTACTGCTAAATCTCAGTCTAATCTTTTCATCCTTTCCTCAAATGTATTGATTTTGATAGGATGACCCTGACCAATAGCCGCAGGTAAACTGTTTCATTCAACTATTGTGCGGTTTACAAAGGAAAATTTTGCCACGTCTGTTCTTTGATTTCTGCATTTAAATTTATTTCATAATATGATTAATAAAGAAGTGTATGTGGTATTTGTGGACCTAGAAAAGGCTTTTGACAGAGTGGATTGGATTAAACTGATGGGGAGCCTCAAGAAAATTTGCGTGGATTGGAAAGAGAGAAGGCTTTTCAGTAACCTTTATATGAAACAAAGAGTCAAAGTCAGGATAGGAGAAGACATGTCAGAAGGAAGTGAAATAGGGAGAGAAGTACGACAAGGATGTCCTTTATCACCTACCTCTACTTGGAGGATTTAATGATTAACTGTTTTCAGAACATGGAAGGAGTGATAGTAGGAGGAAGAAGAATAAATTGTATGAGATTTGCTGATGATATGACGGTGTTAGCAGAAGAGGAGATGATACTACGAGATATGCTATTAGAGCTAAATGACAGCTGTGAGCAGTATGGGATGAAGATAAATGCCAACAAGACGAAGACCGTTGTCATACGAAGAAAAGTAAAGAAGATAAACTTGCGAATTCTAAATGAAGCAGTAGAGCAAGTGGACAGCTTCAAATACTTGGGGTGTACTAGCCTATTAGCAATGATAGAGGAAGCTTGGAATAGAAAAAAGAGCATCTTCTGCGAACCTCTGGAGAAAGAACTAAGGAAGAGATTAGTGAAGTGCTTTGTGTGAAGTGTCGCATTGTATGGGGCAGAAACATTAACATTACGACGAAGTGAAGAGAAGCGACTGAAAGTATTTGAAATGTGGATATGGAGAAGAATGGAGCGTGTGAAATGGACAGACAGAATAATAAATTAATCTGTGTTGGAAAGAGTGGGTGAGGAAAGAATGATGCTGGAACTGATCAGAAAGACAAAAAGGAATTGGCTCGGTCACTGATTGAGAAGAAATTGCCTTCTGAAGGATGCACTGGAAGGAATGGTGAACGGGACAAGAGTTCGGGGCATAAGAAGGTATCATACGATAGACGACATTAAAAATATATGGATCTATGTGGAGGTAAAGGGGAAGGCAGAAAATAGGAAAGACTGGACAATGCTGGGTTTGCAGTGGAAGACCTGCCCTTGGGCAAACATTATGAATGAATGATCAGCCCTACCTAAGTATGATGTTGTCACTAATCTAGCATTGATGTCGGTCCATGCTTTGTGTTCCATTTGTGTCTTAAACAATGATGATGATGACAATGAATTTTATATTATATTCAATTTTAATGAAGAACAAGAGGTATGCACATTTTTAAGAAAACTCAACCAAATTGACAATCTGTTTCTTAGTGAACTGTGAGTGGAATAGAAGTGAAATTCAGAGAACATGAACTAAAATAATGTGTTACTTTTTTAAAAACCCTATAAGTCTATGACTGCCAACTTTTTATGCATCTACAGTAAAAATATTAGCAGATCTATGGACCCTGCAAATCCCCTTAAGAGGGTCTCTTCAGGTAGAAATAACGCCGATTCAAGGGTTGATATATTGATTACATTACGTAATAAGACATGCATTTGAGCCTAATGTGGCAGAATGAGAATACTAAGAAGAGGAAGAGGAGGAGAATAAATCAATACAAATGAAACCGTTGAAATAGTCTTTCTATGAGTACAACTATCTCTTACTGAACTCAGATGCACGAGATAAGAAAGTTGCACGTGTTCTGTAACTGGAAAGATGCCCAGGTTAACAGATTTTTTTATCTTATTTATAGCAATGTCTTCACGGCAACAAACTAGAATGTGAAGCATGTGGTATTATACAGCGGGAAAGTTCCCTCAGGTGTTTGGTCGCGATGCGGCACACGTTTCGATTTGCTTCCGACTTGACTCGAAGAGAACGCACTGCTTGTGAATGGCATAAACGCAAAAAGGAAGTCGTGGGTGGAGAATATGTGATGTGATTGGATTAAGGGAAAGTTCAAGTAGAATTTTACTATGTATACTCTGCAGTTTATTGAACAAAGAAGCGTTGTAAACTATGTTTGGTTAGCTGGCTGGGAAAGTCTCTTTCCCCGAGATGTAAACAGTATTATGCCATACGGGAAATAGACGAATCTAAGATGTCAAGAGTTTTAAACTCCCATGATGAAAGTGTTGACTTCGTAATAGCAGGAACTGCTGATCTAAGATCATGATGGTAGTGTATTATGAAATAAAACACTAATAAACATATTTTCATTACTTCATTTCACGTTCAGAACGAAAGTCTATTTGGAGTCGTGTCATTTTCTTAGACATGTATCCAGTTGTATTCAACTTTGGATACGCCTACACTGAGGGTACTCGAAGGCATGCTTGGAGGTACATATAATTTTAAAACGCATATACAATACGTATTATTTCATGATAAAACGCTGATGATCCGGGTCAGATTCGGATACCTGAATGTAAGATCATGCAATATTGAAACGTTCCTTTATAAGGACGAGCAGAGTAGCAATATTAAATGTGTAATAAAAAAAAAGCTTCTAAAACAAATTGAGAGTAAGGGCGATAAAGGGGATATGTCCACTTTACTAATTTTTTAGGAAAACGATTTTAAATATAAGGTACCTAATAGATCTAACACTATGTATGTTTATTTTATTCTAATGACTTTTAGGTCAAATTGTTACAAATACTTCTCAAACTAGGGTTCATAGTTCGCTACTTTGAATAACCTAAAAAAAGGTTTGTTTTATAGAAAATGGACTTGTTTAGTCAACTGTCCGAAGACGGGTTTGAACCTCATAAGTAACACCAATAAGGCATCACTCATGAGGCAACTAGGTCAGGAGATAATGGGGTAGGATGGCCAGTTCCTTTCTCCCTCCAATGCATACACCACCGATTAGCTACATATTACACTAGTCAGACCCAGATGCATACAAACAATTTCTTCTTCTGCCACATACCGTGAGATGTACTGCCTGATAATAGATATACATATCAGCTAGAACCTCAATCAGAGATAAAAAAAATGGACTTATCCCCTTTATTTTCCTTACTCTTCAAATGTTTATTGTTTCTAAGTTCTAGCGTCCTTTACTCAACAATTTGCAGTAATGCTCGTTACGCTAATATTATTATGATCCTACAGTGAAGAGTGTCATTTGAACTGCATGTTTGTAAATAATGAAGAGCCACTTGGAATTTTCCAGGGTACAGTTTTTTATATAATTTTCAGAAATTAAGAAAGAAGGCTACACTCAAGATTGGAATACATTCCCTTATACACTGCCCCCGTCGTTTCTCCCGATTTTCCTTTAAAATTAAAGGAAAATCGGCTGGAAATATTCATTGACAGTTCACTAAAATTAAACTTAAAAAAATATCAATTTGCGACTTTTACGATGACTGCTCGCAAAGAGTTGAATGAGCTTTTGTGGTGTGTATTTGCCACAAATTTAGCAAAAATAAAATTGTCCGAATGATTGACACATCCTCCTATTCGTGCTGTTAATTAAATCTGAAATATGTAATATATATATATATATATATATATATATATATATATATATATAAATTAAATATAAAACCAAAAGATCAGACAACATATGCTTGACAGTACCTAAAGATACTACAAATGTAGCACATAATCACAGTAGCAACTTCGGCCCAAGGCTTCATAACGTGATATAAGCTAAATTTCAAACATACAGTTTGCTAATATTCCTTATTTAAAAAATCAATTGAAAAATTGCTGTTAACAGAGAGAAATTTTAAGTTCAATTATTTTGATATCTGTGTGTTTTCTACTTCTTTTTTCTTGTTCTTACTCTGCTATTTCATAAAATGGCTTAACATTATGTGGAATGCCCCCTGAGCAGGAGTATGTAACTTACTCTTTCTGGGGGTGCTAAAGTGTTTTTATTTATTTAAAATCAATATGTATCTTTGTTCTGGCAATAAATTATTATTATTATTATTATTATTATTATTATTATTATTATTATTATTATTATTATTATTATTATTATTATGTACTTATATTTATAGCCCTGGAATTGAATGAAACTTTATTTAACATTTTTAACTTAACCTATATTCAAAAATTATTAGCAACTCTATAATTAAGAACCAGAATTGATTCATCCACAACTGACATACTTAAGCCTAATAGTCTTCAACGCCAATATCACGTATCCATCGCCATACTTCCGGAAGGGGAGAATGCCATTCGAAGCATCATTTTTGCTCTAGGCTTCTAATTGACTGTTCTACAGTTGTTATACCTATATATTTACAAAGTTTATCCCTCTCAATGATTCTTTCAACTTACCTTTTCTGGTCATAGTTGCTGGGAACCATATTCGGTGAATACGGAAGATACTCTAGAATTTCCCAGTTCAACCTGTTAAGTAATTTAACCACTTGGGCAGCCACGTGACAACGAGCACCATTGCAAAGCACAATGGATCGAATATTCAAGAGATGTCGGCGCTTCAGGAGCATTGCTGGTCGTAAAGGATGTTCCAAAAAATGATTGCTATATGTAGGATCCCATCGCATTCCAATTGAAACAGGATGAGTGATTAAAGACTTCTTTTACATCTACATAACATGTTTAGCATTTTGGCATGTATTTTAATAAGTAGCTGGTTTTCCTCATATTTGCTAAACATATCCTTACAGCACTGCAAATAAGTCTTATTATTACAATCACTACGTATCTATAAAATATAAGAGACATTATCTTAGCTCTAGAGTCCTGCATTTGGTTATTTCGAATACAAGTTAGGTGTACATCGATCATACTAGCTTCGCTTGGAACCAGGAGCAACTTGTGAGTCAATAGTGCATTTTTCTTGCAGGCTCTTATACCGTATATTCACATCTATTTATTCGTGTACCTGTGACTGTAAGTCGGTGAACAACAGGAATAGTACAAAATACCATTTGAATTTAATAACAATATCAAAGTATTTATTTAAAAGCAGCTTAACTTATATGCAATAATATATATATATATATATATATATATATATATATATATATATATTACTAGAGATAGATAAAACTAAAAAAAAATTAAGAGTCAGTTCCTTTACTTTCAGACCCACTACATTTTTTCCAGACATGCGATGAGAAAACCATTCGAGCTAAGATAAAGATACATTTACTGAAATGATAACCAATATTAAATATATATACAATGTAAACACACGCTGTCAGAGACGCTCTGAAGCTATGTACGACAATATCTTGAAATGCGCAACAAATAGGGTTGCCAACTGTGGTAAATAAAATTACCGGCCATTTTACATACGCAAGTTTGGATGAACATATATAATATAATAAATACAGAATCTGCTATATGATATGAGTGGTGGTGGTAATGTTCATTATCAAGTACCAATTTCATGAAATGACATTCCATTATTTACGACAGTGATTGTGGTGTTGCAGTGCATTAATACTGAATTGTTATGACCGTGCATTTTCCACTTAAGACTTCTTAATGACAATGCAGATTGTCTCGTGGATTTCTGACTGCACGGTAACATTACGTTATTACTCAAGTATTGCCTAATCGAGTTTGGAAACATCCTTATATTATTACTTATTAATATTTGTTTACTTTTTAAACCCCTATCATTAATAAAAAATTCTTAATTATTCACAGATTGGAATTAAGTAGTTAGCTTGCACTGTTCCACTATTTTGTAAACCTTAAATTATTAGAGTTCCATTAAGAAAATGTAGTTTCCTTATACAGATTGATTCAAAAGTCCGGCGACATAGACAAACTGCGGTCGTTATTAGTGCAGATAAAAAAAAAAAAAAAAAAAAAAAAAAAAAAAAAAAAAAAAAAACAGAGGGGAAAGTTGTAGGAAATACGTAGTTTTCAATCTAATGTGCTTGAATTTTCAACATAGAATACGTGTACACGTTGAGGCTAGTTTTCCGCTAGTTCTGCCGGATTTTAGATATTTAATGTATCTGGTAAATTACAAAATGATGACAGCAGTGTTGCCAATACAAGTTCAGGGAAAACCGCCAAACAATAATGAAATTCCTCTGAATTCTTATGCTGTAAATGTAAATAAATGTTTCTTTGCACTGCGAGAAGTTCAATAACAGCTGAACTCTGCATGTCAAGTATTTTTCTCCGTTAAATGATAGGCGTCTAAAATCCGGTGGAACTAGCGGAAAAACTACTAATTTTGCAGCATTGGGACTGGCGGGTGTGTCGCACTAGTGTACAGCTTCAACGGTGTATTCTACGTTGAAAGTTCAGATTGAAAACTAGATCTTTCCCCTCTTTAAATTTTTCGCTAGTTGCACTAATAACGAAATTCGTCTGTGTCGCCGGACTTTTGAATCATCCTGTATAGGTCTATGTGATTCTGAACATTGTTACTTTAGGGAGGATTACTAATCTTGGCAGTAATAAGCAGCGCAACCCCTGGTCCTTTCACTATAGCGTAAATGTTTTTGAGTCACATTTTAATTTTAAAGATTTGGTAAAATTGCTATATTAACAACTTTCCTTTACATTACTTAATGACAGGTTTCAGCATGTGTCGGACATGTTCAGATTTCTAGTGAGGTCCTTGTTTGTTACTAGTTCCCTCTTTTCGTGTCTTGGTGGTGGGTGCGTTTATGATAGGTGGTGTTGTGTCAAATAGGGTGTATTCCGAGATTTAATTGTATGTTGAGAATATGTTGTGGATGTGTTTTTGTATGCTTTGTAGCCTATGTTTATATATTTCGTACTGTTATAGTGAGTTTATTCTCTGGCTATTCCGTTCAATATGTAGGATTGCCACTTGTCTTCCACCAACACCAACCACAAGTACAGCAACATAGAAACAGACATGGAATCCTACATATTGAACCGAAAAGCAAGGAGCTAAACTCACAAGAACAATACGAAATATACAGATAAAAAACATTGCACAATATATTCACAACACACAAATAAATTTCAAAACGCAGGTCACATTTGACACAATACTGTCATATACGCACCCACCACCAAGGCACCAAAAGAAGAAACCGGTAACAAGCAAAGAAATGTCAAGATGGCCGACATCAAGTCGAAACTAGTCATTAACTAAGGTAAATGACCATCTTACTTTCAATTAACACAGAAAGGTTATTTACATAACAAATGTACCAAAACTTTAGAGATAAGAGTGTTAAAAGTTGTGTAATCAAGATGTATATTTTATTTTATTTTTTATGGACACATTGTCACTCACTTTTTTAACATTTCTTTAGACGCAGCCATGTACAAACTAAGAAATACAATTAGAAATAAATTTTAGGATAGGGAAACTGAATTTAAATATACTGTAATACTATTCGCAGATGACAAAGTTTTCTTGGCACAGTTTGAAAAGAGTTACAGCTGTTCAGCAATTAAATCGTGTAGGCTTAACATATAGGCCTATTTCATATATCTTGTATTCAAGTGCCTAATTTATCAATATCTATTAATAAATCGAAAGCATCCTTTCAAAGGAGCTAAAATAATGCTGCTGTTTAGTCAACTATCCGAAGACAGGTCTGAACCTCTCAAGTGATACTAAGAAGGCACCATTTATGAGTCAACTAGGCCAGGAGATAATAGGGTATGGTGGCCAGTAATAGGCCCAAAATTTTACAACAGGTCTCTCATTTTTATTATCTTGGATCTATTATCTTCTATGAATATGATGATCTATTCAATAAACTAAATAAATTCCAATAGAGCTAAATGTACAGAACGATAAAACGTACAATTAAAAACAGGTCTAAAATGTTTTATTGCAGATGAATATTGATCGTTAAATGGCATGATTCTTCATTAAAGAAGAATGTTGGTCGTTGAATGTAATGATGATGAATGTGTTTCATTGCAGATGAATGTTGATCTTCGAAAGGAATGAATGATTGATGAATAAGTTTAGTTGTATATGAATGTTTGTCTTTCAGTGGAATGGTTGATGAAATTTGATCGTTGAATGGAATTATCGATGGATGTGCTTAATTACAGATAAGTTTTTACTTTTGAATGGAATGAGTGATGAGTGTGATTTACTGGAGATGAATGCTGATCGTTGAATGAGACAATGGATGGATTTCACTGTTTATGAATGTTGGTCGTTGAATGGACTGATGATGGATGTGTTTCATTGCAGATGAATCTGTTTAATTACATATTTTTTTACTTTTGAATGGAATGAGGGATGAGTGTGATTTACTGGAGATGAATGCTGATCGTTGAATGTGACGATGGATGAATTTCACTGTTTATGAATGTTGGTCGTTGAATGGACTGATGTTGATTGTGTTTCATTGCAGATGAATTTGCTTAATTAGAGATAAGTTTTGATTTTTAATGGAATGAGAGATGAATGTGATTTATTAGAGATGAATGCTGATCGTTGAATGAAACGATGGATGGATTTCATTGTTTATGAATGTTGGTCGTTGAATGGACTGATGATGGATGTGTTTCATTGCAGATGAATGTTGATCTTTGAATGGAATGGATGATTGATGAATATGTTTAATTAGGTATGAATGTTCATCTTTCAGTGGAATTGTTGATGAAATTTGATCGTTGGATGGAATTATCGATGAATGTGCTTAATTACAGATAAGTTTTTACTTTTGAATGGAATGAGTGATGAGTGTGATTTACTGGAGATGAATGCTGATCGTTGAATGAGACAATGGATGGATTTCACTGTTTATGAATGTTGGTCGTTGAATGGACTGATGATGGATGTGTTTCATTGCAGATGAATCTGTTTAATTACATATTTTTTTACTTTTGAATGGAATGAGGGATGAGTGTGATTTACTGGAGATGAATGCTGATCGTTGAATGTGACGATGGATGAATTTCACTGTTTATGAATGTTGGTCGTTGAATGGACTGATGTTGATTGTGTTTCATTGCAGATGAATTTGCTTAATTAGAGATAAGTTTTGATTTTTAATGGAATGAGAGATGAATGTGATTTATTAGAGATGAATGCTGATCGTTGAATGAAACGATGGATGGATTTCATTGTTTATGAATGTTGGTCGTTGAATGGACTGATGATGGATGTGTTTCATTGCAGATGAATGTTGATCTTTGAATGGAATGGATGATTGATGAATATGTTTAATTAGGTATGAATGTTCATCTTTCAGTGGAATTGTTGATGAATGTTGATTGTTGGATGGAATTATCGATGAATGTGGTTCATTTCGGGTAAATTTGATCTTTGAAGGTATGTATTTCGCTGTGGATAAATTGACGGATGAACAAACGCCTGGATGATAGACTATGGATTGTTGGAAGAATTAATTATGCCATGTATGGGCAGTTAGATGGAATAAGATAAGTAATATTTTTGGCTATATTACATTGTTGACACTCTGGTCGCGAACCACAGTTTGAGAAATTGTTCATCGCATTATTTTTATGACTTTTTTTTTATTGCTAGGTTGAAAGCTTTTCTTCTCCGAATCACTCTCCATGCTCCAGACAACATTGACGTGTTATTTGAATATAAATTAGAAAATCTTAAGCTTACCTGACACCTTGCCCTGGGATCGGCGTACATCTTATCTTTCTGTCGGTGTTCGTTGCAGGTGAATCCTGTCTCTGGAATGTGACTGTAGCTGGGATAGTCCTTCCCTTCAACTCCTGGTATCTTGGAACCCTCGGAGTGGTAGATGTGAGCAGGTGAGTGCCTAATTAATCGTCCATGATCACTGAAGTGTTCAAAGAATGCATCGAGGTCCGTTGACAGCGTCTGAGGACAAGAGGGAAACATTTTGTTTATACATCTTGTTCATCTGATTTTCCAGCAAATCAATTAATTTTAAAGTGACGTATTTCTGTAGAGAGAAACCCAGGTATCTTTATGAATTGTTGAATTTCCATAAGCCTTGTTTAGGTTTTCGCGACACTTTCATAAAAATACTCGAAACATTGAATAGCTACATTACTTTAGAATTTATTCTGGTTCTTTGGGTTATTGTTATTCTCGTGAAAGTTTATTTTATTAGCATCGATTTTATTTATATTTATTAATTTTGAATAATGATATCATTACATTTTGATTATAATTAATAAATGATTGAACTTATGTACAGTAGTTTAATATTTTTAAAATACTGATTTGTGTTACAGGATTCACTGTAGAATTCAGGAATACGTGGACAACTCATTTCATTTTAACGTTCCTAGAATGAACACAAACATCTATAAATTACTTACATCCAAAATGTAGAAGACGGATATTTTACTTGAAGCAAGTAAAGCGATAAGTTTGGAAGTAAATCCCTAAAAGACAAAGTATATGATTATGTCTCGTGACCAGAATATTGTACGAAATGAAAATATAAAAATTGGAAATTTATTCTTCGAAGAGGTGGAAGAATTCAAATATATTGGAGCAACAGTAACAAATGAGCTGATTAGAATGACAGTGGTGTAAGTCAATAAATTGAACAAACTGACATATGCCTAGATTTGTGTTTCTTTTTAGGTCCTCTATTTAGTGTGATAGTGATGTAGGCTAAGGCCCGTATTCACCAACGTCAGTAATATTTGCTATTATCTCAGATTTCTAAAACTCTGGTAATACCATTATCTCGGATAACGCTCAGTTCTATATTCACCACATAATATATTAACCTGGTTTTCAAAAACGGAGTTTTCGTTTCAGACTGCATTTGATAGTTAAATTTTTCATAACGACGCACGGAAAGCATAGAGGGAAACAATTGATTAACGCCATGCGCACTATAAATTCATTGTAAGAATAAACAAGTTTACGAGTGTATATAGGTTAGGTGTGCGAAAATAGTTTATCTACCGTAAGTTATGGCTAGTGTTGATCAGAAACGTAGAAAGAAACCTAATATGACATTTCAAGAGAAGGAATTGTTATTGGATTTGGTGGCAGAAAATATAAATGTGATAGAAAATAAAAAAACAGATGGTGTAACAACTCAAATGAAAAATGAACAGTGGCAAACAATTTCAATTAGTTTTAATTCGCAAGGAAACGGGCCTGTTCGGGATGCTACAAACTTGAGAAATGTTTGGGAAAACTTAAAGAAGGCTTCTAGAAAGGCATCGGCGGAAATCAAGATGGAAGCGTTGAAAACAGGTGGGGGCACAAGTAAGGTTATTACAATTGATCCTATCCTTGAAAGGGTAATAGAACTTATTCGGCCTTCAGTAGAGGGACTGAAAAACCCATACGACGGTGACAGTGAACCATTAGATATCGTAGTTGTTGATAATGGTGATACAATTGTGCTGACAGAAGAATCAGCGGAATTAAGTAGTAATTTTGAGATTCATCCAACGCAATTCAATTGGGGTCAATATACACCAAATATGCTTAAGTCTCCCAAGCATCCAGCACTACAATCGACTGTGACTGCAAGCTGCAGTGGAGCCGCCGACAGCGCTAATGTTCAAGCCATAGAAAACTGCTCCACTGAAGCTGCAAGTGAAGATGTCTGTGACGACTCGGCCAACGTCAGTGTTACAGCTCCTTCAACTTCTTCAAAAAATGTCCCCCCAAGCTGGACTACACGCAGAAGACCGATGCTTAGCAAGTCAGAAGAGCCCTTAGCAAAAATCCACAAGTTAAAGGCTGAGGCAATAATGAAGAGCATTGAACAAGCAACAGAAGAACACTTGTGGAACAAGGAGCTTCACTCTCTTCGACTACAGCAGGAACAATTAAAACTCGAAATTGAAAAAGTGAAACTTGAAAGAGAAAATGAACTACTCAAACACGAGAAAATGAAAACTGAAATATTATTAAACAACAATTAAAATTGTTACAATGCATTGTGCTGATAATTATTAATTCAATTTCATTGTTTTCATTATATGAAAAAATAATTTAGCCGTGTCAATACATTAAAAGATATGAATAAGTAATATGTAAATAGTACATTTGTTTACAAAATTGAACCATGAAAAAAGCAAATTATTTCTTATGTTTTGTAATATAACAACAATGTGTGAGAAAAAATAGACAACATTTATTCAAGACCTTTTAATAATGTAAAATGCTGTGCTGTTACTGTGGTAGGAGACTTCTAAAGTAGGTATCAATTATTGTTCGTCTCACTAGATTGTCGCGGCGAGATATAGGTCTATTTTGCTGATACAGTCGTCCATCAATCTGCCCTTCTCCTAAGAGTTCAGCCCATGGTGCAGGTAACTGTAGATGTGGATCGTCCTGAGGTAATTCTTCTCCAGCTCGACGAAGAATATTATGCAGTACCGCTGTAGCAGTTATCACGGCAAACGTATGATCTAATGTCACATTCATCCCCAAAGCAAGAACCGGAAATCTTCGCTTCCATAAGCCAAACGTTCTCTCTATTACATTTCTTGATCTGATTTGCGATTCATTATAGAGGTTCTCTGCCGGTGTATGAACTATATCCAGAGGAGGCATTAGGTAAGATCTACAGGGATAGCCTGCATCTACTAGTAACACTGAATCCCCGTAGATCCCCTGTTCGAACCTGGCTCGTTGTACACAATTATTGAAAATGGTACTGTCGTGACTACTGCCTGGCCATCTAGCCACTATGTCGCTAAATTCCATATTAGCATTACATATTGCTTGCACATTTAGCGAAAAGTAAGTCTTTCTGTTTCGGAAGAGTTCCGCATTATTACCTCCAGGGGATCGTATCCTAATATGGGTACAGTCCATTGCTCCTATTACTTTTGGAAATCTGGCTTTGTTGTAAAAACGCATCTGCGTTTGAAGTACAGATTGAGGTGTTTGCGGAAGATTAATATATTGGCATCGTAAAGCAGCTATGGCACTGCTGACTCTATGTACAATTCGGGAAGCTGTAGACTGACTCACACCAGCGTAATCTGCAACGCTGAGCTGGTCACCACCAGTAGCGTAAAATCTTAGTGCTAGTAGCAGCTGATTTATGGGCGATACAGCTTGATTCCTAAAATGGGAGAAAAGTAACTTCAATGTAATTTTAATTTTCTTAATTTTATGAAAAAATGTAAAGATACATAGCCAACTACGATGCCTGTCAATACGATCGTTAGTATGCATGTATATGCGCGTGTGTGTGTATTTATAGCACTAGCTTATAGGTATATAAATTGGGTAACTACAGAGAAAGGAAGCGAAAAGTTACCGCACTATGCAGAAGACGTCGGGGAACAGATTGTCCGCAATCCATTGCTCGACTCACCGGTCAGCTGTAACAGCGCGGGCGGGCCAGGCGTTCAGTTTTATTACGGTAGGCCTAAAATTCCAAGTGGTGAGGATTGAGTGTGTGGACAGCGGGAAGCGTATGGAGTGTTTAGTTGACGAGTGGAGTGTTTAGTGAGTGCACGGTATTCCGTAGTGTGCATTAATACACTTGTTATTGAACATTATTTGTGTTCGCTGTCAGTATGGTGACGTATAGTATTGTACAACGAATATTTCTAGTTGAGACATTTCTCCTAAAAAACAAATCTTATGACTGTTGTACTGTTCGCAAATTTCTACATCAGTTTCGTGACGCTGCAATGCCTTCGAGACAATACATAACCAAGTTATTCAGAAAATGGCGAGAAACTAATAATTTAGGCCTACTGTAATGAAACTGAATGCTCGGCCCGCACGCGCTGCTACAGCTGATCGACGTCCCCTGTAAAGTGCGGTAATTTTTGCTGCCTCTCTCTGCTATAAACAATAGGTATTGTAGAGAATTCAGCTTACCTATTTGTTGTAAATTCCAGGTTATGTTCTATCATTGATAAGACTGATAAAGCTGAAGTTTTAGATAATCTAAAATGTGTTACAAAGTCTGAGTCATCGTAGTCCTCAAAGTATGTGGCGCGTTCTTTTAGCCACCTGGGACGTCGTCTTTTGTACTCTTGGCCATATTCCTCATCACTGTCATTTTCCATTTCATCAATTAAATATTCCAGTCGTCTACGAGCCATCTTGTTATTTCGATTATCTCAGTTTTTCCTACTTTATCGGCCAACATTTCTCCGGTAAAATTTTAAACCGAGATAATCCCAATTAACCGAGATAATTTTGTTGGTGAATACAAATGTAGCCATTATCTAAGTTTTTGTAGCTAAAAACCGAGATAAAATTTTTACCGACGTTGGTGAATACGGCCCTAAATCAATAATTGTACAAAGACTGGCCAATAGGAGCAGAACCAATTTTGCTTACTGAACTCAACATCCGTTTAGATAACTTTACAAAACCTTGGATTACTCAAAACAAAATTCATATGACTTACACCACTGTCATTCTAACCAGTTAAAATATAAATCACACTCGAGAGGAAATTAAACGCAGAATAAATATGGGAAATGCCTGCTATTATTCGGTTCAGAACTTTTGTCATGTAGTCTCCTTCAAAAAATCTTAAAGTTAGAATTTATAAAACAGTTATATTACCGGTTGTTCTTTATGGTTGTGAAACTTGGACTCTCACTTTGAGAGAGGAACAGAGATTAAGGGTGTTTGAGAATAAGGTTCTTAGGAGAATATTTGAAGCTAAGAGGGATGAAGTTACAGGAGAATGGAGAAAGTTACACAACGCAGAACTGCACGCATTGTATTCTTCATCTGACATAATTAGGAACATTAAATTCAGATATTTTAGATGGGCAGGGCATGTAGCACGTTTATATAATATTATACTATTGAATTAAACAGTCGCATAGAACAAAGAAAATAATACTCGAAAGTCAACGATCCTCCCAACAGATCTGGCATTAAATAATGTAAAATGAAAAAAAAAAAAAAGTATTCTTTTTACGTAAAATGTGGGAATGGAAAACATTATATGTAAGTTCGTGAGTTAAATAAAATTTGCTAGTATCGGACTACTTAATTGCAGTCCACGTTATCGCTTGGGCGTGAACCCTTCCTCTACTAGTAAAACCTACTTACCTCTCTTAATGCATAAATAACTATAATGATTACTATATAATTTACGAACCTTTAAGGACACTGTAGTAGTTTGCAACTTTCGATAGCGTCGAGGTTAAGGCGTTGCGCAATACAAGTTACAAGGTCGCAGGTTCGGTTACCATTGGGCAGAGATCCGTGAAATTCGCGAAACTCGATGTCATTTTATCAATTTCTTTCCACAATTTCTTCATACTTCTTCCCACATCTTATAAGAACGCGAATTCATATAATAACGAAAAAAAAAAAAAAACATAATTCAAGTTTTTAAACTAATTCCAACAATACTTGTTTTATTCGTGAAGTCTTAACAGTAATGTATTTTTAATATTTTAAAAATTTTCGTGTTCTTTTTTTCCGGTAGTGCATTTCGTTCCGCCATTTTGCGACCAAATGAATGCAGCCATATTAAAATCTATATAGATTGTCAAAGCTGAAAATTCTGCTGAAAATGCTGCATAACTTATGTATAGTGTCTAATATATTATCCCAGAATTATAAAACTTGCATAATAGCCTATGCGTAGCTAATATATATTATATATGTATAGGCTTAGTATTACAGCTATTTAAAGACTGGGGTTAAAGAAACATTGAGTATATAGTATGCTCAACACAGGTAATGCAACAGATAGACAAACAGGTCGTTGCTTCGTGTCTATGGAGTACGGTCAACTTCCAATATAGTGGAGCATTGTTGAACAAGTTCTGACCAATTACTGAAATGAGGCGTGATCAATATGGAGCATAATACGGCTCGATTCAACGTTATTGGCCCCTGTCCTTGATTGTTTGATTAGTGAGCGAGCTGTGTGTTGCGTCATAAGAAATAAATTTAATCACGAACGTACATAGGAGGGGAAGAGGAAAGAGAAAGAATGAAAATAATATCTATACTTGTAGCTGAGAAACACTCATGTCAAGAAAATAGAAGTCAGAGATGGGCATCGTGCCTCACTTGAGAATTTGTGCCTCACTGACCTTCACAGAGCTTATCGCTCTGAGTGACATCATCTTCACAGTCCCCGTTCCTCCCTCACGTAGCTCCTAGGCGTGGACAGGTTCTATATCAGTTTCATAAGCAGTATCAGTGGTGGCATAATGGCATTATCAAAGCAGTGTGTACGCGTTAGAAAACGATTTCATGAGAAATGGGAGGAAGAGTTTTTTTTTTTTTTTGTGAAGGGGAGAACGTACGATGTATGTTATGCTCGAAAATCCTATTAGGCATTAATAAATTTAATATACAATAACATTACTCCTTATGTCATAAAGAGCATGCTGAATTAGAAGGTAAGACAAATTAAATGTTATTTTTCGTACTATTTCGAAGAAAATTTATGATCTTAACATTTGCATAGTATACCAAATACGACATTATACCTTAAACACGCTGCATTAAAAGATAGCCTACGAGGAATTAAATATTGTTTGTACGTATTAGTTCCAAAAGAAATTTATAAAAAAAATATATATATATATATCAAATGTGCGTAGAAAACGAAATATGATTTTCTGAAATTATTTTTGGGTCGAGAACGTGCAAATCTATTAAGTAATCTTGAGAAACGCCAGAATATTCAAGAAAATAAACGTGATGGAATATTATTGGCTAGTTACGCAATTTCTCGCCTGTGATTTAAATCAATTCAGTGATGGAGAAATTGTAAAGACGTTTATGATTAAAGCTGCCGAATTAATTTGCCAAATTGAATAAAAGTTTTCGAGTCTCTCGCGTTAACCAAGCGCTTTCCTAATAATTCGCCACTGACCGCCTTAGCGATTACGATAAGGTGACGCAGGTCACAGCAGTTTATATTTCCCATCCTACTCTGCAGTTTCCTCTCCTAGTAAACAAACTATTTCAAATCGAGTGCCTCACGTAACCGAAAATTGTGCCCGTGTATGATATAAGTCATCATGATATTGTTTAGTAAACAGACGCAGTGGTTAGTAACGAGACGTGTGGAAGAATATTGTATTTTAAGACAGACTGTACCGCGAAACGATAAGAAGAAAATGTTTGGTGTTATGACTGCGCGGCCTGATCTGTGCCAGAGCAGTGATGTGTGCGACCCTGCCCTTCAGTAGTGATGAGCAACTCGCTCTTAGTTTATCTATTTACTTTTTACAAGGGCCAAAATCCCTGAATCAAACATACAAACGCATGCTTGAGCCGTGATCTCCATTTCCTCGTGATCATTGCAGTGAATAACAATGTGCATTCTTAAAGTACGGAACTTGAACTTTCTGCAGCTATTATTTGAAATGATTTTATATCGCGAGAAAATTCTTTCAGTATCACATGATGTTCGTTGCAAGAGAATACACAACGTATTCCTATTTTCTGACATTTCTTCGTGTTTTATCAGGCTATTGCGTAATGTCACTCGCCGCTGAAAACCCACTGTATATCTCTGTACTTTTCTAGAAATTTCCTAAAATGAAATGTCGATTATTTAATTTCGTAATAGAGATGTTGGCACTAACCACCGTGTTATACATCCATGCTAAACGTCGAATTTATATCTTGATAATTTCCAGATTTTGATGGCACTGTTCTTTTGCTTTATGTTCAACACATTTTCTGTACCTCTTGGTATTGCAACACCTATCAGTCCACTGTTTTTGTTACATTTAGGTATATTTTACACAATTTATATGTAATGTTGTCTATATTAACAGTCAAAAACATAAGTTCAATACTTTTCAACTATGCCCTGCAACATTACACGCTTGAGCGTCTTACTTAAGGCATTATCTTTGCAATGAGCCTACAATCAGCCACAAAGCTGTAGTTATTTAAATAATAAGACTAGTAACAGAGCAGCAGTGATTGATAACAGTGCCGGTACTCACTTTGACATTATGGCTGAGTCCCGTCTTCGACTTGCGAGAGCTAGAATGTAGAGGAATGCTCAACTATTTTGCATACGAACGTACCTACTGTGCTCCAACCACGAGAAAGTCTTTGCGGAATGAAACGGAGCGGGGTAATGCTGTGAATGAATGTTGATGTCATAAGATGCCATAAGGTCATACACGTGGGTACTCGTATCTCTATTGGCTCGCTCTCACAGCACAAACAATAACATTGTTACACACACACACACACACACACACACACACACACACACACACACACATATATATATATATATATATATATATATATATATATATATATATATATACACACTACCCTAGTTACAAAATTAGATCACTGTTAATCTCCTGGTCTTTTAATTCCTCCATATAGGAAATAACATATGCAGGAGAGAGCATGGTTTTTAAACTGACGTGATAACGATAATATTATTTATCTACTTCGCTCCAATAGATGACGCAATAGTAAGCACATTCTTTTCACGGTTGATCTCCTGGGTGGAGAACAGTATACCTGCACTGTGACGTCACATATAGGCCTACTTCCAATCAGGTTATAGGTAGATGCATTCATTCATTCATAGTGTTCTACCCAAGAGCAGATCTTTCATTGCAAACTCAGCATTCTCCAGTCTTTCCTATTTTCTGCCTTCCTCTTTGTCTCCACAATATATGATCCATATAACTTGATGTCGTCTATCATCTGATATCTTTTCTTCTGCCCCGAACTCTTCTCCCATTCACCATTCCTTTAAGTGTATTTTCTTAGTCAGTGACCCATCCCATTTCTTTTCCTCTCCCCGATCAGTTTGAGCATCATTCCTTCTTAACCTACCCATTTCAACATAGCTTCAGTTCTTATTCCGTCTGTCCACTTCACACCTTCTATTCTTCTCCATATCCACATTTCAAATGCTTCTATTCGCTTCTCTTCACTTCGTCGTAATGTCCGTGTTTCTGCTCCATACAATTCCACACTCCACACAAAGAACTTCACTAGTCTCTTCCTTAGTACTTTTTCCAGAGATCCGCAGAAGTTACTCCTTTTTCTATTAAAAGCTTCCTCGGCCATTTCTATTCTTCTTTTGACTTCCTCGCAGTAGCTCATGTTACTGCTTGTAGTACACCCCAAGTTGGTGTCCACTTGTTCTACTACCTCATTTAGAATTCGCAGGTTTATCTTCTTTATTTTCCTTCCTGTAACCATGGTCTTCGTCTAATTTGCATTTATTAAGAAGCCTATTGTGTGTGTGTGTGTGTGCGCGCGTGCGTGCGTGTGTTTGTGCGCGCACGCGTGTATAAAATGTTAAACTAACACCGCCAAATTGGCAAACAGCAAAATCTTTAAATTTTAAAATGAATTTGTTATAGGAATGTTTTGAATTTATTTCGTTTACGTATTGAATGAATGAATGAATGAATGAATGAATGAATGGCTTACAGAGTATTATTACGGACAAACAGTAGCCAGATTCACTGTTTGAGCCGATGATGTAGCTTGTAGAGTTAGACAACTGAGTGACGCAGTTCTAGGGTCACAGGTTCATGGAGCTCGCTTGCGCAGCCGCTCACTTGCTCTCTCTCCGCCGTCTCCTGTACTCCGCAACGGTGATCTTGGGCTTGTTTTATTCGTCTTGGGATGTCCTTTTATTATATTGTTCTCGTCTCCATTTTTTCATTGTATCAGCGTTTGAATTTCGAGGCATTTTGAAATTTTAACATTGTTTCAACTACTTCTTGAACCTTGAGGGTTCAATTTACCCCGAATCAATGTTTCTTCTTTTGTTTAATCGATGTCGTCGCGTTCAATTGAGTGACACCTCAAACGTTCGGGCCAGTTGATATCTCACGAAGTTATTCACATAAAATTGCTGCTGAAAGGTAGCAACAACAAAATATTGGTATTAAGTAATATTAAATATTGTAATCTGGAATATACAGGATGGAAGTGAAATAATTCTACAGATTAAAAGGGACGATAGGGTACACTTAAATGACCAGAAGTAGTACATTAGGATACAAGGTTGGGAAATGCTTTTTATAAAACCGAGGAAAAGTTTGAAAAGCAAGCAGAGCGAATTTTTCAATTTTCGAGATTTTGTAATGCACTTCACAAACATGTATTGTACAGTATTTTTTGCACGATAATATACTTTGAAAATAATATTTTTAAAAATATTAATATACAGTACCTACCTACGTTAGACTATGAACAGCTGACTGATTCTCAACAAGAAGTTTGTCATAGGTGTAGGTAGATGGGAAGGGTAGTTTTCATTACAACCCTACAGCAGTTATTTGTAATATTTTAACATACTTGTCTAGGTTGCCAACTCCAATAATGGCGGCCGTTTGCTGTAACGACGAAAAAACACACTATCGTGTAAAAACCTGTATTACGTTTCGTGATTAAATGTACGATTAATTAGAAAATTGAATTGGAAGTGTCAGCAGTCTGGCAACATCGCCGCCTCTTTCTTCTCGTAATACAGACGTAAGATGTTAATGAACTCAAGTCTGTTTGTTTTAGTGAACTACCTCTCATCTCTCTTTCTGGCTACAATGTTGCAAACTGGTTACACCATTCAGTGGCTTGAAATTAGTGGTTTCAAAATTAAATTTACACTAAAACCGTCCACGCTATTGAAATACGTCAGAGGGATAAACGATTTTTTATTAGATTTTCTATCGATACGGACAAAAATCAAGATTATACTCACAATACTTACCAAATAAGAGGGTGTTAAAAACTTGGGTAAAAAAATTCTCAGAAAACTACTGACTTTCCACCAATTTGTATTATACTTTTTTGTTTCATAAAACATGAACTATTCTCTCTGAAAATCTGCAGAGTTATTTCATCGCCTCTCTCTATGCGAGATAACCACAAAAGAAAAGGAACTTCAAGATATAATCACAGTCTAGTATATACAGTCAAGAAGCTTGAGTTGTTGAGGGTACTAGGAACAATAGACTGTGCCGGTACTATTTCGCATTGTCTGTGATGAGGCGATAGTAGTGATCCTAGTGGTTAGCAACTATCTATGGATGCATATTTACTACGTATTGAGCTTCGTGACTGTATATACTAGACTGTGACAGGACATGACATAATATTACATTAGACGAATAAACAAACATAATGTGACGTCTACAACAAAATTAATTCACGCTGTCAGCGGACATACTGTACACCCTCGCTGTGAGCTCGAGTAGGATCTATAAGCTTGGCTTTCACGCAACGATGAAGCTTTGCTTTAGCAGTGCATGAACATAGATTAATTAAATTTTTCATTGAAATTAAAAACCGCATTTACATTTTTGACGACTGAAAGACTTCTATAAGCCGCTCTAAACTGTAAACAGAGCAATTAAATAGAATAATAGGTCAAAGAAAGGGAAACATTAACTTAAAGCTGCAGGAGACTTTTCAGCGATGGAAAGTAATGTTTACGTGTGCAATTTACTCTAAACGCAAACGTCGTAAAATTTATATTGTAAAATGAAGGATATAAACTTGGTGCATTTGATTTAGTTCCAGTTGTGTCAGTATGGAGCCTTAGCAAATAACGCTGATACTTAATTGACGGAATATATGCAAGCTCTTCGAGTTTCTTATGGGGACCAGCCATGTTCATTTCCACTGTTTGTGCTGCTATAACTACTGTTTGGCCATCGCGTCGGCAGGAAAAGAGCGGGGCGTACTGCACGAGAGCGAACAAGTTGTTTTCAATTTTTGTTTATACAATATAGCGAGTGCGTTCAGTTTATGGAAGTAGACTAGCCCTTAATTTAAAAATCCTGTCCATTTTATTTATTAAACGTTGCGACGTAATGATGGCGATGCAAGTATCTGTATAAAGTAACTGAAGAGATCCGACAGCTATTACAGTCTATTATAGCCTATTATATTATTAATATGCACCAATGTGTTTTTATTTTATTTACTTGGTTATTTAACGATGCTGTATTAACTACGAGGTTATTTAGCGTCGATAGAATTGGTGATAGTGAGATGATATCTGACGAGATGAGGCCGAGGATTTGCTATAGATTACCTAACATTTGCTTTACGATTGGGGAAAAATCTCGGAAAAAACCCAACCAGGTAATCAGTCCAAGCGGGAATCGAATCCGCGCCCGAGCGCAACTCCGGATCGGCAGGGAAGCGCGTTACCGACAGAGCTACGCCAGTGGCTACCAATATGTTAAAGGAACGTAACTGAACGTAATATTATCTATTAAAAATTAAATGCAGTATACTATGAAAGAGTCCACACCTGTGGAGTAACGGTTACAATCTCTGGTCGTGAAACCAGGTGGCCCGGGTTAAATTCCCGGTCGGGGCAAGTTATTTGGTTGAGGTTTTTCCTCGGTTTTCCCTCAACCCAATATGAGCAAATGCTGGGTAACTTTCTGTGTTGGACCACGGCTTCATTTCACCGGCATTATCACCTTCATCTCATTCAGACGCTAAACAACCAGAGATTTTGATAAAGCGTCGTAAAATAACCTACTAAACTAAAAAATAAAAAAATTCTATGAAAGAAACAATAATATCCATATGCAAAAGAAAATAACAATCATGACTTATTTACTGCTTCTCTGAATAAATACTATATCAATATGTATTCCAGAGCATTTATGAGTACGAATACCGGGACTGAGTTGTACCACAGTCTAATATATATAGTCACGAAGCTTGAGTTGTTGAGGGTACTAGGAACAATAGACTGTGCCGGTACTATTTCGCATTATCTGTGATGAGGCGATAATAGCGATCCTAGTGGTTAGCAACTATCTATGGATGCATATTCCCTACGTATTGAGCTTCGTGACTGTATATATTAAGACTGTGGTTGTGCTGCTTGTTTGAGGAGGGTTGGCGGGGGTACTTGCGACGACAGATATTACTGCCTCCCCTCCAAGCGGGAGTAAAGTTGCTTACTGGTTTCGAAGAGAGGCGAGGCAAGTGCAAGTTACACCACAATGTACACGTCTGATTGATGGGGACACTGCACTGTGGTGAAATAATGGTGAAAGATTAAGAAAGTCCACTCAATCCTTAAATCCGCAAAGTATCCTATAGCTTACAACAGGTTAATAGGCTATCTTAATATATAAAATTGAATGTGGGTATGTATGTATGTATGTATGTATGTGTATGTGTGTATGTTCTCTATACAAATCTACACGCTTTGACCGATATGTGCCAAAGTTTGCACATTTAACCTTCATAACCAGGAAAAGAACATAGACTACATTAAAATTAATTAAAAATATAAAAAATAAAAATAAAAAGCTCAAATAATCATGTATTATATTAAAATGCAAAATCTTCTACAGTCAATTGTTCTTCATTATTGTCTGTCGTATTCAACATCGACTTTCATGAGGCCATGGAAAAAGCAAAACGATATAAAGTAACATTGTAGAGATATCATGAAGGCCAAAATCTAGATAATTCATGCAATAAGAATCTTTATGCAGTCCAGAACCGTGTTATGTGTTTCTCGAGACAGTTGCAGATAGTGAGCAGACTGTGTTTTATCAAACAGAATTCTTGAATTCTTTGAAATCACAAGGATTGCCAACAAATAATTTAATACTTAACATTGAATCGCCAAAAGTACTATTGAGAAATATTGACCCTAAAAAATTGTGCAATAGAACAGGAATTGGTGTGAAAAAACTCATGCCAAATGTAACAGAAGTGCCAGTATTAGTGGCAGAACGAAAGGAAAAGATGTTTTACCCCACATACTCCTATGATAGCCAGTAACATGCTATTGGATTTTAAGCAACTGCCATTTCAGCGCGACTAGCATTCGTAATGACCGTAGTAAAATAAAGCTCGAGGATAGTCGCTCAAAGTTGCAGATATTCGCTTAAAAACTCCGTGTTTTTCACATTGTCAATAATTGCATAACTTTCTTTCGAGTGAGCACACCTAAACATATATATATATATATATATATATATATATATATATATATACACACACATATTTATATACAAAAGAGGGGAAAACGAATTGTATGCATATCAATGATACTTTTGTCGTGTTCCTAATGTAGTATGTGAATATACGTAAGCCCACTGAAAATAATAATAATATAAATTCTAAAATATAATATACATCTTTCAAAATATTATTGCCCATGTCCAATAATGTGTTACTGTGAAATTATATCTGTGTAATCATGTTGCCAGTATAGAATGTTAAGCGTTGTGGAAAGAAGAGTCACTTCATTTTTGTAACATATATCTTTCAGAATATTATTATTTATGTTGACTTCTTGCAAAATTATACTCTATCTGCATTCTGTATATAAAATAAAAAGTAATATATTTAATATGTTCTGAATTTGTTAGATATAATACCACAAGTCTTATTTAAAAAGCCTGGGTATGATATAAGCGGGCGTGCAGCTGTCAAGGGGTAAAAATCTTCCAATATAAATTGAATTATATACGTATATATTGATTCTTTGTTACGACCGATAGAAGTTAAATTTCGGCTCACGATGACACCCCAATGGATTCAGACTGGGAACAAGGGAATTCCCTAATTACCGTCAGCTCTCTGAAGTTCAAGTGAAAGCACACATAGACATGAAATTACGTGAAATGTATGTCAGCACAGCTTCAAATCAATGTACAGATCTTATAATTATTTTATCTCTGCCTCTGTACAACGTCACATTTGTGGTGAGGAGGAAAGGAGGCGGCAGAAAAATTAATGGTATTTAATACGCTGACAGCCACGACTAAGATAAGGCGCTTGAAATTTAGCGGTAATTGATAGGAAAATTAAAATTTCACAATACTATAATATTGTACAACATATAAAATATGGACATTGCGCTAGTTGTTTTCTTTACAGTCCGACACGGTTTAATAAACTAGTGTGAGAAATGAAGTACTGCCAATTTAAGGGTTAAAAATATGTCCAGAGCACTCTCCCCGAATGGCCTAGAAGAGAAGCTGTTGCGACGTTCCGCGCCGCAGTCGGTCATGACCAGGCTTCGAGACTTCGGACCCGATAGAGCAGTTCAGTGGGAAATCCGCATAACGGCGTACTGAGTATAGTGGTAAAGCGTACAGTGGGTGGGGGTAATGTAGAATGAATGCCAACAAATACGCAAAGGAAAACGCTCTGGATTTGAAGGTTCTGACGAATAATTTGGTTTTCACACAAACTGTGTCTGAAACTATTACACGGTTAGAAAAGTCAGAGCAAGAAATGCCGGAAGCCCTCAAATTAATTTAGAAAATGATGCAGAGAATTAATGTGACATCAAGTACACCGGTTACTGAACGTGTAAAACAGAAGTGGAAATCAATTTTATGTAAAAATAACGGATATGGAACATTGTGTAACATAAACAGTAAATTAGTGGACATAGAGTCACCCGAGAATAAAGGACTGTCTCTTAGAGACTGCAATGATGTTAGGTTTTTTCGTTTGCTCCTATCACGTCATGCGACGTATAGCGCAGCTTTCTACAGTACAAACTTTGGGAGATAACCGAAAAAGATTTACGTTTGAGACACTGAGAATGTATCTTGTAGTAGGTACATTGAAATTCGGTACTGTAACTGCACTTTCTAAAGACGACCAATAGGATAAATGAAAAAATTAAAATTGCTACATGCTTATTTCCACCATTATCACTGTGTATAATTAAACACAAATGCTTATAAAAACAGGAGAATAAATGCTTTTCACATTCTTTTGACAACATCATTGTGTAATGTATATTTACTTTCAGAATGTACATATGTGTTTCCCCATACTACCGCATTCTACTCTAAATAGCAACGGTGTTACCTCAACACATTTCTATCTACCTGCAGCGAGTCAACAACCTATAGTGCATGCACAGTAAACTTATTGTATCGGGTCCAAAGTGTCGAAGCCTGGCCATGACTGTCTGGCTAATCACCTCCACCGCCTGGGTGTATTATCCAGCCCCCACTGCATGCTCTGTAAGATGTTCCGACACCATGGACTCAAACCACATTAAGACCTGTCCAGCTCTTTCATCTGTCGGCTTTGTGGATAGGTACTGGGAGGCCAGAGACAGAATGCAGCAGTGCTGACATCCACTCCTTCATAGTTTCCTTGGACATTGTTCACTTTATTTCGTTTTCTTGCCTTTTAGTTTTTATCGCCATTATACGGCCAATGACTCTAGTCAAGTGCCACTGCATTGAATAAAAAAAAATATATGTCCAGAGTATTTAGATCGAGCCCAAAAATCGACTGAATTTATATTCCCATGACTATTCAAGCTTTTCAGCCAATACATACATACATACATACATACATACATACATACATACATACATACATACATACATACATACTGTTCTGCCAAATGGTAGGTCTTTCACTACAAACCCAGCATTCTCCAATCTTTCTTGTTTTCCGCCTTCCTCTGTCCGCATATGATCCATGTATCTTAATGTAGTCTATCATCTGATATCTTCTTCTACCCCGAACACTTCTCCCGTTCACCATTCCTTCCAGTGCATCCTTCAGCAGACAGTTTCCTCTCAGCCAGTGACCTAAACAATTCCTTTTTCTCTTCCTGATCAGTTTCAGCATCATTATTTCTACAAAAACCCTTTCCAACACACTTTCATTTCTTATTCAGTCTGTCCATTTCACACCCTCCATCCTTCTCCATATCCACATTTCAAATGCTTCTATTCGCTTCTCTTCACTTCGTGGTAATGTCCATGTTTCTGCTCCATACAATGCTACACTCGACACAACGCACTTCACTAGTCTCTTCCTTAGTTCTTTTCCCAGAGGTCCGCAGAAGATGCTTTTTTTTCTATTAAAATCTTCCTTTGCCATTGCTTCCTCCATTTGACTTCATGATAGCAACACATGTTACTGTTTATAGTACATCCTAATTATCTGAAGATGTCCACTTGCTCTACTGTCTTATTTAGTATTCCTTTATTTTTCTTCTGACAACAATGGTCTTCGTCTTGTTTGCATTCATCTTCATCCCATATTGCTCACAGCTGTTATTTAGTTCCAGTAACATATCCTTTAGTATCATCTCCTCTTCTGCTAACAACCCATATCAGCAGCAAATCTTATGCGCTTTATTCTTCTTCCCATATTCTGAAAACAGTTCTTTACTAAATTCTCGAAGTAGATGTCGAACAGGGTAGATGATAAAGAGCATCCTTGTCGTAACCCTCTAATGTTAAACTTTGGCGCAAAGAGCTTTTTTAGTGACGTCAATATAAAATATATTTACAAATATTATTTCAAAATTATTAGTTTTAATAGCACCAAATTTTAAGTATTTTTTTTATCGTGCTCGTCTATAAATATGTATTCATTTGCAAACAGGAATATTTCTTCTGAAAATATGACAAAATTTTCCATACAAAAAATCTTCCACAAATTTAGCAGTTATCAGTAAGACAGTTTCTTCGAATTGTCTTTTATTTTAAAGTCGTTGGATATTTCACGGTATATGTGCAGTCTTCTTTCTAGAAATTTTAATATTTTGTTATTGTGCTCGTTCATAAATTTGTATTAACTGTGCATTTTGAAAAAAAAAAAAAAACATTATAAAACTTTTGATATGAAAAATCTTCCACAAATTTAGCAGTCTTCAGTAAAACAGTTCCTTCTAATTTCCTTTCATTTCTTAATTCATTGCGTACTACTATCCAAATTTCATCTTTAATTTGATGTATATTAATTTATAATCTTATAGTGCCGCAAGGCAAGCCCATGGACCAGGTAATACAGGGGTTTTCCGTTAATTACGGTTTTCCTATGACATCCCAACAAATTTCTCTCATCTCATCTCATCTCATCTCATCTCATCTCATCTCATCTCATCTCATCTCATCTCATCTCATCTCATCTCATCTCATCTCATCTCATCTCATCGCGCGTGTAGCGTAAACTAGCCTCACACCAGTATACACAACTGCTTTGTACTGTATGTGTGAAAGTGGTGAACAGTCAAGCGCCCGCCATTAGTAAAAGAAACATAGGCGTACTCTTATTAGTACTAGAATTAATATGAAAAAAAAAATAGTAATACATGGTACACTCACTGTTTAATGATAATGAGGGTTGTTCATTAGAATTTGTCACGTTTATATGAAGTTACAGTTTCTGTTTAAAAAACAACAGCGACTCACTTCGACGTAGAATAAAATAATGTTTGTCAGCCAAGGTGTTCTGAGCGAACTGGGGAAAGAAATGTTTTTAAATTGTTTAGTTTATTTAATGGATGGTTTATAGAGGACAGACCATAATTACAGGCCACCAGTAGGTTACCCGAATTCATCGTTTGAACTGAAGTAGAAGGCTGCAGTGACACGTCTCGACATTTTACATTATCCATAGAATCCATGGAGCTCGCGTGCGTCTCTCTCTCTCTCTCTCTCTCCCTCTCTCTCTCTCTCTCTCTCTGCCGTCTGCCGTCTCGTGTACTGCTCAGAAATGATCTTGAATATGGATGGGCAACTCGTGTTCACAAAGTGCTAAAAAACCTTGAAAGCGAGAAAGACAGACGGAGCCAGCCGCAGCAGTTACAAGTTGTTTGTAGTTTCGCTGCAAAAGCAGTTCATTGCCGCGGTGCGCTCTGGCGGCTCATGCAGGTGGTCGTGATATCTACTCCATGATTTGAATTTCAGAATGAAGCATGATACAATAATTATAGTAATTTTAGACAGACTGTACCTAAACACACATAACAAAATTATATTATTTCCTAGCTTTGTAAATTACTTTATTACTGGAAACACAACCTGAATACACCTTTTCAAGAGACAACAAACATAGATGCAACACTTATTTATTATTACTAGACATCGGATTTTTAGGCACTAAAAACTGCAGTTTTAGGCGCCTAAAATAAGCTCAAAATTTGTAAAATTAGGCTCTATTTTAATGAAAACAGGCATTTTAGGCACATCAAGGTATCATACTTATTTCTTTCACTGAAATTTTTAGTTATACACCAAAATACGCACAAAAAAGTATGTTTAAACATTAAAAAAGAATAATATATTATATTTATAAACAGAGCTGCACAAATTTAATATATTGAAACTAATGAAATAATGATTATTGATATCAAGATTACTCATTTTAAGTTATTGAAATTCAGTTCCATGCTCAGACTTTATTATAATTATCTGCACAGTACACCACCAGAAATTTTTCTAAATTCTCCACAGTTAACCTTTGCCTTTTGTCACTGAGAATCATTTTGAAAGCAGAAAAACTTCTTTCAACCGAAACTGATGTGAGAGGCGCAAATTTTAAATTAGGTACAATAGAAACATCAATACTTACTGGAACATTTACACTTTCCCCCGATATCACTCTTGATACTTTTTCCAACAATGAAAATCCTACATTCTTATTTAATACGTTGTCCAACTTATTTTTAACTTTTTTCCCCAGTTTCGCCCAAAGCAGAATGTATGTTCACTTGAGCTTCCTTTACTATTGCTATTTGGCTACAAAGAGATTGTTTTTCATGTTCTAATTGTTCAATGCTTGCAGGTATGAAAGAAAAGTTTGATGTTATGTAGGCAATATCGTTTTTCACTCGTGAGTCATTCAGACAATCTTTCACTGCTTTCACACACGCTGCACTATCAGTTTCAGGTAATTTATCAATAACTGTGACCACTTCTTTAAAATACTTAGAATAATACACCACTGACTGAATCCAGGTTCCCCATCGTGTAACAACCGGCTGAGGTGGGAGTGGGATATCTGGAAAGTTCTCTCTGAATATTGAAATCCTGGATGGGGCTTTACAAAAACATTTTTTTTGTGTTAGAAATAAACGAATTGACAAGAGGAAATTCATTCCGGATTGTTTCAGAAACCCTGTGAAGGCCATGTGCTAGACAGGTTACATGCGTGAGGTTAGGATAAAATGTTTTAAGAAGTGGAGCTGCAGCAACCATGTATGAGACAGCATCAGTACAAAACAACAGAACTTAGAATTGTCTATATTACCTGAGTATAAAGACTGTAGGCCTTTATTTACAAAATAAGCAATGGCTTGGCTATTCACTTTCGAAAGTTTCTTAACACATACGAGGTGTGGAATCGAAGGTCCATCAGGACTAAGTTTTCCTACTACCATATTTGCTATATACCTATTCATAGGATCTGAGGTTTCATCCACAGAGACCCATATGTAAGAATCACCTATATCCTCCCGAATGGAAGCTAAAGTTTCATTGTATATTCTGTCTAAGTAATTTTTTCTTAGGGTCGACTCAGATGGGATATTTTGTTTGCAGTATTTTTGTAAAAACTGTCTTAAAACCGGATTTTCAATTGCATTCCAGGGAATGTTAGCAGCAACAAACGCTCTGGTTAAATCAGCATAGAAATTGCTGCTGAGATTGGATGAAGTAGGCTGTGTTAGTAAAGTTTGTTGCAGTTGATTTTTCTGCTGAGCTTTAGCCTTATGAGCCACTCCTTGCACATGCTGCTTTAGGTGGCACTTCTTTTCTTGCGAAATCTAAAAATGTAAAGTAAACTGAATTAAAATAAAATCCTAATTGTTGTATTGCCGTATTTCTATCACAAAGTTAGTGGGTTCGAACAATCAAAATTTTAATGACCTGCAAATACTTTAACTATCGGAATTTAAAAGGTTAAAGTGTAGTGGTCTTAAAAAGAATTATACCTCAGGATAGCTCAGTCAATGTATAAATATTATAGGCTTACTCATTAAAATTAATAGAATTTATATATTTCAACTATTGTTACATACCTGTTTGCTACAAATCTTGCAGAATATTATTTTTCCATCATAAGTGAATGCTGAATATTCTGTTAGCCATTGCCGGATCAATGTAGATTTTGCACTTATATTTTTCGGCATTATCGCGTTAAACTTCACAGGAAAACGTCCTACCGCTCAAAACTTCTCAACACAAATAAGGTGAGGGAAAGAGCAACTGTTAACGAGCATTCAAATGAACTGTTGTTATTGAGATTCAATTGGACAAAAATACAAAGTTCCACTTATTGTTGCATTTCCTGGTAGTGTTAACACTAGGAGGGCCATTCTTTTAAATATTTTGTAACGGTTTACCCTACTAATTCGCAGTTTTACGACTTTTCGTAGATATTTCAAAAACACTCTTTCTCCAAAAATTGTGATTTTATGACACTCTTAAGGGCAGTACAGCTAATCGGTTTCAGACCGAAAACAGTCATTTTTATAGTATAGTATATCTCTGAATCGGTAGCAGCACATGTTGTGATTGTTGCCTGCTTCAAAACTAAGGTTGGTTCTTTGTCGGCATTTATGCCTCCAAACATGTTAAATTCGGTGAAATCTATTGCGAGTGTCGTGAGATTCAAAACATTTTGTTTCCTTTATCAATGGTTTCATGGCCGGTGTGAAGCAAACTTTCCACTTTTTAAATGCCTTAAATTTCGCAGTGAATGCATGTATAAATTATAAAAAGTAAGAGTAAAATGCGAAACTTTACAGTGAGTTAGGCATTTTTAGGCGAATATTAACAAATTAGGCTCTAATAACCGTTTTAGGGCATTTTAGGGCACTATAAAACTCATTGAATACCTTTCAATTTCCATGAAACACAAATATTAATAATTATTTTTACTTTACTCCTAAAGAAACAAAATAGGCATTTGCCCTAGAATCCGATGTCTGATTATTACATTATTTGTTAATAGTTATATATCTTATTTGAAACATAGAACGCGAGAATTTACAAGTCTTTATATATTAAAGAGTATAACTCAGTTCTCAGAAATGTAATAGTCTGTATTCGCAAACAAACACAAATTCAAGGAAGTATTTTTTAAATGTCACGGCAGATGAAATAAACTTACTTCTAAGCTCTTTCTGTACATTGAGACCTTTTACACTTCTTTCTTGTATTAAAATCTGACTCAAGCACATACAGTAGGCCTATATTTGGAAGCAAAGAGTATATTTGAAAATTCTGACTTAGGCAGCATTGCGAACTGTTCGATTCCTGATATCGCTGGGATCTGAGTGGCGTGCTGTTCTGTACATTTAGCAATTCAAGCTATAAACTTTAAGGATCTTCTATCGGCTGTAAGCCAAAAGAATTTCAGAGAAATCTCAATTCCTTGTCAATTGTCACTGTTTCCCCAAACTTACCAGTGAATTCTGCTATAGGTCTTGAAATAGGGCCCTGTATTTGATAAGAAAATTTTCTTATCACTCTTCAAGATAGTTTATAGTCAAAGAAAGTGAAGTTGTCTATGTTCTACATGATACTGCCACATTTCAAATTTGTCCATAAATGCTCTTAGCTAGACGATCATATGTTGTACAATTCTGTAACTCGCACGCACAACATACTAACGATATTTGATTTCAGTCTCACCTTGTTGAGATCCCATTTTTACCTTTAGATGTTCTAAAGCAGATCTAGACAGTATTTCCTTACTAAAATCTTCACTGTGTTTATTTGTAACATGTCATGCGTAAGAAAGTTAATAGAACATAATACAAGCTTTACCTCCCTTCTTAATAAAAAATCTTTCTCTTTCGGCTCATCACTAAAGGGAAATGATCTGGGAATTATATTGTTTTTCACTTAAAACGAGCCGCCACTGACTGCAGACGCGAGGAAACTTGTTTACAGACAGTACAATTCAGAGTCCGTTCTATCTGCACTGAGCCTGTGTTCACACTTCGAGAGCACGAGTTGCCCACCCATGGTCTTGAACTTGTTTGATTCGTCTTGGGATGCCATATTCACATGTTGTTTTCGTGTCCTCAATTGAGTTCTCTCAGCGTTTGAATTTCGAGACTTTTGAAACTTAAAATTTTCCACAACCACTTCTTGACCCTTCAGAGTCCAATTCTGTGGTGCCCGGGTAAAGGGGTATAAGTCTTAAATTTAACTTTTGAGAAAATGCAAAAACAAAGTTTGCAGCAAATCTGTAAATCCCAGTGTGTTTCTTTTTACAATGTACTCTGGTTATTTTGTCCTTCGCTTAATGCTTTTCAAGTTCTATTACAAACATTTACTTATTTTCAATATTTTCATAATGTTTTTTATATTATAGTAAGTTTGGACAACTTATCCCCCTTTACACAAACTTACATACAACTTATCTCCTTTTACCCCGAAATATCTCTTACAGAATAAACACGCAAAGCTCATATTATGAAACATAATGACTATTAAAAATTACACAAATGTTCCAAGATGGCTGAACAGCTGCATTAAAAAAATTAAGCAAAGTTAAAGAAGAAAGTAAATTTTACTGTTCATAACACCAATAGTATTAGATGTTTCACTGTCAATAAAATGTTATTTTCAAAATAGTATCTGCCTCAGTGTACCTAAGGAATGATAAGATAACATTTTCAAACTATAGACAATAAGAATTAATAAGCACTTTCTTTAACATTATCAAAATCACTAATCTTCATAGACTTCTTCGATTGTGACAGGATGGATGTCTTGTACTGTTGAGGTTGTTGGAAGTGCAGTGTAAAAGGAATGAAATATATTTGGAACAACCGGTAGCAGGTCCAATAAATCTTTCTTCTTTTGACAAGAAATTGGTACAAGGTCCTGATATGAAACAGGTAACTGGAGTAGGTTACGTGTTTGTCCTCTTCGCCTGACATTCAGTGTCTTGAAATCTTTTCATGTGTCAAGTGTTTCTTTAAACAATACCATGTCAACAGCCTTTGTAAATTTGAACCACTTCATAATTTTACAGAGAGATCTTTCACCTTACTCTGTGGTTTTCTTCATTTCGAGAGCATCTTTGAATAAGTCAGAATACACTGGTCTAAAAAAAAGATATGCAACAACCTAGATTCTGAAATGCTCTAAGCATGTTATATACTAGCTCAGTATAATTAACAGCTCGATAATTTCCTAAAAACCTAGTTGACACGAGTACAAATGTGTCCCAAGCTTCGAGTTCAAGAACACTCAGTTTTGACCTGAGAGTAGTGTCACACATCATAATTAAAAATTAAAAATATTATTACTTGAAAATTTTGACGTGACAGACAAAACAGACTTCAGATCTGTAATCAGAACACTCACATTAGGATTGGTGCACTTGTTTTTGATCAGTAACAAAATCACAATAAAATAAATGAAATTGATCTAAAGGTATTAAAATGTAAAATTAAAAATGTTATTATTTTAACCTTGTGCGTGATACAAAGGAACGGACTTCAGATCTGTAATGAGCACACTCGAATTAGGGTTGGTATACTTGTTTTTGTTCAGTAGCAAAATCACTGCAGACCAGTGATATTGAAGCAAGTCTGATTCATTTCAATCACATTGAATGGCTTCTTTTTGCCTGTAAGTCGTACAAGCTGCATTCAGTCATGAAGAATGTGGCTTTTTATGTCACAGTTTTTCTTCTTTCCTCAATTTAGGCATGGTCGGAGTGTGGCTTTTTATAAAAAAAAAACTTGCGACTCAATGTTTCAAAGTGTGGAAGATTTTTCAGAACAGATACATACATAGCCAGCACGTGAGAGTTTTTTTGTCCCCCCCCCCCTCATGTGTCTGAATACACTATTACATGTTTCACATGGAAAGGCACATTATAGAGAAATTTTGAAATGCAAGATGCAATTTGATTAGCTCCCCCGGTCACCATCAACTTCACTCCACATAAAACATGTGACTTGTCCGTCTTTACAGTTATGTACAGTCAAATTAGAAGTCCAAATTTGACGCTTGTAGAAAGCAACAGAAGTTTTCAACATTGTTGTCTGTAAACATTGATGTAAGTCAAATGTTATAACATAACATGTGACTTTGTCAATACGTTTGTCATAAATTGAATCGTAATAATTATTGTGCCTATTATAATATCATGAAGTGTTCTATGTACAGCTTGTATCCCTGATCATAGGAAAAGATAACTGCCTCTTTGCTCATTGCAGCTGATTGTCAAAAGACTCAGTTCGAGGTATAATAATTCAAGATGAAAGAGGATTTCACTCTCCTCCAAACAAGAGTTCACTATGAGAAAATGATGGGTAACTATCAGTGTTGAACTCCGGACTCAATTCACCGGCATTATCACCTTCATTCCATTCAGATGTTAAATAACCTGAGATATTGATACAGCATCGTAAAATAACCCACTGATTGCATATTCTTTGCCTTGAGATGTTGCAAGATATGCTTTATCAGCCAGATCTTGATATTGCAATAGGGACGCTTGTACTGCTGTCTTTCCATCTCCGGATAAACAATTCAGTTTCATCTTCAAGGTATCACATGACATATGATATGTATCTACGAGTATTTTGGGATGGTTGATTTTTAGATTCAGTTATGAAATAATTGTTCATAGACTGTGCGACTTACTGACTCGAATTTTCACAGTATCGATTTAGAAGGAAGAGATAATCTCATCAAATGTTGCCAAGAAACACTTTTTGCATACAGGAACCTTCTGTCCATCAATTCTCAATCGATACTTCGATATTAAACAATGTAGCTGTTATGACATACTCTTGCATAATGTTGGTACCGCACATGAATTATTCGAATGATATATGCAGACATAAAATATGCAAAAATGTTGTTATTTTTGCTATGTGACACAGTATATTTGCCAAACTGCCAGTAAATTTTAAGTACGGTGTTACAGGTCTATACGTGTCTTCTCTAGAGGTTGTGCAAAAGGGTATAAGTTCAGTACCAAACATGTATGTACAATTCCAGATCGTGTAAATGGATATAAGTATACTTATCTCCCTTTACCCAAACAAACATTAGCTTTTTGAGATTAATACCCTTTTACACATCTATATACACACTTTTCTGAGCTGGATGGACTTATGTCGCTTTACCCAGTTATAGAATATGCCTTTCCGAACATCATGGCATACGTAACTCATTTTTCGATTTTTTTGGACTTATACCCCTTTACCCGGGCACCACAGAATTTACCCCAGATATATTTTTTCCTTTATTTAGTCGATCTTGCCCCGTTCAATCGAGCGACACCTCAAAAATCTGAATTAGTTGGTATCTGACGGAGACAGATTGTTTAGTCAACTGCCCGAAGACAGGTCTGGACCCCACAAGTCACACCAACAAGACATCACTAACCAGGCAACTAGGCCAGGAGATAATTGGGTAGGATGGTCGGTTCTTTTCCCCCCTCTATTACATACATCACTGACTAGCTACATATTACACTAGTCAGACTTCAAATGTATATAAACAATTGCTTTCCTCCGATACATACCGTCTAGTGAGATGTACTGGCTGGTAACAGATGTACATATCAGTCAGAACCTCCATCAGAGATTGGAGATAGCCTACGCACTGCGCCGGTACGCAGTTTTCGAGTGTTAAGCTACGATTTGTTTACGGCAATCATCGCCGGACGCACATCGCCGGCGATTATAAACCCTGGCGATGATCGTCAGGAAGTGGTTTCTTTATCAGCGTATATCGCTGTCAATTCTCATTTGTTTTGCTGCCATAACTCGATTCAATATTTCTACATGGCCCTCTCCAAACATCGATTACTGAACATGTATGCGGCGATGTGCGTCCTGAATTTGCTTCAGAAGCAACCTCCAGCGATCTGCGTCGCGTCCAACGATCTACGTTGGCGATCATCGCTGTAAAGAAACCGTGCGTATTCATTTTAACTGCTAGCAACTCCAGGCGACAATCGCCAGCGATGTGCGCTCGATGATGATCGCCGTAAACAAACCACAGCTTTACACTTCCTGAGTTACAACCCATAAGAAGCAAGATTGTAGAAAGTAAAATATTAAAACAAGTGGATATATGAAATTATATTTTGGAATTTCAATTAGATAGGACGAGTGTAAAAAATTTGAAGACTAATATAATTACACTTCTTCAGTTTATGTCAAATAGAAATTTAAAATCAAATCAAGATAAAGAAAACTTTTAAGTACCGGTAACAATTTGATAGCTAATTTGTGGTAGAGACATTTAGACATTCTGGAAAGAAGACTAGCCACGTTTAAAAACAAAGCAGAGATGAGATTTCTTATAAAAAGAGTTCGATAAGTTTAGTTGAATTTCAAAATAATTAGCGCAATTGTTTAAAAATTAAGAGTATAAATGACATCCACACCGAAAAAATTATTCATGAATCATTTATAGCAGTTAACACTCATGTTACTTCACAGAATTAATTCAAAATTCGTATACCTACATTATCATACTCTATCGACTGCGAAGCAAATGAATACGAAACGTTTCACAGACCACATTAATTTATTCGCCGAAAAATTATTATTATTATTGTTATTATTATTATTATTATTATTATTATTATTATTATTATTGGTGGTGGTGGTGGTAACCCCATTTAGGACTATGCAAAGTACTTACAGGCGTTTCACTTTCTTTTTGCCCATAGTTATGCCATTCTTTGGCTGCGGGCTTATTATTATTATTATTATTATTATTATTATTATTATTATTATTGGTGGTGGTGTTAACCCCATTTAGGACTACGCAAAGTACTTACAGGCGTTTCACTTTCTTTTTGCCCATAGTTATGCCATTCTTTGGCTGCGGGCTTATTATTATTATTATTATTATTATTATTATTATTATTATTATTATTATTATTATTATTGGTGGTGGTGGTAACCCCATTTAGGACTACGCAAAGTACTTACAGGCGTTTCACTTTCTTTTTGCCCATAGTTATGCCATTCTTTGGCTGCGGGCTTATTATTATTATTATTATTATTATTATTATTATTATTACTACTACTACTACTACTACTACTACTATTATTATAATATTGTTTTATAGGGTTTATTGGGTTATTTTACGACGCTATATCAACATCTCAGGTTATTTAGCGTCTGAATGAAATGAAGTTGATAATGCCGGTGAAATGAATCCGGGGTCCGGCACCGAAAGTTACCCAGCATTTGCTCGTATTGGGTTGAGGGAAAACTCTCGGGAAACCTCAACCAGGTGACTTGCCCCGACCGAGATTCGAACCGGGGCCAGCTGGTTTCGCGATCAGACGCGCTAACCGTTACTCCATAGGTGTGGACTATATTGTTAAATCTTCTGACAGATTAATTATATTTTGAAAATTATTTAATTAGCCTATATTTTACTTCTTTCTCTATTAACTCGATTAATTTTTATGTTAGTTATGAATTATGTTTCACTCTGTGTTCTTTAAAATTGAGTCTTCATTAGAGTTAAAATAAAAATGATATTGGTGCTGATCATATGTCTGCCAGTCTGACGTGTACTTAGTTCATGCCTTTATTTCCACTCCATTATGCATATGATTATGTAGGCCTATGTAATGTATTTTATGTATGTATGTTGTATGTAATATATCTTATGTCTGTATGTAATATATGTAAATGTATGTAATGCACCCATGTATGTATGCATGTATTGCATGATACATACAGTATTATCGTACAGGATTGTATAAAATGCATAGTATGCACGTGTGAGTTCGGAAACCGGCCTGCAAATCCAGATGCCTACTTCACGTTCAGCTTCCCCCACCCTCCAACCCGTCTCTCGTTCACTTCCGCACATTCGTCGCTCGTGCTGTTATGACTCCACATAAAAGATAGCCAGAGTACACATTACAGACTTCTTGGTTCCCATGGCATCATAGATTATATGAAGATGACTCGTTAATTAGAGAAATTGTGACGTTTTCACTTTCTGTTTCGCAATTAATACCCACGTTTCTTTTCAAATCAGGTGTTATTTTGAACTAGGTACCTGGTTGAATGACACTTTTCAAGAAAACGTCCTTTGGGAAAATTTAATTAGTTATTTTCTACGATATGTTACCTGTTATAGGATTCTTTCAATTGAAACTGTCTTGAATAGTTATAAGAAATGTAAAGTGTTAAGTGCTGCTACAGATCTCTAATGCCTAACATATTATTATAGTAGCCTACGTCATTTATTGATTAGTGTAAATATTTATCACTCTGAATACGACCAAGTTTGATCATTTGTGTCACTTGAAATAGTTTAACGTTTTCAACAGTGTGATATTATTATTATTATTATTATTATTATTATTATTATTATTATTATTATTATTATTGTTGTTGTTGTTGTTGTTGTATGGTAAACACTCTCTTTTTTCTACTTAAAACAATGTTTGTAGTCTTTTTTCTCGTTGGTCAGCATGTTAATTAAATTATTAAAAATAAAAATGTTTTACCATTTCCGTCCTACTTTCTCCTCACCAATACAGTACAGGAGGGTTAATGAATCTTTTGCTGTAATTTTTCTGTGAAAGCAAATACAAATTTGAAAAAAGTAAGTCACTGCTACTTTAGACATATATGAATGTTTTGGAGTTAAATATATTTTTATTTGTAATAATGGATCAAATTAAAACAAAACCATTGTATCATGATAGCCTTCTGTGTGGGCTATTATGATACACCTATAGGGCTATTCTGATACAGTGTTATAAATCTGGCCATATTGCACAGACCAATAAAGTAAGGCTATTGTGATACACACAGATAATTAATGTACCACCTGTAAAAGTCTGGTTAAAATCACATTAAAATTTACTAAGATTTAGCAATTTTTGTAATGGCGTCTTTCTCCCATTAAAATTTATAAAATCTACAAAATTCTAACATCTTACTGCCAATGTTAGAAAATTGCTGTACGCCCAGATAGTCTTTTTGTGTGTAACAAAGTAGATTGAAAAAATTATGATACAGTTTGTATTGCTAAAATAAATTTAAAAATGTTTTTAAATAATGATGAATATATTTTCCAAAGTTGTGTTAAATTTAAACACTAAGAAGAATGACTATTAAGCTAAAATTGTTAGAAAAATAAGTAATATGTCTACATGTGTAATTTTTTTAACTTGTATTGTATTGTAGGTTCCAACATATCAATTCAAATATCCCTCAAGAGCTGAGAAATTCTGAAATACAACGCGAGAGGTAATAAATTATTTTAAGTTAGAAAATTGATCAATATGGTAACTTTCTTTCATAGTAAACATAATATCATAACAGTCTTTCTAGCTGATTATAATAGTCCTAAAAAGTGTATCATAATAACCCTCCTCATTCATACTTTAATTACTGCTGTATTGATCAACATTCACAGATTTTCTTTACAGAAAAATAAAGCTGACGCTATTCTGAGTAAAAGGAAAATTAAAAAATTATTCTATCTCCATTAATTCAAGGGCAATAACAAAAGTAAGCGAATATCACAGCAAAGTTTTTTTCAAGTCTTTTCTTTTAATACATTTATGAGGCTGATAGTGATTTTTTTTTCCTTTATTCAATATTGTTCCTTAAAGAACATAATATGTACTTCCATAATCGCAGTTTTAAACATGTTCAAACTGAGCCTTTGATACATTTTAAAGTCTGTATCAAATTAGCCTGACCTTTGTACTGTATCATATTAGCCCTACTTGACCCCAGTTCTAATGTTACGCTGCAGTTCTATTTTAATAGAATGCCGTGGTTCATTATTTCAGTATATTTGAATGTCTCACAATCATAGGGATCTTAAATTCTCCACGTCAGCATTTCTCTATCTACACGTATTGTTCAAATTTCTGACGTAGACTGATTATTCCATTATTCAGTGCATTTAACGTAGAACAGGTTGTTTTATTCTCTTTCGTTTTAAGATTAGTATACAAGGTGCAACTTCTCGAATGAGAAAGTTACCATTCGTCATGTTATGCGACGGTCAGTTTCCAAACCGTTGTGCAACGTAATGGGGGTCACACACATGACCTTCCGGCTACCGTTCCTTTCATGCCTTTACTCATCTCTCTGTAATTTCGTGCATCCAAGAACTCGATGCTTCCAAATTATACTTTCTTCTATCTCTATTCCTGTTATTAAAGTATTACAATCTCTATCATGAATGCCTATTCATTCAATTATCAGAACTTCTATCACGTGAAAATGAAGACCGTGAAATGTAAACAGTATAATCAGGTTTATATGGCAACAGATTCAAACAAAATATATACAGGGTGTATCAAAAGGCCAGTTCAATCCTTAAGGAGGTAATTCAGGACCTTATTTGCAACAAAAAATCCTAATACACTTTTTCAATATTCATCCCCGTTTCCGAGTTACACGAATTTCACGTACTGCATCTATACCCATTTTATTCCACATCTAATGGACCTATCTGCTTGAGAGAAGGTAGGCTAATTGTCAGTTGTCTAGAGCAGATGCTCAAAATGTCCCCCTGTCGCACGTACACACGCTTCAGCACGCCGTCTGACCTCCCGCTGCACATTATCCAATCCGTGTTAGTGTATCTCCTTTGCAACAAGCTCTTCCCTAATTGCTATCTCCGTTTGGTACACTTCCGCCTTCATGCAGCCCCAGAGAAAGAAGTCCAGTGTTATTAGGTCTGGGGACCGGGATGGCCAGACAACTATGGTATCAACTAGACGGTGCTCCGGCACATTTCAGACTTCCAGTACCCCAATGGTTAGATCACCATTTTCCAGGTAGATGAATGGAAGAGGTGGTCGCATTGCCTGGCCAGCCCGGTCCCAGACCTAACACCATTGAACTTCTTTCTCTGGGGCTGCATGAAGAAGAAAGTGTACCAATGGAGATAACAAGCAGGGAAGAGCTAGTTGCAAAGATTAAAGGCTCATTCACAATGAAAATTAAACATAACGTAAGCGTTAACTTAAGAATATAAACGTTACGATAAAATCAAGAAGTCATACCATCATTCACGATGGGAACATAAACATAACAGCAAACATACTTGGTAACCATGGAAACATAACAACGACGCCATTTCCTCATATTCTGTCGTATACTTCAGCGTCCCAAGATTGTGTTCTGTTTGCAAATCACGTAAGCATAAGCATGAAAGTTTGGAGTTTGCAAACTTTCATGTTAACGTCTTACTGTAATGTTTATGTCAATGCTTATGTGAATCATTGTGAATGATCCCATTTGGTAGCCTGGCCGCAGATTTCTGTGTTTATGTTACGGTTATGTTTAATTTTCATTGTGAATCGGCCTTAACACGGTTGCAATGGAGATACACTAGCACGGATTTGATAATGTGCAGCGAGAGGTCATACGGCGTGCTGAAGCGTGTGTTCGTGCGAGAAGGGGACATTTTGAGCATCTGCTCTAGACAACTGACAATTAGGCTACCTTCTCTCAAGCAGACAGGTCCATTAGGTGTGGAATAAAATGGGGATAAATACGGAACATGATATTCATGTAACTCGGAAACGAGGATGAATATTGAAAAAGTGTCAGGATTTTTTGTTGCAAATAAGGTCCTGAATCACCTCCTTAAGGATTGCCCTAACCTTTTGATGCACTCTGTATATCCCAGCTATACCTCGGTAAACTGACTTCTCAATCAGATAATTTCAATAAATTTGAATAGAATTAAATTTTATTATAAATAATATGTATCATCCCTATTATAAAATTAAATCCATTGAACATTGATACTAATGAATATCTAACTGTACAGAATGAACCGTAAGTAATGGCATTTATTCTGATAGATGACTCCTTTAGTAAAGAGCAACAAAAATGCAAATAACATTGTGCTGTATTTTTAATAGTTTTCCAGAAAAAAGTGCATTTTTAAAAACATAAATTTTGAGATCGTGCAACGCTGTAATCTGTACGAAATGCCGAATATGTTGTGTGTTGCTCTGAACAACTTCTTTACCTGGCTTGCTTTGAATATGAAGTTGGAGGTCATTGTCATTTACCGTACATTGTTACATTGTTTTTAAAATCGCAAGAAAAAATACAGTGATATACCGTTTAATGTTTCTGTTTAAACTGTGTTAGAGAACGGAGACTGAAGAATGTTTATTTCACGCTAAGGAAAAAATTGGAAATTTTAAAATATCTCCAAAATATAATTTTAATTAAATGTTCAGTGAACACAGACGATAAGATACGCTTATTTCAAACTAAATTTAAGAGATTAACAAATATTTCCACACTCCCATTTCATTTTAATGTTCTAGATAACATAAACAATATGATTCTATAAACAACATTTTAAAACATTTAAAAATCCACGAGAAAAAACAGATATGATTTGCTTTTTTTTACGTTAAACCAACGAAATGAAAAATATTATTTTTAAACTCTTCCCTTTAATTTTAATATTAGGTGAAAATAGGAAATAAGAACAATTAATCTATTTTTTTCGTCATAAAAATCAACTTAATGATTAAAAAAACATTTGTCGTACTGCAAGCACTTTCAGCCAATTAGAAATAATTCCCTCCCGCTTTAATATTGTAAGTAGTAACGTGTAATCTTACATAAAATAAATAAAATTTCTTCAAACGCAATTTTTTGTGTGGAACAAGTGCACGATACCAAATACTCTCTAACATTAATACAGAAAAGTTCACGAAAAGAGAGGCGAATGACTCATCAGTGCTATCTAGCGGCAGGGAATGTTGACAGTGAGGATAACGTGACACGTAGCGCGGTAAACTGCATCTAACAAGAGTTTTTTACTTCAACACGTGGTGTAAATCGTAAGGATTATTCTCATGGTTGTTCCACAAAATGCCAGGGAAAAGTGGAATTGTTTGTTCTGTGTTCTTCTGTAAAAACTACGCTTGGCAAAAAGATGCTAGATCGTTCTTCAGATTTCCGAAAGATACAGATAGGTGAGTGAGTAGTCATGTAAATACGAGTAGTCTATTACTTTTCTGCCACAGGATGATGATGATAATGATTATTATTATTATTATTATTATTATTATTATTATTATTATTATTTTTATTATTATTACAGTATAGGAGACAGTAGATAACTTGTTCTGTGACCTTATCATGTGTTGTGGCTATCACCAATGGGTATGGAGAAGGAAGATAATTAGTCTGAGAAGAATTTTCGTGTCAGTAGATTCGTATAATTTTAATCATGAAACAAACTCTCTTTCTGTTAGCTCATTCTTTCCCCACTCGCACGATTCGCATGACAGGTCTCGTGTCCTCACCATCATCATCATCATATTATTATTATTATTATTATTATTATTATTATTATTATTATTATTATTATTATTACTGTTATTTGTTTTTGTCTTACAGATGTGCCATATGGGTAAATAAATGTAAAAGACAGGACCTAGACGAAACGTTTAAAACTAGAGGAACAGAGTATCTGTACAAAAATCACAGAATATGTTCAGATCACTTTAGATTATCGGACTTCAATAACTCTAATTTGAAAAGTTAGGGGTAAATTAAAATAAGGTGTAATTGGAAAAGTACCGAAGTTTCAAATGAGTCATAGACCTGTTAATTTTTAATATTTTTTTTTAATAACAGACTGAAGAGAACAGCTATTCCTTCACTGAATTTAACAGCTCCTTCTTCCGAAAATATGGGTCAAAGTAGGTCTACGATGAAAGAACCGCGAAGGTCCCCAAAGAAACGCATTAGACCTTCCATCGAGGAGGCGACAGGTTCTCCGATTCCAGACAGAAACGACTATAGTCCTCTATCAGGTACCTCATAATCAGATAGTACATTAGCAATAACATGTTCTCTGTGCTAAGTGAATCAATTATTAAACTGCATAAAACTACTTTACTTCCATCACACCAAACACAATTTCTTTACAGTTTCTCCATATAAAATACTGAAAGTCGTGACTTTTTCAAACTAAATAGACGCATATTGTGATACGTAACATAAAAATACGAATTATTGATTTTGTGAAGAAAGTGTATGAACTCATGTTTTCTCATAAAAACTGATTCAGTTAGTTATTCGCAAAATATTATTTACCTAGCCCTACACTTTCAAGACGTTATTAATATTTCACTAAATTAAGTCCCTGTTTATTTTTTAAGATACAAGAAATCCTAAAAGGTCAAAGATGGCTCAAGATCTTCAGATAAAGACACTTTCTAAGAAATTGATTGGAGCTCAAAAGTTGGTATCTAAACACAAAAAAATTATTTCATCTCTTCGGGCGGAAGTGAGAGCTCTGAAGACAACCAGTTCAAATACTGATTTAATCAAAATTGTTTCTAATGATGAATTCATTATGTCGCAAGTGCGCTTAAAAAGAAAGAAAAAAATGGGAAAGCGGTATTACAGATGTCTCCGATTTGGATGTAACTGTTGATGACAAAAATGTACATCATACAAATGAAGAAACCGTGTTGCAAGAAAATGCAAGGGCTTATGTTGCAGGTTGGGTGTGTAGCAGAATAAATCACGAAATTTGTCGAAGAAATTTATCTTGTAAAGAAAACCCCAACGATGACGTAACAACGCACATCGCAAATAAAAAATACTGTAAAGATTCAAAAATTGCTTTCCCTAATGATGTTTCTCTAATGCTCAGCCAATTGTGTTCTGATGTTTTCAAAGAAATTGATCATGTTATTTGTAAAACAAGAATTGGTGTAAAAAAAAGAACTAGTTAAAATGGTAGCGCACCCTGTTAACATGTCCATTTGCAGTGACTGTGTCAATGTCTTCATTGATAAATATTTCAATGTGTTAATAAATTGTTACATCAAAAATAAAATGGACAACCATACAGCTAAAAAACAAAACAAGCGATGTATGAAAGCTGCTAAAGTCATGCACAACTAAATTTCATCAAATTTGAAAATATGAGAATTTATCAATTCATTTATATTCTAATAACTTTGTAATTTGTTATTAATTAAAAATGTTATGAACAAAGTGACTCTAAAGTATACTATTTATCGCCTTGCAGCTTCTTATTGAAATCAAATGCACACCTCTCCTCTTTTCCCCACGTAACCCAGCACGACGCACGAGTGTGCGAACGTTTCAAGCCGCTAGATGGCAGCACTGTTACTTTTCGCCGCCGCTTGCAATGCTAAACAGGAAATCTTTCCAGTATTAATGTTAGAGAGTATTTGACGATACCCCAGCAGTGAATTTACTGGGAAATAAAAACGAAATTGCACTCCTGTTCTCTTCTCCTCCTACTCTCCTTCTCGTTTCTTTTTCTTCCTCTTATGTCTGTCATATCTTATCATCTATTTTATATTTTATATCACTCACAATGTCACTTATTTCACACATTACTTATATTTAACCTACATTAAACCGACTACAATGGATATTGAATTTTTAGATTACTTATCTCTCCTAAGGGAGATTCGATCTAGAGCTGAGGACGGAGCGAGTACAAGTGTTGAGTAACTCGGTTCTAGCGGTTTAATGTGCTTGCAGCGGAGCACCGAAGTTACTCGGTTAACCGTAGCTGTTACCGGTCAGTTCAAACAGAGTTCAAATGTTTCTCTTAGTTCTAGCGGACAACGACGTAGCTACTATTGTATTTAAATATTTTATGGTGCAGGACAAATTATTATTTCCGACAGGAGATCATCCTTATCCCCAAGGCGGGCTGAAACCCTAGTATTTTTGAAGAGGAATTCATCCTGTATAAGTATGACCTGTCAAGTGGGCCTAATGAACACTGACAGTCTGTACATATTACTGTATATAATAATAATAATAATAATAATAATAATAATAATAATATTATTATTATTATTATTATTATTATTGATAAATTAAAGTAATTAGGTAACATAAATCACAGAAATAAATAGAAACAAAATGATGACTGATGAGGTAACATAAATCCAGTAAACACAAATAGAAAAATTTAATACACTTCCTCTTTTAACATATTTCAATATTAATCAAACACTCTAATATAATAATAATAATAATAATGATAATAATATTATTTATTTGTCGGGTAAAATCTGTCAGTTTCGTTATATTACATCTCTTCAAAATGTTCAATTCCAAGTCCAGATTACAGAAAGGCCTAACTGAGCTGCGACTAATTCCTACTTGCTTCGACGCTTTCCTTGCACTCAGACTTGTTGTTGGGGCGTCGTCTTCACTGAATAACTGCATCATGAACTGCTGCAATATTTTCGGGCACACGTACCAGACGGGGTCTCCCACTTCCAACTTTTATTTCGATGCTACCAGTAGTATGGATCTTTGTTATTAAGGGAAGGGTATTTTGGTTTTTATCGTTTTTCGGTAGTTTAATATGTGTAAAATGATGATATGATTTTATTTATTCTAATTGTCAGCTTTTAGCCCTATCTTCAACAAAAATATTGTAGTAACTCTTAATGCAAAAAATGTTATCAGTGAAATTTTAAATATGCCCTATTTTTTCACATTTGTATCTCTTATCACTTCGGAGAAAAGTGCACTCAAAATTGTGGAATTTAACATTGTAAGATACGGAAACGTTGACCCATTTTTTTGCACTCTGTTATTTTTTGTGAAATTGGTACGCTTTTCTCAGAAAGTATTGTACCCAGAAGGCTGAAATTAATATAATATCAATGTGATATCATTTTACACAGTAGGTTAAAAAAATTAAGATTATTCCTATTTTCAGCAAAAATAAAAAATAATTTGTAGTAATTCTTAATGCAAAAAAATATTACCAATGATTTTTTTTTGCCAACCGCTCAGAAGAATTTTAAATTTATTTAACTGGTTGTATACATAAAGGTATGTTACACATGCCCTATTTTTTTCTACATTTGTATCTTTTATAACTTCTGAGAAAAGTGCACCCAAAATTCAGGAATTTAACATTATAAGATATGAAAGTACTGACTCCCCTTAAGCGCTGAACGCTAGTTAGAGATCACTGCTTCAAAGGATATTTTTTTCCACATTAGAACATGTAGATAAGTTGTCATATTCTCATAAATGTTTAATAAAAAAATTGTCATTCGAAGTCAGACGTCCCATTTTGATACACAATCCGATTCATAACAAAGAAAACAAATGATAGCGACAAGAATTACAAAATCATGAGCTTGTTTATTTCAATAGAAATAATCTAGAATATATCTGGAAAACTTCTTTTTTTTTTTTTTTTTCATTGTTTCATTTCGGATTAGGTTTTATTTTTAATTCGGCTTTTTTAAATCAAAATAACCATTATGCCTGATGACTGGAACATAAAATATGTCCTTTTCAATAGTATAGTATATGTATTTTTATGCTCGACCATGCCGAAATGTAGTAATTATACACCTGGTAGCAGTCCTTTAATGCATGTCATTAAAGTACACCTATTCCTTAAAGTTCAGGTTTTCGATTATTCTCGGATATGCAATCGAAAGATAACTAGCAAAACGTCACGCAGGCTGGAAATCCAATACTGTCGCAGAAGGTTATGTTCTGTTACTATAATAATTAGCGTTAATTGTAAATAATATTCAAATAAATTCAATTTGTCATCTCGTTTTTCAATGTCTAATTCAATTTCAAGGTTATATCAAGTTTAACGTTTATCTTTCTCTCTAAATTATATCAAGGTCGTCGACATTCGTTGCCCGGAAGAAATCAATACTTACGCGTCTGCGCACATCTCACAATTTACGAGATTGCACAAGGTCAGTTCGCTCCCCAGTCACATAAGAATAACATGAATACTTACGAATAATTTCAAGTTACAAATATGGTCGAGCATAAAAAGTCGTATGAAACTTGCCTATAATGATAATTAAGACGCTCGTATGAAAATTATGAAACACGCTTGCGCTCGTTTCATAAACATCTTCGCGTCTTAATTACTAGCATTATAGGCTCGTTGCATAATGTACTATAAACAAATAATATATACTTTAGGAAATACAGGATTTCAAATTTTGTGTCGTGTTTTTTTGGCCTACTGCGCATACACAGATTTCAACATTCGGGAAAAGTTGGACTTAAGAAGTTTTATAAGTAAGCCGATGATCGATAATGTGTGTAACATGACCTAAAACCTGTGAATTTAATTATATACTAAGAATACAGACATCTGACGCAATCCAATGGATTTTATAAGTCCCTTGTCACTTTTTTGAAGACTACCAAACAATAAATCAATAACTAAGAATTTTATATGTTCATTTGAGTGCATACCAATTAGCAGGGTTGGGTATTTATGGAGATTGCGAAAATCACGACATAAAATTGATATACAATAGATTTTTACTAACCTTTACGAATTAAGTGATTATGATTAATAATATGCGGATAAAACAATCGCGACAAATCGCGAAATAGAGTTCTAATAGCGAAATATGAACAAATTCGCGAAATATTACTATTGCGTCGTTTTATAGCGAATTTCATATTCTGAGTTTTTAATGATTTTTTTTCACTTATATATCCAAATAGGCTACATTACATGGTATTCCAGGTGTTCTGATTAGATTAGTGAACTCAAAGGACGGAGAATTCAACATTTCACTAATAATTTGAAAATGTTAATTAGAGAGCTACAATTTTTTTTAATGAATGTGTGTTAAATACAGTCTAAATCCATCAAATATTGTCCATTGGCCATATCGCACCTTTACCAGAATCCAACGAACCTTTAGTGTTAATTATTTGGAAAGTAATGTTCATACTGTGTTAATACTCCAATTCCAAAATAATTATATTTTTAAAAATTTCCATTAATCTCCGACAGAGTACAAATCAATCTCCAACAATCTCCGCTGACAACAATAATAATAAAAAACACAAATGATAAAATTAACCTCCATAAATACATGCCCCTGTCAATTAGTTATTTCATTTAGTAGAATAAGTGTTCAAGAAAATAAAGCACAAACGGAAATGTTATTGTTAACTTGATAAAGAACTGAATTGTTGCGAAACGCCTAAACTTTGTATTAAAAAAGCATGTTTCACCTTCATAACACCGATCTTTTCCTTGCAGTAAACTCAGACGCTGGAGGTGTCACGGTCTACAAGTAGGAGTTGGGTGTGGAGAGTAATTTTCAGCTCGTTTCTTTCTTGCTAGTACAGATGCATGATAATAATTCCAAGATAGAAAGTAATTTGTAGCAAGCAGAGATTTCCCTAACGATCCTCTCCAAGGCCATCCCCGCGACCTCCGCGCCCCACACACAAACACACTCCTCTGTTCTTAATGAACTTCAATGTACACTGAAATAACCTCACTTATAAGACACGCTTCACTTATTTAATGCTTCTTTCTTTGCTTCTATAAACTAAAAATTGTCTTACGTAGGAGGAAACCATTATCACACGTAGTGATAAAACAAAATCGATAATTTTAAACGAAAATACTGCAGAATATTATAGCTCTGATTGATTGTAATTCGACGAATTCTCGCACTCCATCGGTGAAGAGATACTTGAGTGAAATAGTTAGCGATATGTATTAATTATTACAACACATGGGGAAAGGAGTATGACAAGAATGTTCTTATCACGAGAATTGCCACGAGAATCGCAAGGTTTACTACGCACGCGGTATAGACTGTATGAGAAGGGAGCGTGCAAAGGATGGAATATGCCTCTAATGTAAACACTGAACAGTATACTGCGGTTACAATAAAACCTATATCTTGCATTCAAGAAATATGATGAATGATCATTGAAGCAGGAAATGTCTAAACATGTAAAAACACAATTATTTTATAGTGACATATATTAACTCTTAAAATTTAATGTAAGATACTCGCATCATACTTGAATATGTGCATTGCTGTGAAGAGTTATGTACATTTTGAGCGACTGCAAAGTGAACCTCCTCCGATAATCACTTAAACAGTTTTTATATTGGGAAAATGTACGTTCAACATCACACGATGTAATAGGTGCATATTTGAAGAACGGAAGTCACTATTTTTAGTACACCAATTTCAGACATCTTTCGTGACCTGATAGTACATAATTTATAATACGAAGTTGTGAATAGGCAGAAATTTTAGCAATAATATTTCTCAATTTACATTTCACTTTTTCTGAAATTAGTGAATTGTTATTTTGGATAACGGTTTGTGATACTTTATCCACCATATTAAGGGCTTCTGAGAGTTGTAGTTTAGACGATTCTAACAGGATGATGCTTTTGTACACGATTTTAAAATTAGAATCAATGAACAGAATATCTTCCAAAAGCTGTTCAGAAAGCAAAGATTTTACAGCTGCAACAGCGGAACTGTCTGTGCTATCCAATGCATCAATTATCTCCATTATTTTTCCGTAATGTTCTGCATAATAATTAACAGAATCCAACCACGTTTCCCAACGGGTCAAGACTGGCTGCGGGGGTAAGGGTATTCCAGGGGCAATTGTTTTGAACAGCAACACTCTCATTGTAGTATGTTTGATTGAATTCTTGTCTGTACTGAACAAATGTTAAGCTTTGATTATTCCAACCGTAATAATGCAAAAACAAGTGCTTACATAGGTATACATTCGCTGTAGCTGCTCTATCTACATATTTGGTCCGGTCACAACTCTTAACATGAACTGCTGCTACTACGAGACCGGGAGGCCGCTCACCTGCTCTATACTACCGTACATCGGCAACCTGATTGCATACTGCGTGTGGCAATACAACAAGTCTACTAATCACATTCAACATCTATTTTTGCCTGCTGATCCGTAGTTGATCTGGACGTGGGTTCAATTCCCGCTTGAACTATTTACCTTGTTTGGTAATTTTTGGATCTAGAGAATACATCTGTTATGATTACAATAATTATTAGAGGAGAAAATTTCGCTCCGGCACCGGGGATCGAACCCAGCTCCTAGGTTCTACGTACCAAGTGCTCTAACCACTGGGCTAAACTGAAGTTCAATGCACAGCACCGGATCGAATCCCCTTTGTCTAGTGTTTTCCCTTTTTGTGGCCTGACTCCAAGTTCGACATATATGTTGACATTATATTAAGTCAACTGCCATAAAAAAATTAATCTTTACGTAAGTCCTTCGTCTAACAGTGCATATTACTATTGAATCCCGGCCACTAAGTCATCAATTGAGTGCGCTCTTTGTATAATGGCAGTTGACTTAGTATATCTCAAGATATATGTCGAACTTGGAGTCAAGCCACAAAACGGAAAAAACACTAGAGGAGGGGGATTCGATCCGGTGCTATGGATTGGACTTCGGCGTAGCTTAATGGTTAGAGCACTTAGTACGTAGAAACCAAGAACCTGGGTTCGATCCCCGGCGTGGAGCGAATTTTTGTCCTGTAATAATCATTGTTTGGTTTTGCCGAGGTAAGGCGAATGTCAGGTAATCTATGGCGAATCCTCAACCTCATATTGCCTAATACCATCTCGCTATCACAAATCCAATCGACGTTAAGTAACAGTAGTTGAAACAGTGTTGTTAAATAACAAAGTAAAAAGAAACACATCTACTAGGAGGATTTAGTGAAGAACTGTTTCAGAACATAAGGGGAGTGATAGTAGAAGGAAGAAGAATAAAGTGCATAAGATTTGCTGATGATATGGCGTTGTCAGCAGAAGAGGAGGTGATAATAAGGGATATGCCGCTGGAACTAAATGACAGCTGTGAGCAGTAGTCTATGGGATGAAGATAAATACAAATAAGACGACTATGGTCATAGGAAGAAAAATAATAAAGGTAAATTTGCGAATTCCAAATGAGGCAGTAGAGCAAGTGAACAGCTTCAAATCCGTACAGCAACATGAGCTGCTGCCAGGAAGTCAAAAAGAGGATAGTAACAGTGGCGATTCCTCCATGAAGTATATGAGGATGATCCTACAGTTTAATTTTGTGCCCCTGAGGATAGAAAACATTTTAGTTACAGATTTTGATTTTTAATGCGTCCCGACGTAACAATAATTTTCTTCAAACTTCCACTTTCTGTCGTGAGTTGTCGCCACTGCACAACTCAGACCTTAGAAATACTTTCCGAGGAACCATCCAAATATCTTACAGCAAACGTTTTTTTCTAGCACTGAAGTTAAGGACAGGGGAGGGTGCGGAGGGCAAGGTATGGCTCAACTTTAACCGCGTTTGAGGATGTGACCGTATATCCTAATACTACGACCCTTCTTTCTTTGTGGTGGAGACCTTGTCAGAAATTACAACACGAATTTTCAAGTACCCTTCCAGCCTCCTTAAATGCAGTTCATTGGTCATTTTAAAAGAACAGAATAAACGAAATAATAAATGATTTAAAATGATATAATATAAAAAATAAAATGAATAAAAACCAAAATTATATACAAATAAATTAAACAACCTATAATAAAACACAAGAATCAACAGGACTTTCAGATAACAGGATTGCGAAAAGAATATCTGAAATTGTATTTGATCATTTAGAAGAATTTGAGTGTAGTGTGTATTATTATTATTAGTTTGTCTAGGCACGGCCGACTTGATGCTCGCTTTGCTTCTTTCTTACCGGCCTTGACAATTCATGTTGATCCCTGTGTTAAAGCTATAATCGAGAAAATATGAAATTTCCGCTAGATGGCATTAGCTGCCAAGGTTCGCTGAGGAATGTGTGTATGGTTTCTTGTACGATTATACTAAAATATTGTGCTTCTTTCTACTGGTAAGTGAGTTTATTGTGATGTGATTCAAAATGACGAATTGTTGTGTACCATTGTGTACTTCGAATAGAAAAAAGAGTGGAGGAACAATATCATTTCACGAATTCCCGAGTGATACGGAAAGATGCGAAAAATGGCTTAAAGTGATTTCACGCCTAGACTTCGTTCCATACAGTAACTCCCCATCTTCAGTAGTTTGTAGTTTGCATTTCAAGGAAGAAGATTATTCTAATAATGGAAAATTTAGACGATTAAAACCAAATGCTGTGCCAACAATATTCCATCATTATCGTAGGTATAAAGTGACAAATATCAAAAGACCAAGACGAACGATTACTAAAACTGATCTCCCTCCACCAAAGAAACGCAAATCTTTTAGTAATATTGGTTTTTCACTATTTGAACAAGATGTCCCGAGTGGCTCAACACCAGTTAGTGACATTTCCTTCTTGACAGTTGAAGATGAACATAAAGCCACGCAAACAGACGCTGTCAACATTGACGAGCTAAAAAGAAATATTAACAGATTGCGTGTGAAAATTACACGACTTATTCGGGTGTTACAAGAGAAGCAAGATGAGATAACGAAAACAACCGAAAAACTCCAACTAATTGAAAGAGATCCGTTACATAAGGAACTGGAAAATGTAAAGAAAGAGGCAGATGAAGGCAGTATTCATGCAAAATTTATCCTAGATCAGCTACTTAATCATCGAAAGAGAATACCAAGGTGGAATAGTGAGACAATCAGAGAATGCATAATACTGCAATACATATCTCCTAAAGGTTATTCCCATATACGATCAAGAGTTTTTTTTTTAAACTGCCTTCTAAGAGAACACTCACGAGATATTCTGGCCCCACTGATTGCTCGTCTGGTGTCACTCCATTGATTAAAGAAATGTTGGTCTTAGAGGCAAAAAACCTCACTGTAGTTGAGCGTTTTTCATCACTTATTGTAGAAGAGGCTGCAATCAACCCCAAGATGATATACAATCGCAAGCTTGATACTTTTTTTGGCTATAAGGAAACAACAGAAGCACAAAGAAATGAGGATGAAATACTTGATATTCCCAAGAAAGAAGTAGTGGCTAATCGAGTCTTGTGTTTTGTTTTAAGGGGGCTCTCAATCAGCTACCGTACACTATGTGCATTTTTCTTCAAAAAACAATTATCAGGGCAAGAGTTACATCCACTAACATTGCAAGTGATTAGTGAAGTCGAGAAATGTGGTTTTATAGTTATTAGAATTGTTTCTGTCAACCATAAAAGCAATACTACAATGATGAAGCATCTGTCAGGTGGTTCATTGAAACCCGTGACCACACACCCTTGTGTTGGAAACAGAAAGTTATTTCTAAGTTTTGACCAGTGCCACATATTGAAAAACATCAGAACCCAATTCCTGGAACGTGAAATGTCTGATGGTACTGGAACAATCTCAGGGAAATATGTGAAATTGTTACACAAACCCCAAAAAGATGATACAGTGATATCATCAGATATCTCACGAAAAAACACGTTGAGCCTACTGCATTTGAAAAAATGAACGTTCGAAGGGCAAAAGAAATATTTTCTCCATGTGTAATTGCTGCTATCAGAACATTGAAAGGAAATGCAAGCTCACACCCTGAAGCCCACAAATTAAAAAATTCTGATGCGACATTGACTTTTATGGAAAATATCAACAAGTGGTTCACAATGCATGATATTAGCAATACACATTATCATGTGGAAAGTAGAAATCATGATAAGCAACAGTTCTTCTCTTTGGATGATTATCGTCTAGACTGGCTAGAAAATTATTTCCTTTCTTATCTCCATACAACGAAGTGTGCAAGTAGCACACGTCAAAAAGATTTCCTAACTAACGAGACATATGAAGCTATCACGTTGACAACAAAATCAACTGTTCTCTGCATTAAATATCTTTTAGAAAATGGGTACCATTATGTTCTTACTAGAGTATTTTCAAGTGATCCTGTTGAGTCGCTCTTTAGTACATTGCGCAGTATGTCCGGATCAAATGACATGTTGGATGCAAAGGTAGTGAACTTCAGTTTAAAAAAGATATTGAAAACTGGTATTTTGTGCATGTCAAAATTCAGCAGTGTAGAGAACCATGCGTCTGACATCACAGATGAACGACCTATTCAAGATCTAGATATGCCAGAATGCCAGATACCGCTGCTGCACCATATAGTATTCCTGTGTCAGTTTTAAACATCCTGCAACAGCTACTAAACCAATCGGCATATTCAATGACAATTAGTAATTTGATTTACTAGTAATTGTTACAGTGTTTCATTAAAATTTTCTGTGGTTCTTATTACTTATTATTGCAATTTTTTTTTGTAAACCAGGAATGGATTTTTTTTTTGCAGACATTCCATTACCTACAATGAAAACAGCAAGTTTGACATATATTGGTGGCTATATAGTACGAAGAGTGGAAGAAAGGGTCTCCTGCATGGGATGCTTAGATTGTATTGCTCAGAACACTAATAGCTCTCCATTGATGAGTCTTATTGCAAATCAAGATTTAGGAGCCCTGCGATATCCGAAACCTACCTTTGTTTTGGTGTTATCAGTCATTCGTCGTTTTGTTGAACGGGCAGTACCATTCATACCAAGCAAGAATATATGAGAAAATTTGTGTTCGGAAATTGAGCCGTTAGTGTGTAGATGCCCTCTCTCGCAATGCCCAATTTGTGACGAAGACGGCCAAAAACGACTTGCTAATATCATTACTGTGAAATTTGTTAGGCCACTTCTAGATAACATTGCAGCAGCTTTAACTGAAAAGCTTGTTCCTTCGAAGAATGTGGCTTATAATCCACTGAGTCGCAAAATCTTGAAACTATGATTCCTGAATCTGCAATATCAAGTGGAATGTACCAGTGCAGTGAGTGAAATTATAAAACTTACTACAAGATATGGTAAATATTTATCCTAAGTGATTACTTTGAAAAATCGCAGTTTAGGCTAGGGGTGCTACTCAGCGAATGAACTACAAAATTACGCCTCTGCCATCATGTTACTTAAACTGAAAATGTTACTATGTGTTATCTTCCCTGCTTTTAAACTCTCGCTTTTACCATAATTAACAGAACTAAACATAATAATACCTATTATTTTCTTATTTATTATTTATAAGTGTTATTATTACTCTTTAATCATTTATTTTAACTCATATTGAGTATTTCTTCTGTGGACACCAGAGCTTGGCAGACAGCGCCTCGTGGTGGAATTGAGAAATTATCCAATTTCAGGAAAATATTACTATTGTCAAGGCCGTATACAAAAAAGCGAAGGGAACATCAAGTCGGCCGTGGTCTAGGTCATCAGTCATCAATCTTATACCCTACATACAAAAAATATCACGAGTCGCCACTACAGTGTTAAAAGAAGCTTTCAATAGAAGAAGGAGCATCTTCTGCAGACTTCTGGAAAAATAACTAAGGAATAAACTAGTGAGGTGCTTTGTGTGGAATGTGGTACCTACTGTATTTAGCAGAAATATGGACATTACGTTGAAGTGAAGAGAAACGACTAAAAGCATTTGAAGAACATTGCAGCGTGTGAAGTGGACAGACAGAGTAAGTGAAGCTGTGCTGGAAAGAGTGGGTGAAGAAAGAATAATGGTGAAGCTGATCAGGAAGAGAAAAAGAAATTGGCTGGATCAATGGCTGAGAAAAAATTGTCTACTGAAGTATGCACAAGAAGAAATGGTAAACGGAAGAAAATTTCAGGGAAGAAGAAAATATCGGATGATAGACAACATTAAGATACATGGATCTATGCATGAACTAAGAGAAAGGCAGAAAATAAGGAAGATTGAGAATGCTGGGTTTGCAGTGAAAGATCTCAGAAAAGTATGAATGAATGACGTTGAACGGTAGGGTTCCAAATTAAAAATTGAGTGGTTCCCTTTTCGATTCCTGGAAGACAAGTGAAATTGTTTCTCCAATTGGGACTAGGTGTGTATTTCATGTCTTGCTTTCTTAAGAAAATGACTATTACCTATAACACATGGACAAAGAGGATCTCTACCATGCAAATCTGGCTTTCAGGTAGAAGCTCCTTGTGAAGCAGGCTTGAATAAATTCAAGGGAAAAATTGTTCCGAGGCCGGGTATCGATCCCGGGACCCTTCGCTTAGCGCACGGATGCTCTACTGACTGAGCTACCCTAGGAACTATACACGACATCGTCATAATTCTTCCCTTTATATCCACACAACTCAAATGGGCTGACAAGACGACAGAACCCGACTTTGAGTGGCGTTTTGTCAGCCCATTTGAGTTGTGTGGATATAAAGAGAAGAATTGTGACGGTGTCGTGTATAGTTCCTGGGGTAGCTCAGTCGATACCTGGCCCCGGAACAATTTTTCCCTTGAAATTATTCAGGATCTCTACCGTAAATTGTAGCTCATTTAATCATGAATTGACAAATTAAATACTTATTTAAAATCTGTCATACCTGTGGCGTATAGAACGGGTAAAAGTGGTCTGAGAAGAGTCCGTGATGACTCTGGAAGATGTATCCGGCATTGTTGTCCTGGATTCCAAGATACAGGGGAAGGTTGCTGTTTGCCTGCTCGTGCTTGTTCGGCAGCTCCAGGGGCGCGGGGATGGGGCGTCTGGAAAGTGTGGGTCGCTGCCTCAGCTCGTGCTTGTAGTTGCCGATGGGAGGTCGGATGATATAGGTGGAGTCCACGGTTATCGGGTTGGGGTAGTGGTAACGACCCTCAGGCGCGACGTATCGGCCTTCGGGCGTCAACACCACCTTGATGACGGACATCTCCAGGTCAGAGTTGTGGCGCAAAGTAGGATGTTTGTCCCGACGCCGGGCGTCTAACACTATGCCGTCCGGCACCGAGATGCCGTCCTTGTTCAGCCGGTTAAGTGCGAGGCGGTCCGCTCTGAAGGCGTCGTCTGGTATCTTGCCCCCGCTGTGAGGCAGCACTTGCTCTCTGAAGATCTGACGTTTGCACTGTCAACAAAACAAAACTTGGGTTACAATACGGAAACTAAATGTTTGAATCTAACATAATACAGCTGGGTAGGTAAGATCTGAGCTAGTCCACCATTGTGCCTGAGGGGTTAGCGAGTCTAACTCCGAACCCAGCGGTCCCGGGTTCGATTCCCGGACGAGTTGCCTGGGTGATGTTTTTTCGGGGGTTTTCTCTCACTCCTATGGATGAATATCAGGTAACTTTATCAGGCAATTGGAACCCCACTCATCTTCGCCACTTCCATTCCTCTCCCATCATCCCTTTTCTAGTTTTTCAAATCACTCTACCGGCGGCCTCCCCAAGCTGCTGGCTCTCTCGACCGGCCTCCGTGTAATGTAGTTAAGCGACGTTGCATGGCTTCTGCTATGGCACCCGAGGCGGACCTACTCTGGGTAGGAGTTTCGCCTCGGACCGACAGGGGGGCCTTGGGGGAATTTACCGAAGCAGGAATGCTATATATGGATTCTGTCGGCTGTAGGGACCGGTCGTTAGGGAGTCATGTGGTTAGGGCAGTGCGCGTAGACGATCTGTGGCACGCAACTCATTCCATATCGAGGGTTAGCGCAATAGATCTCAACAGGTCGCAGTGCTGGATCATCCGTGCCCTCAATTAAATTCCATTCCAAGACCTGAGCTAAACATTGGTAAATTATATTCCATTAATGCCGTCAAGTTTTGAAGTTGTGTTTACAGTCAACAATTCATCCCCCTCACACTGTTATGCTAGTTAGTATGTATACAACAAACAGACAAATAGAGATAGGTCTACCAACGAGCAGTGACGTGCCAGTGCACCTCTGAAATGTTGGCATACATCGCAAACTATTTCTAATAGTGTAATTGCTCCTCTAGCATGAACACCACTGAAAACTGGAATACATAATATAGCCAAGTCAAGCCGTACGTGTACGTTAACGCTGGCGCCAGAAGACGCATTTTCATTGTCAGTACGACTAAAGAGCGAGACGGCATTAATAGAATTTATTGTACGTGATATCACCTAATCTGTTGCGGCCGGCGGAGGAGAGGAAGTGCCTTCCTCTATGCGAGTGGATGGTATAACGTGGTAACTACATTTCATAGTGCGCAGAAACCAAATGCTCCTACCGATCAGACTGGAGTGGGGAATTAGCATTGAACTCTGTGCTAGAAGAACGTCATGCGCGAGTCGACAACGGAAACGCTATGTTTTGAATTTTGCCTAGCTATAAGATCTGAGCCAAACATTGGTATGCGCAGTATACCATGATGTCATCTTTTCTGTAGCTGTCGGCACGGCGGAAGAGAGGTGGTGTTCTCTCTAGGCGTGTTTGGTTCATCTCTAATCTTCACAGTTGGTCTACATCAGTAGTGTCAGAGTTGTAAGCTCCATTACCGGCTGTGGAGCTAGATCGGAGCTTGAACTTGCTTATGTCTGTGGAAACACCGGAGCACGCAACCAGTCTAGTGGAGCGCTCCGCTCCGTTTAGTCCCTGTCTGACATCGCTAGTCTACATCATACAGTTAAGCTACTGTTCAGAAGAATGTGCGTTCTTTCCCTTAGTCGAAACATAGTGTTTATTTCATAGAAATACAACGCTACAACTATTGACGATATTAAGAACAGTTATAGTTTATAACGCTTTAAAACAAAGCTTAAATTGAAACATTGAAAAAAAAAAATGAAAAATTAAGGAACGATGTTCGAGAGTGATGAAAGGTACTGTAAGTAGAAAGAAAGAAATATAGAAATACAGAAATCAATTAATTGAAATTAAGATGACAGAATAAAGGGGACAAAGGAAAGGGAGGTAAAATATAAAGGGGGAGAAAGGAATGCGAAGAAAGGGAAAAAAAGAAAGCATAGCTAACTGACTGGCAAATTGACTGGCTGTTTTAACTGACGGAAGGGTTGAATGAATGAATTAATTAATTAATCATTCAACCAATAAATATACTAATTCCTAAGGTATAAAGGAAATAATTAAAGAGTGAATCGATGGACACGCGCATGCATGGATGAATAAATTTTTCAATTAATGAATTAACGTCTGAATGAGAAATAAGCGAATGAACGAAGGAATGAAATAACGCATGAATTATTGAATGATATAAAATTTGAATGAAATATGAAGTAAGCCTATCAAACAAACGGAAAAATGAGCCGTGAAATCTGGACTGCTGGAGGACAGGATCGATCAGAATTTTCGTACCTCCCGTATTCTCAAGCAGTATTCTTAAAATCCAGATTTAAGATAAAATAAAGAAGGAGACAAGGTACTTTTACAGTACATTTACTAGTAAATGAAACATCCTTCCTTTATCAGTTCTTAAAGAAAAACAATGCAAACGACTGAGAAAGATATAGCCTAAGCATAAACATTTTCACTACAGAAGTAGAGCATGTGTTATTCGAAACAGTGTTTAAATGTGAACATTATGGTGGAAAATACGATATAATTACAAAAGAAAGCACAATATACAATATACCCTATATGCTCGAGCGCCAAAAAACACACACACACACGCACGCGCGCGCGCAAAAGCTCACACAATTAATCAAAAATTAGTTTTTTTTAAAGGACCGGATTCTTGGGTGGTCGGATTTTCAGCATCCATATTTTCGGTCTTCACTATTACGTAAACAGTAACATTAGAAATTGACAAAGGACGACAAGGAGAAGAAGAATATGATGGCGAAATGTAAATAAGTGTAATAGTCATAATTGGAACGAAAAATACATATAAATAAATTAAATTAATTTTCATTTGACAAGAACACCTACAATTTTCAATGGAAGTGAGATATGGGCATTGTTACAAAATCCCAAAAAACTTATTATATAAATTTTACTAAGGAGACAACGATATGCGAGAAGCAGATGTCAGAAGAAAATTTAACATATGAGGGGATTAGAAGCAAATGGGTACAAGTGACATTTCTAAAAAAAAAAAAAAAAAATGAGTAAGAAGCATCGTGGGTGAACTAAAGCATATAAAATTTAAGTGAAAAGGGGATATATATTCACGAGGATTTACCGTCCCTTACGGAGGTTGTTTCCGAAGACATTCTGAGCAAAACATTCCATATAAACATTTGTCCTAATCACAATATTTTCAGAGTTACACTAATTTGAAACTGTTTGTAAAATACCATTATTCTTGAGTTTTAAGGATAAAAGAATATTACAGATGAAGAATGAACTATTCAGGAGTATCATTTCTTTGATTAGCTAGTATTCTGAAGCTAAAAATATATTGTGAATTCCATAGTTCCTTCATACAGATTTTTTTTTTTTTTTTCGATTTTTAACTACAAAATTACATTTTCTTACGCTTTTATCGCAACAATTGTTGCAAATCAGGCCACTCTTGTAAATCCTTCCAGAGTGTACATTAGGATGCATAATTAAACTGTAAAGAATCAATTTCGTATAGTCGTATGATTTGTAACAATTTTTGTGATAGTAAGAATGATGTAATTTTTAGTTAAAAATTAAAAAACTAGATCTGTACAAAGCAATTAACAACATATATTATTATCTTCACAACACTAGCCAAATGAAGAAATGATACTTCTGAATAGTTTATCCTCTATTTGTAATATTTTTTTTACCCTTGAAACTAAAGAAAAAAAGATATTTTACTATCAAATTCAAATTAGTGTAACTCTGAAAATATTGAGATTATCACACATGTTTATACGACATTTCTAGCTCAGAATGTCTTCAGAAATAAACTCTGTAAGTGATGGTAAATCCTATTGAATCACCCTGTATATATATGTATATATATATGAGTACTTTAAGCACACCACGCATTAACATTTAAAGTTAAAACTTCACTGAATTTACTAAACCATAATAATTTTATCACATTTTCTCTAAAGTTACTAAAGTGCACTTACTGTTCCCCAGCCAGGAGATTAACCGTGAAAGGAATGTGCTTACTATTGCGTCATCTATTGGAGCGAAGTAGATAATATTACAGTTATAATGTCAGTTTAAAAAACATGCACTATCCTGCATATGTTATTTCCTCTATGGAGGGATTAAAAGACCTGGGGCCGTATTCATAGACATTTTTAGCGCGGGCTTTTGGTGGATTATCAGCGTTTTTCGTATTCATAAACCAGTGTTAGCGATAGGATATGATTTGAATTCTGTACTAGTAACCAGTGGATAGCCGGGGCTAGCTTAGAACGCTCGTAGCGCGTGCTGCGAAATGTCTATGAATACGGCCCCAGGACATTAACCGTGGTCTAATTTTGTAACTAGGTTTGTATAAGTATGTGTGTATCAGTGTTATAGTTTTTGCTTTGAGAGTTAGCCAATGGAGATGAATGTACCCACGTGTGTGACCTTATGACATCTCAGGACATCAACATTCATTCACAGCATTACCCTTCTGCGTCTCTTTCCCCTGAGACTTTCTCCTGCTTTGAGTATATTATACCCGTTTGCTTGTGACCCCCTCATATGTAATGTAATGTAATATTATACTTTAAGGTTGTTTTTAAGTAGTTGTTGTTTAAAATAACTCTGGGAGTTCGCGTTAGCGTCGCAGTTAAGGCAATGTGCTGCAAAACCGGAAGGTCAAGGGCTCGATTTCCTTAATTTATTTAATCCATCCGGCGGCTCTATGATTCTGCGGTTTACTCAGAATCTAACAGGTATTTCTTTGGGTGCAGAGGCGGCAAGTATGTACGACAAAATTGTCTAGAAAGGGAGTGAAGCTTAACTTCCCACTATGGTAAAAGCCTCCATGACCTATAACAGGAACACCTTTAAAGAAACTTAACTGGGCTGTGTAAGATTTGAGTCAACAACGGAACAAATCCATTTCATTTATAATACGAAACATAACCACAAAAAGCCCTGAACTTGGCGCAAATGTTTGGAAGACCATATACCGGTTTATCATGACTTTTATTAAGATTTTATAACACTTTTAATGTAATTACTCTTGCTTCCTGTGAGCAGAATTACAGTTGTACCATGATCGTCGAAGGACGTTCTCATCACGATTTGATTGAAGTTTTCCACCTTTATACCAGCCATTAAACTAGCGGCATCTCGAAGAAAACACAAAGGCCGAGTAAACGGTTCGCATGGAATTTAATATATGTTGACAGATCGTGTGCGTAAACATTTTTATGAGAAAAAAACCCTGAAATATAACCAAAATACTTACGCTCTTATTTCAGAACTTTAGTTAGATGTGATATGAAACCAAACATCATCGTCATAATTGTTGTCTATTAGAATAGTGGTAGGCCTACAATTATTATTGATAAGTTACGTGACGCAACTCAACAACATTGGGATCCAGACGGCAGTGACAATCGTCTTACCAACTTTAACAGAGTTTCAAACAAAATACTTTATCATCATCATCATCATCATCATCATCATCATCATCATCATCATCATCAAATCTTCAACGATGAAAGGTGCTTCTAGATAGTCATAAACTTGTAGGACGGTGAAATGAATACCTAATACAACCTGTGAAGAATAGGTGCTAGACTTCTATTGGAATCCTTTTTATTATACCCATATATCATTCAAACTTCCGAGGCATACAATTTTACCCCATTAATGAAATTATATTCTGATTGATAACAAATATTGTAATTCTATTTCTAGAACAATTAATATAAAACCGGAACGAATTCCCTTATTCGAATAAATTAATGAATAAACCCATACGAATTAGACACCCTCTATTTAAAATTGCCAACAATGCCCTAATTGATTTACCACATAAATTATAAATGTAAACGGAATTTAACCACCGCCACCACCACCACCACCACCATCATCATCATCATCATCATCATCATCATCATCATCATCATCTAACAACAAATAAAAGCCAAGATTCTTGCATTATGTTTATTAGAAACTCAGTGTTTTAAACAAAACAGTTCATTATATAACAACAAATATAACCAATTATTCAATGTTTCTGGCTCGGATTGAAATTTCGTCGGGATTATCATTCATATTTTCACAAAACTAAAAACAAAAGCCTTTCATAAATAAACCAGTTCGTATGTATGGTTGTTTAGAAACGAGCATTGAGAATATACACCGCCGTCTATGTCCGAATTCGTACGTAGCCTGTACGAAATTCGGATTCAGTCGGCAGTGACAATCGGTATACTAACTATAACAGGGTTTTAACACAGTCGTATATAGTCACGAAGCTTGAGTTGTTGAAGTTGCTAGGAAAAATAGACTGTACAGGTACTATTTCGCATTGTCTGTAATAAGGCGATAGTAGCGATCCTAGTGGTTAGCAACTATCTATGGATGCATATTTATTACATTTTGAGCTTCGTGACTGTATATACTGTGATTTTAATATGGCAACATTGTTTCATTATGTTTATCAGAGAGCGGTGAGAATATGACAATTGATTGACTGTACCTTTTATACTTATATTTAAATTTACTTCTACTTTATTTTATTTCAAATAATTTAGAGAGCTTTCACTAAAAACTATTGTATGCACTCCGTAGGCCTACGAAAATATTTAGCGGACTTATCCCGTATTTTGGACTCGACTTACGCCTCATCCAAGAACACTGAATTCGTCCGCTAAAGCCTTATTTTGCGTATTTGATACATAAATAGCTATTATTTATCCATATTTATATGCGAAAATACTGTTAACAGCACTTCCAGTACCTTTAAACAGTGACCGAATTCTTAGTTTAATTCTTCAGATTACTACTATACAATGAACATTTCTGTCTAATCTTTACACTTACAGAGGTGTGAAAATTATTAGAATAATCTTAATTTTAAAGGTTTTTTAATAGTTCCTTCACAAATATTAATTGAATTGATGAATATTGGTATATATTACTATACTGATGTAGGATATATTTACTACTAACAATGCCGGAAAGCATTGTTGTACATTGGTATTTTTCTTATTTTACAATTGTTATGGGAATTCAGAAATTATTATATTATGTTGGCGGAATTGGAAACATAAAAAATTATATGCACAAAACAGATGTATACGTTCAGTTGAACCTTCACAACAATGTAAACGCAAAGAACAATTTGTTTAAAGCATTTCTTAATTAATTTTTTATGTTTCCAATTCCGCTAACATAATATAATAATTTCTGAATTCCCATAACAATTGTAAAATAAGAAAAATACCAATGTACAACAATGCTTTCCGGCATTGTTAGTAGTAAATATATCCTACATCTGTATAGTAATATTATATACCAATATTCATCAATTCAATGAATATTTGTGAAGGAACTATTAAAAAACCTTTAAAATTAAGATTATTCTAATAATTTTCACACCTCTGTACATTATTTACGGGTCTAACCACACACACTTTCAACCGGGTGGACACGGACATGTTTATGTAAGGCATATTTGTAAACACTGTCAGCAGGGGATCTGAGACTGTGGCCACCGTTCTTCGTGAGAGAGCAGCTCCCCCTGATCTCACAAATGAGGTCGCAGTGTGCTACCAGAGGGACATCCTCGGACTTTCACTAGAAGATGAGCGAGAGTCAGGAAGCTTGACCATCCATTGGTCGTACAAGTTATGTAAAATACTACCAGCTTTAAATACGTGCGCTCATGTAACATGCATGTGAAAAACACTCATGTCAGCGCGCTCATGTAATATGCATGCGAGGAAAGCATCTTGTGTCACCATCATGTAGATACTTCGGTACGTCCGATTGAAATTGTTCGGCTTCTTAATGATGTGTGATATCATCATCATCATCATCATCATCATCATCATCATCATCATCATCATCATGTCAGGCAGTCAATCTGCGGCCATTCTATCTACATTCTCTCTCCATTGGCTTTTATAACTTGATATATCCTTAATATATCCTTCACCATATTGCTGATTTGTAACTCATTTCTGATGGCCTGATATGTGATCTCTTCGACCAACCTCCAGTAGCGACCTAACAAAACGCATTTGTTGGGCCCATATACGTTTTTTTTTCCTCTTTTTGTGTGATTTCATACATACTTTCTCTGTTATCAATTTTTGTTGGTTGTTTAACGACTTTTTATCAATTACTAGGTAATTTACTGTCTATAGCAGTGTTTCTCAAACTTTTTCCACTGCGGAACTCCTTTTGACAAATGTGTAACTGCGGAACTCTTGTTATCCACTTTCTTTGTTTCTGATATCATCATTATTATTGAATTATTATTTTATTATTAATTGTAATTATATAATGTCAATAATTAGTACAATTGCTTGGGTTTTTAACCCATTTGTAGTGTAAACAAATACATACATGCATATTATACTACTACTACCACCACCACCACCACCACCACCACCACCACTACCACTACCACTACTACTACTACTACTACTCTCTTCTGCTGCAACAACTCTTACTTTTCTTGCTACGTTTACTACTATTACTACTACTAATTCTCCTATCCCATATTTTGTTACTATTTTTATTACTGCTATTATCACTCCTATTATATTACTACTCTTACTACTACTTCTATTACTACTGCTACTACTCCTCCATTACTACCACTATTACTGCTATTACTATATTACTAGTATTACTACTTCTACTATTACTCTACTATTGCGACTACTACTCCTGGTGCTACTACTACTGTATCTAATGCTACTCCCACTACCATCATTACTACGTCTACTATTTAACTATTACCACTATTACTGCTGCTGCTGCTACTACTACTACTACTACTACTACTACTACTACCTATATTATTTCTACTACTAGTATTACTATTACTACTGCTCCTGCTACTATTATTATTACTATCACTACTATTGTTCGTATTATTCAGTCCACACCTGTGGAGTAACGGTTAGCGCGTCTGGCCGCGAAACCAGGTGGCCCGGGTTCGATTCCCGGTCGGGGCAAGTTACCTGGTTGAGGTTTTTTCCGGGGTTTTCCCTCAACCCAATATGAGCAAATGCTGGGTAACTTTCGGTGCTGGACCCCGGACTCATTTCACCGGCATTATCACCTTCATCTCATTCAGACGCTAAATAACCTAAGCTGTTGATAAAGCGTCGTAAAATAACCTACTAAAATTTAAAAAAATCGTATTATTCTACTATTTATACTAAAATTATTACTACTTCTCCTGGTACTATTATTATTATTATTATTATTATTATTATTATTATTATTATTATTATTATTATTATTATTTTATCACTACTACTACTAGCACTGTTCGCACTACTCTATTATTTCTACTTCTATTATTACTACTGCTCCTGCTACTACTATTACTACCGTTACTACTACTACTACTACTACTACTACTACTACTGTTTATATTACTCTATTTCCACTAATATTACTACTACTGCTTCTACTGTTACTGTTTCCATTATTATTATTATTATTATTATTATTATTATTAATATTATTATTATTATTATCACTACTACTACTCGTACTGTTCGTACTACTCTACTACTTCTACTCTTATTATTACTACTGCTCCTGCTACTACTATTATTACTATTACTACCGTTACTTCTACAATTGTTCATAATACTCTACTCCTTCCTTCTACTTCTATTACTACTACTGTTACTTTTACTACTACTATCACTAGCTCTACTATTACTACTGCTGCTATATTACTAACTTACTACTCCTGTTATTAACTAGGGTAAACTGTATAGCGATTGACCACTTAAGCTAATGAATAATAAAACAATGAAATAGCGGAAAACAGTGGTAACTTATTGAGAGAATTTTAAAGGCATTGGGTCAAGTGAAGATTCAGAAACAAATCAAAATCAATAAACAAAAGAAAAAATAAAATTTTAATGCAAAGATAAATTAAATAAACACAACAAGTCCACTTTTACAGTTATTGACCGTCTACTGCACAGTTATTGACCACACGCTTATTAGTGATTGACCGTCTACTGCACAGTTATTGACCACACGCTTATTAGTGATTGACCGTCTACTGCACAGTTATTGACCACACGCTTATTAGTTATTGACCGTCTACTGCACAGTTATTGACCACATGCTTATTAGTGATTGACCGTCTACTGCACAGTTATTGAATACTCATTTATTAGTGATTGAACAACACATTTTCACAATTTTCACTTTTTTCTTGTCTGTTTCGTTTCTCTTCTTCTGATCTTTCTCATTAAGAACTATTCGCCACCGGCGTAGCTCTGTCGGCAAAGGTGTTTGCCTGCCGATCCGAAGTTTCGTTCGGGCGCGGGTTCAATTCCAGCTTGGGCTGATTACCTGGTTGGGTTTTTCCGAGGTTTTGCCCAACCGTAAGGCAAATTTCAGGTAATCTATGACGAATCCTCGGCCTCATCTCGCCAAATACCATCTCGCTACCATCAATCCCATCGACGCTAAATAACCTCATAGTTGATACAGTGTCGTTAAATAACCAAGTTAAAAAAATAAGAAAAGAACTCTTCTCGCTGCCTTTTCTTTCATTTCTTATTCGCTTCCTTCCTTCTCTTGCCTCTTCTTCCATTTTTCTCTTTTGTGCCTTATCAGAAGCAAGTGTGTGTCATTTCTCTGATGTTATTACAAATGGCTTCACCCAGCACTGGACGAGGACCAAAGAACACTTTTCCTTCAACGGGATATTTGCTTCTGGACGCTAAGGTTGCTTTTAGGACACCAAACTTCTTGGCAGCTTCATTTAAATCAAATCCACTGTGGACAGGTTCTGTAGCGTTTCGTAAAGCTTCCCCTGTATAATGCACTTTACCTGGCTTAGGCATTATAATATAGTATCAGTCCTGTAAAAATCCCCATCATTTAACCGATAACATATATAGAATTGGAGCAAATTGGTCATTATTCTAACAAATAATTTATGAACGACCAATCACTGTAGTTTGCGGCCATTCACTTTATAGTGATTGACCACGGGGCATTTTTATGTCATATAAAAACTTTAACAAAATAATATTCTGTGGACGGAAACCTTATACCTTTTCTCACACTGTGAGTGTAAAAACGAGCACCAGAATTTATGTATCCTTTGCAGAATAAATAAATTATTGGATGCATTATTCTTAGCAATTTCTCTAGTTACTTACACTTGTTTAGGTTCAGTTGCATTTCCAATCGATTTCAGTCCTATCAGACAACAGACACTAACTCAGTGGGATGAACAGCGACAACTAACCACAAATAAGGGTTGCTACTAGAGGTATATGCAGCAAAAAGTGAAATCACGATCGTGGTTTATTCACAATATACTTGAAAAAAGGAAGCGGTCAATCACCGTATACTGGTCAATAACTACCTAGTTTACCCTACTACTACTACCTACTACTACTACTATTTGGGAAGAAAATCGTCTTTTAATTTCTTACCGTTTGTTGTCTCATATTGTGGTCATAAAGATGTTCGTGTTATAATAAATGTTTTGTCAAACTATACCACATTCTTTTAGCGGTGCTGTTAGATCTCCTTTATACTTACTCACTTATGTATTACGATCATTAATTGAACCAAGGCATTAGCAGGTTGTCAGACATTGCATACTAATTCTACCCAAACAGCATTCTTTCCAGTGTGCCATGTATTAACAAAGTACAAGGGCCGTTTTTTTTTAAATCGAAGCATTTGCCATTTCACGACACTGCCAGTGCCATGTTGTTTCCTATACAGAACACAGCAGTCATGACTCAATACTTTGCTTACTTGTAATTCCTGCGAAGCCAGGTAATGGACAGCGTGACTTCGATCTTGTCAGAGGCCCTCCTCAGTATTTTGCAAATGGAATACCGAAGGTTGCGCATGTAATTGCGATATTGTAATTCTTAATACCTGACCGAAATGATAATGTAGTTCTGTGTGTAGCTCATAAGATCGTTAATAAATTTAGGATACCGGAACACACAAAAAGTATTTTCATGTACCGTCGGGCGTGGTGTAGAGAGCAACTTTAATTTGTACGTAGTTTCGAATACGGTACCATCATGACATGAAAATTTGTTTTTTATCAACGTAATTTACAGTGTTGTCTCCGATGAATGAAGACGCGATGTCATTTTGACTCCACTTTATAGGAGTTGCCCCACTATCGATTTAAAATTAAGACACATTTAAAATTCTATTGGAGATTTATCCTTTGAAGGGGTGGAAAAATTCAAATATCTTGGAGCAACAGTAACAAATATAAATGACACTCGGGAGGAAATTAAACGCAGAATAAATATGGGAAATGCCTGTTATTATTCGGTTGAGAAGCTTTTATCATCTAGTCTGCTGTCAAAAAATATGAAAGTTAGAATTTATAAAACAGTTATATTACCGGTTGTTCTGTGAAACTTGGACTCTCACTCTGAGAGAGGAACATAGGTTAAGGGTGTTTGAGAATAAGGTGCTTAGGAAAATATTTGGGGCTAAGAGGGATGAAGTTACAGGAGAATGGAGAAAGTTACACATCGCAGAACTGCACGCATTGTATTCTTCACCTGACATAATTAGGAACATTAAATCGAGACGTTTGAGATGGGCAGGGCATGTAGCACGTATGGGCGAATCCAGAAATGCATATAGAGTGTTAGTTGGGAGACCGGAGGGAAAAAAGACCTTTGGGGAGGCCGAGACGTAGATGGGAGGATAATATTAAATGGATTTGAGGGAGGTGGGATATGATGATAGAGACTGGATCAATCTTGCACAGGATAGGGACCGATGGCGGGCTTATGTGAGGGGGCAATGAACCTTCGGGTTCCTTAAAAGCCATTTGTAAGTAAGTAAGTAATGAAAATCAGCCAAAGTATTTCGAGCGCGTTAGAAAATAAATAACCATCCCAAACGGCACATAATTCGTTATATATGAGATTTTTCATAAGCAAGAGCTGACTTTAATTGCTCCTATGTTTGCTATTTTCCATACAGTCTTAAAAATTCTGGCACTGACATGTTACGCAAGAAATTGGATTTCGTTTGATTTCACCTAACGCGTAGATTTGAAGTGTAATGGTAAGGCCCGGGAGTTTAGCTACAAAACATTACAACAGGCTAATGGTGACGGGGTTATACGCCACCTGTATCTCGTAAACATGAGGGAGGGGGGGTTAACTCATAGACTCGCTTCCTGTCGCTCATGTAATACGTACAACCAAGGTAAAGGGCATCCTAGCTAACGTAGTGAAATGACGGACACAGTGTTATAGAATAAATTGCACATTTAATCGTAAATTATACATTTAATCGTAAATTATAGAAACCAAAAATCTTTTCCAGTATTATGAAAATAAATATACACAGCATATGCATTAATATTAACAATGCGCACAGTAAATGAAAAGGTAATTGATTGTAACTATATGTGCATCTGCTTTGTTACAATGAATTACAATATACATTTTGAAGTTTTCAAATGAAAAAGATCTTCTATTCTCCTCCAAACATGATTTGTATTAGAAAAATTTCTCTCTACGTCGCATGACGTGACGGGGGTAAATTTAAACTAAGAGGAGGTATTAGTGTTTCCTTTGTGTGGGTTAACATTTTGGTCTCCTCTAGAACCTTCTTGTTCATCTCGAATGATACAAAGAGTTGAAAATCCTACATTTTTCTGGATAAAAGGTATTGTGTCTGTCTGAACTAAAGTTAAACGTTGAAGGCATAAGTTCCTCCCTCTCTCTGTTTATGCAGGGACATTATTTTATTTTACTAACATTTTAATATTAACCTGACTATACCTTTGGATTAATGGTTCAGAGCCGGAAACACCGTTTGCTACCCCCTTCCACGATTGAAGTTCGATGATTCTGGTGTAAAATACAAACAAATCACTTTACTAGGTATAGGAGGGAAGAAAAGTAGTTCATCCATTTACGTAAACTAGGAAATATCGTAATTTTGAATTTGATAATTTTCATTACCGGTACGTTTTTGTTTAATCAAAATACAGTACAGTATTAACAATAAGTGTTTTTTACTCACGAACTGAGCATATTCATGCGAACGTATTCATTATGCAGTGTATATTATACTGTCTACAGCACATTAGCGTACAATGTAGAGAATGGAGTTAAATTGAAAAATAATCATAATATGGATATTTAAACAAATTTTTGAAAATGGTGGCCGTTCATTTAGATACAGACTTCAGTTCTTTTGTGCATATTATCGCACTATAGACTATTGCATCTAATTCCAATTACCAGTTTCGTCCTTCGTACTAGTAACTCATGTTGAAATAATTCTATAGGCCTATGTATTATATAAAAGAGTAGCCTATCTTACGTACTCTAATTCAATCTTCACTTCTGTCCGACCCGCACAGATAACATTACTCAGACATGCTATCTACTGTCCGTCCAAGTGATTATGTCGCAGGATCGTAGAAAGGAGGGAAGTCATGTGATAGTTAATTACTTTTATTTAAGTTATTTTAAACAGTTGCGGGTGAGGGAAATCGGGATGCGACGTAGGCAAACGGACGACAGTACCTGTGCGAAAATATGATTCATTATTGAAAGCTCTTTCGTCACTGGAAAACGCGTACATATTTCTAGAACGTACTATACTCACTAACTCAATACTGTTTGTGTTTACTACGACCTTAAGGCGACTTTGACTGTATACGTTTGGTTCTGTGAGGAGAACAGTTGGAAGTTCACTAGTAGAGGGGGTGGGAGTGAAGTACATTAAAAAACTCAGGTACAATAAAAATTGAAGTAAAAATAAAATGATGTCCCTGTATACTGTAACATGTTTTTATGCTTCTTAGTTGCGATATGTTGTTCTACATATTATATGTTTATAGTAGCCACCTCTAATTTTTGTTCCATACAACTTATAAACAATATTCCGACCATCAGAGGAAAAACAATCACTTCCATAATCTGCCACAATTGTATCTGTTGTAACTGTTTTCGGACGTCCTCGCTTATGTATGATTTGATTTCACTCACAGCCTGCTTACCGTACCAATGCCGCGTGACATACAACAGGCAGCGCAAGAGAGCATTCTATGCCTTTTGTACCATTAACTTGACGAATTTTTGGCTAAACCACAGGGCCTTAGTAATGGAGTTGTACAAGATGTAATTACCACTAGCTACTACGTACTAAAAGAACTTTGTGACATACCCTGTTTTCTTCTGTTATAACTAAGATTTAAGCTTTTATAGAAGCTCAGGACCGTTCCATGGGTTCGATCTTTGATATCCTCACGTTTAAGAATGTTTGTTTGGTAATCTATCACTGTACACATCGTGGGGTAAAGAATGTAGTCCGATATCGTATTTCATAGTTTACCGTTTAATTTTTTTTATTTTCAAATAGATAGATTTTATTATTTTATAGTATTGTGTTAAATATATGAGGGGGGGTCCCGTTCAAAACCTGCTAAATGCATAAATTTAGATATTAAGAAAAATGAGATAATTACGTAGCCTATCTCATTAACCATGAGTAATGCAGTTCTTTTTAATATAAGTTTGTAAGCATATTTTTTTATTAGAACTCTGTCAATAGATTCGTTCAATTAGGTTAGCAGATAATGGTATTTTAATAATATATTTAACAGGGTTTTCAGCGGAGTTTCGATGTAGCATCTATAAAATTATATTTACAACAATATATTTTACTGAAAGACATCATGATCATCATAAACAACACGGTTTAGACCATAAGACCTGTTCCGTCTCGATACGTATTCTAAATGTTAAAATTAAAATTGGTCACTCCATCTCTTTCTAGGTCGACCGATGTCTCTTCTACCTCGTGGTTGATATTTTTTTTATTTATTTATTTAATACTTTACACTTGTGCTACATTAGGCATTGCACCCCGAAAGAGCAGAAGCTCGTGCTCGGGCGCAGTTCAGATCAGTTATACAAAATATATCATAAAATTAAGAGAGTTCATTGAGCACAAGAACATTAATAAATGGTAAAATAATACAGCATGTAATAATAGGGTCTACATACAAATAGAAAATACAAAAGTACATGAATATTAGAGTATCAATATTTAACTCAATTAGCTTAAACAATTAAATAACTAATCTGATTTGTTTCTTAAATCTGTGTGTGTTAAGTGTACTTAGCTCAGGGTAAGCTCTAATTAATTCATTATATATTTTGGGTCCAAAACTTCTGCTGTGTTTTAATCCAGCAGTTGTGTGGCATTTCGGAGTATTTAGAAAGAAACTGTAATTTTGTATCGTACGGTATTCGTGAGGATCAAATTTAAATTTATTGTGGTTTTTATGAAAGTAAATCAGCAATGTTTGTTTATAAATTTGTTCTAGATTTGATACACCAAATTCCTGAAAAATTAATTTTGTTGGGTAATCAAAAGGTTTATATAGACAAATTTTGATAATTCTTTTTGGAGAAAATTTAAAGGATGGAGAGTCGATTTTCCCATTCCTCCCCAACCTAAAATACCATACTGAATTATTGATTGAAACAGAGCTAAGTACACAGTACGCAGAACATAAACAGGTAAATAAGAGCGTAGAATGGAAAATTTGTGGATTGTTTTACGCAATCTGTTACACAGGAAGGAGGTATGCTTGTCCCATTTTAAATGTTGGTCAATAATAATGCCTAAATATTTAACTTGTGAGGATATACTCAAAGCGTTACATGAGCAAGTAGGTAGGTCACAATCATGTAATAATAATAATAATAATAATAATAATAATAATAATAATAATAATAATATTTATTAAGTCTATACACTTGAGCTACGTTAGGCATTGCACCCCGAAAGAGCAGAAGCTCGTGCTCGGGCGCAGTTCAGATCAGTTATACAAAATATATCACAAAATTACGAGAGTTCATTGAGCACAATCACATTAATAAATGGTAAAATACATACAGCATGTAATAACAGGGTCTATATACAAATAGAAAATACAGAAGTACATGAATATTAGAGTAACAATTTTTAACTCATTTAGCTTAAACAATTAAATAATTAATCTGATTTGTTTCTTAAATCTATGTGTGTTAAGTGTACTTAGCTCAGGGTAAGCTCTAATTAATGTATTATATATTCTGGGTCCAAAATTTCTGCTGTGTTTTAATCCAGCAGTTGTGCGGCATTTGGGAGTATTTAGAAAGAAACTGTAGTTTTGTCTCGTCTGGTTTTCATGAGGATCAAATTTAAATTTATTGTGGTTTTTATGGAAGTAAATCAGCAATTTTTGTTTATAAATTTGTTCTAGATTTGATACGCCAAATTCCTGAAAAATTAATTTTGTTGGGTAATCAAAAAGTTTATATAGACAAATTTTGATAATTCTTTTTTGGAGCAGATTTAAAGGATGGAGAGTCGATTTTGCCATTCCTCCCCAACCTAAAATACCATACTGAATTATTGATTGAAACAGAGCTAAGTACACAGTACGCAGAACATAAACAGGTAAATAAGAGCGTAGAATGGAAAATTTGTGGATTGTTTTACGCAATCTGTTACACAGAAAGGAGACATGCTTGTCCCATTTTAAATGTTGGTCAATAATAAATCCTAAATATTTAACTTGTGAGGATATACTCAAAGCGTTACATGAGCAAGTAGGTAGGTTACAATCATGTATAGTTATACTTATATTATTATTTATTTCTAGTTGCTCAAGGCCATGTGATGTTAATGAAAATGGTATTAATTTTGTTTTAGAAACGTTCAAAGAAAGTAAGTGAGCATCCAGCCATTCTTTAATAATATTAATACCACTGTTAGAATTTTGATAAGTTTCATTCCAACTCGAACCGCTAAATATAACCACAGTATCATCAGCATAAGAATACAGAGTACCAGAATATTTCTCAATGTCAATTTTAAGTAAATCGTTGATATATATTAAAAACAAAACAGGACCTAAAATCGTCCCCTGAGGTACACCTATATCAATGTTACGTGATTTACTAAGGTGATCATTTATTTTAGTTGCATGAGTTCTGTTACTTAAGTAAGATTTAAATAATTTTAAAGCAATTCCATTAATTCCTAATCTATCCATTTTATTCAAAAGTATACTGTGATTGACCGTATCGAAAGCTTTTTGTAAGTCTAGAAAAATTCCTAGACATTTATTTCCTACATCTAATTGTTGAATTATTTTTGAGGTAACTGCCATAATAGCATCATCAGTGCACAAATTTTTTCTGAAACCAAATTGATTATCATTTAGTAGTTTATTTTTTTTCTAAAAATGTTATTAACCGTGTTTTTATACATTTTTCAAATACCTTAGAGAGACTGGGTAAGAGTGAAATGGGTCTGTAATTATTAAGATTATTTTTGTCACCAGACTTGTGAATTGGTATCACCACAGCATGTTTTAGGGCTGAGGGAAATACACCTTGAGATATGCACAAATTAAATATAAAGGCAAGTGGTTTAGAAATAGCTTCGATAATAAGTTTCAGGGTATTTGTTGTAATATCATCAATACCAGGAGCCACATTATTTTTTAAACTGTTTACAATATTAATGATTTCACATTCGTTTACAGGAAACATAAACATAGATGATATACTTTTATTATAAAGCTTATAGTGATGAGTACCAAATACTTTCATTTTTATATTAGATACGATGTCATGACTTACATTAGTAAAATGATCGTTAAATTCATTTGCGATAGTTTCCTTATTTTCAATTGTTATTCCATTTCGACTTATAATTGTCTTTAATATACTATTTTTATTACATTGGGTGTCAGTAGCTTCGTTTATGGTCTTCCAAAATTGCTTTGGATTATTTTTATTTTTGCTAAATTTTTCAGAATAATATTTGATTCTCTGATTTCTTATTACATTAGTGAGAATATTTCTATATTTTCTGTAGTAATTTAATAAAACATTGTTTTGTGGGTCTCGTTTAACTTGCTTAGCTAACTTATCCCTAGATCGTATTGATTTAACAATACTTGTGGTAATCCAAGGTTTAATTTTTTTGTACTTACTTGAGAATTTGAGAGGGACATGATTAGAATATTTACAAATTAGGTTACAGAGTATTTTATAAAAATTATCGAAACATGTATCTGCGTCTTCATTGTAGAATATAGATTCCCAATTAATATTATTAATATTTGATATTAGGCTTTTATGGTTTATAATTAGCTTATAGTTGTCCGAAGGTTCAGTGGCTTCTCTGCTAATACTTTTATTACTGATTGACAACAATGCAAAAGTCATATAATGATCTGTTATTGCGCTTGCATATACTCCAGGTATAAAATTTAAGTTATTTCCCGTTTTTAGGAAAATATGGTCAAGACATGAATTGGATGATGGACGAGTAATGGAATTTAAGTATTTCACGTATCCATATTCATGCATGATATTTAAATACGTGTTGCCAAAATTATCTAATCTATTTTCTAAAATTTGAATGTTTATGTCACCCAGAATAACATGGTTGTTTAAATCTTTGTATATTGACAAGAAGCTTTCAAAATTTTTCAGAAATTCATTTTTGCATAGTTTTGGAGATCTGTAAATTGCAGTTAGGTTAACAAGAGTATCATTAATAAGTGTTAATTGAAAATGTATAGCGTTGCAATGGGAAATGTCAATATCACTTAAAGACACTACGATGTTTTCCTTAAAATATACAACTATACCATCACATTGATTATACTTATTACTTTTAACAAATTTTTTATAACCATTAATATCATAGCCAGAGTCATGATCAAGCCAGGTTTGAGTTAGAACTATAATATCAAAGTAAAAGGAAAAATTATTAAGTAAAACACAGAGTTCGGAAAAATTTTTGTTGATGCTACGAATGTTTAAGTGAAATATTTTAAGATCTGATAGAATATTGGTAATATACTCATTGCAGTGAAGTAAATCGTTAAAAACCATTGTGTTATTATTGTTATTAAATTTGCACTGATGGATTTCATTTAATATAGTATTACTAGCCATTTTTAAGTCAATTATATTGTATAATTAAACGTGGTTACCGACACAATAGTATTTACAAATTATTTACATCGTCAACATTAGTGATTTTACTCACGGGGCTGGCTTCATCTTTTCTTGCAAATATCTTACCGTCTCTTGTCCATACAAATTTATAATTCTTCAGTCGTGCTGCATCCCTTGTCTTGTTCAAAAGGTCTCTGGTCACTGCTGTCAGTTGGTCACCTGCTGTGATTCTTCCTTCCGGAAGTTCCCTGTTGACTTTCTTTGTCGCAATCCCAGGGCCGCTGTCGTCTTTCTTGGCCTCGTTCCTGTATTGTTATACTTCTGTTATTATTCATTTTTAGTTGCTCAAGGCCATGTGATGTTAATGAAAATGGTATTAATTTTGTTTTAGAAACGTTCAAAGAAAGTAAGTGAGCATCCAGCCATTGTTTAATAATGTTAATACCACTGTTAGAATTTTGATAAGTTTCATTCCAACTCGAACCGCTAAATATAACCACAGTATCATCAGCATAAGAATACAGAGTACAAGAATATTTCTCAATGACAATTTTAAGTAAATCGTATTGATATATTATTTGTGGAATACGGTTTTGTTCCACTCTGGTAATATGATCATGCCATCTCTTTATATATTCATGTGTTGTTGTTATTACATTTGTCATATTTAGTTCTTCACGTATTTCTGTATTCTGTATTTCTTTTGTGGTAGAATAGACTGTAACCTGCCAATGGTTTGAGCAGTCTCATTTCCGCTGCTTCCATTCTTTTCTTTTGTTTCTCAATCAAAGTCCAGATCTCAGATATATAGATTAATGACGGCATGGCAAGTACTTTATAAAATTTTAAAACTGTTTCCTTTCTACCTTGTTGCAGAGTGTTCTTTTGATGTTCCTACTAGCTGTTGGAATTTAGGAAGTTTTATTTCTACATCAGAAATGTGACAGGCTCATGTCAGTAGATTTACTGGCATGTAAAAGAACTCCTGCGGGACAAAATTCCGGCACATCCGGCGACGCTGATATAACCTCTGCAGTTGCCAGCGTCGTTAAATAAAACATAACATCTACATCGGATGTTTTATCATATGATATATTACAGCCAAGATAGTTAAAATTGTTAACTTGCTCAATAGACTCATTATTTATTACAATTTTCGTTCTTAGAGGCATTTTTCCCTGAAAGCCCATTACTTTCGTTTTCTTCGTTGAGATCTTCAGGTCAAAATTGCAGGCTATCTGATTTAGTTGAAATAGTGCCCGTTGCAAATCATCCTCTGAATTAGCAAATACAACCTAATCATCTGCGAATAAGATCGTATTTACAGGTGTATTGTTTATTATAAAATGTGAACTTAGTTCTCTTTGCCAAATTCTGGCAATTTCGTCAATATATAAATTAAAAAGAGTAGCTGACAATGGCACCCTTGTCGTACACCTCTTGTTATTTCTTTTTTCTCCTTACTTGTTCCGCTGTCAGTTTTTATTGTGATCGTTGTATTTACATATACGCTTTTTATGGCACATATTAAATGTTGTGGGATACCTCTATTCAATAATATTTTCAAAGTTTTATACAATTTACAGTGTCAAAAGCTGATCTCAAAGACATAATGTGGTTAATTGTTATACATTTTTTAATAAAACAATACTATTTTAACACTAAAAGGACCGTACCGGTCATTCTGACCGGTAAGCATTTCTAAGGCTTCACAAATTGCACGGGATTTATGTTAGCGTCTTTATATATTTAATGACTTTTATACGCGTACACTTTCTATTATTAAACTTGTCAGAAAAAATGAAATCTCTAACACGAATATGAAGAGAGTTAACCTAAAGAACCGCCACAGTTAATTTTTGCTGGTAGCAGCTATTGTTATTGTAATGTAAGAAATACGCAATAATGAGTTTCTTAAAATTACCGTAGTTTTATTTTGTATATAATTAGATATATATTGACCAGATATTTTGTATTCGACAGATAATGGAGAAAAATGGAAGTATAAGAGTACAGTGCATCAGTTATTCATAGATTTCAAAAAGGCATATGACTCGGTTAAGAGAGAAGTTTTATATGATATTCTTATTGAATTTGGTATTTCCAAGAAACTAGTTCGATTAATTAAAATGTGTCTCAGTGAAACGTACAGCAGATTTCGTATAGGTCAGTTTCTGTCAGATGCGTTTCCAATTCACTGTGGGCTAAAGCAAGGAGATGCACTATCACCTTTATTTTTTAACTTTGCTTGGAATTGAGCGCATTAATCAGCTGCTTGTCTATGCGGATGACGTGAATATGTTAGGAGAAAATCCACAAACGATGAAGGAAAACACGGGAATTTTACTGGAAGCAAGTAAAGAGATAGGTTTGGAAGTAAATCCCGAAAAGACAAAGTATATGATTATGACTCGTGACGGGAATATTGTACGAAATGGAAATATAAAAATTGGAAATTTATCTTTTGAAGAGGTGGAGAAGATCAAATATCTTGAGCAACAGTAACAAATATAAATGATACTCGGGAGGAAATTAAACACAGAATAAATATGGGAAATGCCTGTTATTATTCGGTTGAGAAGTTTTTATCATCCAGTCTGCTGTCAAAAAATCTGAAAGTTAGAATTTATAAAACAGTTATATTACCGGTTGTTCTTCATGGTTATGAAATTTGACTCTCTCTTTGAGAGAGGAAAATAGGTTAAAGGCGTTTGAAAATAAGGTGCTTAGGAAAATATTTGGGGCTAAGAGGGATGAAGTTACAGGAGAATGGAGAAAGTTACACAACACAGAACTGCACGCATTGTATTCTTCACCTGACATAATTAGGAACATTAAATCCAGACGTTTGAGATGGGCAGGGCATGTAGCACGTATGGGCGAATCCAGAAATGCATATAGTGTGTTAGTTGGGAAGCCGGAGGGAAAAAGACCGTTAGGGAAGCCGAGACGTAGATGGGAAGATAATATTAAAATGGATTTGAGGGAAGTGGGATATGATGATAAGAGACTGGATTAATCTTGCTGAGGAAAGGGACCAATGGCGGGCTTATGTGAGGGCGGCAATGAACCTCCGGGTTCCTTAAAAGTAAGTAAGTATATAATTAGATATAATAGATGGATGGATGTCTCTACTTAATGTCCTATCCCTTGTGTGTCTCTGCGGAGGCCCCTACACTCTGCTGACTTCAAAGTAGAGGAGGTCCACTTATGTGTTGATGTCTAATGCGTGTGTTCATAAACTCGTCCCCTCAACTACAAGCATTGGTATGTAAGACCTATCTGTAACACGGAAAGTTAAACAACTAAAATTAAAAATAGGTATAGACTGTCTGCACTGTCTTTGGCAAGGCGATCAGCACATTAATTTTATTCAGACAAACATAACAAATGTAATTTGGTAATGAGAAGAGATGCTAGTCCTGTAACAATGAGGCATCATTTAATGACAGTGACTATCTGGCTTGGCTTAGCATCCCAAAATTTTACGTATTTCCGTAATACTGCAATTTTTCTCTATACTCTATTTCTAGAGTTTTTTCTTAGGATAATAATAACAATATTTCATTATAATATGTTGGGTTTATTGCAATGCAGACGGACACAACTCTTGTAATATAGATTAATAAGGTAAAGTCATTCCATTACAGGCCATAGAGCCCCACAGAGTGGTGGGAGGTTAAGGGTGTCACTAATGACAGTAGGAATGTCATTCCTACGTGCCCATCGCCTTTAGCCGAAAGAAACTACAGTATGATTATTTAGTCCTGACAGTCGCCGGCAATGTGCGCCTGGATCAGGCTAGTCCATTAAGTTACGCCAAGGGATGTTCAGGTTAGTCTGTTGCCTGCAGTCAGAGCGATCGGATATCACGCATGTGATATAGCGTTGTGTTCCAGTACAGTTAAGCTGTACTGCATTCCTTTACCGACCGCTCGCCCTTATCTCTACTCCGGAACTCTCCCCACTACGCCTATTACTTCCTCTCTTTCGCGTCGCTGATCTGTCAGGACTAAATAATCTGTCTGTACCTCAGGTAGGCCTACTCATTTTTGATAGAGGCTGAGTAAATCCCAGAGCCATAGCGCGGTCAGAAAAGAAAATCCATTAACTTATCAGAAATCGAACCCGCGATTTTCCGACTTGTAGAATTAATAGGCCTATTCATTATGAAATAATATAATTGTGTGCATACTATTATGTCTGTCTATCAAAGTTATATGAGTTGAAGTATGCTAATCAATAATCAGTAATGACGCAGTGTTCACTGGTAATACAAGCATGTCTAATACGCGTGTTCCTGGCCAGCTAAGTCTATAAAATTTGTGTTATTTCTAGGGCTGTGAAATCGGTATAATTCTTCTAGTTTGAAGGTGAACGAACATACGACGCCGGACAGAATGTAGTCGACGTGTTTCAACTGCAGGCAGCAGAAGCGAATTTGATACATGCCTAAGCAAGCACGTTCCGTGTTTTGTATACGATTATTGCGTGTTATAAAATCAATACAATCATTGTTGAGATTAAGAATAATTGTTGGAAATCAGACTTAAATTGTCACAAATGTGGTAAAACATAAGTCTGAAAAGATATTTTCTTTTTTAATATTAGTTTTGGAATGTCGAAAACGTATATGGCGTATGATGATATAAGCAAAAAGGCGTGTGTGAAAATGAACACAGTAATACAAAACAACTGTGGTTTCAATACATTGTGCAAAATTGCAAGAGTTTTGTCAGACGACAAGTGCGATTATTATAAACTTAATGTAGAAATGGATGATGTGAAATACTTTACATATGCGCCCTTGGTTTCAGCCAATGTAGAACGCAGTTTTTCCGCATACAAGGTTATACTATCCGACACTCAGCGGTCATTTTCATTTGAAACTTTGAAACTGAATGTTGTTGTTTATTGCAGCAGCAACCGAAACCAGGCAAACAACATGCTGCCGCGCACAGGATTATTATTATTATTATTATTATTATTATTATTATTATTATTATTATTATTATTATTATTATTATTATTGGGGCTCATGTGAGGGCGTCAATGGCGGTATAGATGTGATAAATAAATTAATGTACCAGTTAAATATAGGTAAAGCAAAATTGTACGCCATATACGTTTTCGGCATTCCGAAATTGTAATGCAAAACTCTAAATATATTAAAAAAAAAAAAAAGAAACATCTTTTCAGACTTGTGTTTTACCACATTTGTGACAATTTAAGCATGATTTCTCAACCTCACCAGCATTTTAGATCTTTCCGAAATTAACCCTTATATACAATGATTGTAATATTTTGATTTTATAACACGCTATAATCGTATGCAAAACATGGAACGTGCTTGCTTAGGCGTGTGTCAAATTCGCTTCCGCTGCCTGTACTTGTAACGCCGACTACATTCTGTCCGGCGTTGTATGTTCACCTCAGATTAATAAAATATACGATGTCACGGCCCTAGTTATTACCAGTATGCGGTGGACCCACACAATCTCCTCCTCGATCTGCTTCTCCTGCAGTACAGTGAGGACTGGAAGGATCAAAGAATTGCATCTTTTAATGTGCATGTTGAAGGCGTTAACCCAGACATATAATGAAACTGTATAAACTAGCACAGCATGGAAGCTTATCTGCAGTGGTACGATTATGTTTTCTTGAAGCTCGTTGAGGTTTGATCCTTGAGGATGTGAAGTATCCTCAGTTTCTCTATAAAAATTCTTATTACGTTATTAAAGGTTGCGACCGTTTCCTTTTTCATCATATTTCCGTCAATTATAAGCAACTAGATTATATTTAGAAAGTTTAATATTGCGCGTAATTCACACATACGCAAGCTCAAACGTATTATTATAAGACATAAACGAGTAAGTATACATTATTCTCAATTTATGAAACCTGTCATTCATTGAACTACTTAGGTTTTGCCGAAGGACAGTGAATGAATATAAAATGCCTTTGTTCTCTTTCTTATATAATCAGATAATGTCAGAAATATTTCAACTTAATAAATAAACCCAGCTGTAGATGATGTAGTAGACAGTAGATTATCTGACCAAAAGTTCAGAGTTTCATGACAGCTTAGGTTAACATCTTTGAAGAAAATATCTTACGACAACATGCAAAAGCTAAGGAAGCGCTCTCAGATTGTTTTGTAAGAAGATACATCATAACGTTCCTGCCTGGAACCGTACTCATGAATTCATTGCATTCTACATGTAATTTCGTATGAATTTACAGTAAATTAAAGTTTAAATATTTGTTACATGAAATTAATTGTACTGTAAATTTTATTTAAGTTTAGGAAATTCACTAATAATAATAATAATAATACTTATTTACTTACAAATGACTTTTAAGGAACCCCCAGGTTCATTGCCGCCCTCACATAAGCCCCAATAATAATAATAATAATAATAATAATAATAATAATAATAATAATAATAATAATCCTGTGCGCGGCAGCCTATACAGAACGAAGGCTTACCAACCGATTGCTATAATGAGGATTACGTAAGATAGTTCCTAATGTGGCTAACGAGAAAGACAGGCTTCGACAGGAATCGGAGTCACGTGATTATCATGGTCTAGTCATGGCCATCTTGACAATTGCCTAATATAAATTTATGTTCAAATTTCTAAAAAAACAAAGGAATTGCTATGTCAAACTCATGTTAAACGTGCATTTATATACGAACTTGTTCAATGTTGCCCATGTTATGACTAAGAATGTGATGTCGTGCCATAGCATGTCTTCTCGTTAGCCACGGTTCCTAAAGGGCTAATTTGGCCGTCTCTTCAGTGTTGCCAACTAATACCAGATATCACCAAAGAGGATAAAATAACAATGCCATGTACTGAAATACTGTAACAATAATAATAATAATAATAATAATAATAATAATAATAATAATAATAATAACAATGATAATGTTTTGTTTATTTACATTTACTACATCTCATATAAATAACACAATAATTTGTGAAAAAGTATATTTTCGTCCTGGAGCTCTCGTACATTATGTTGGTAATGAGTAGATTAATATGATCTAATAGACTATTAAAATGTATTTTATCTAACAACATGAAATTCATTGCTTTGACTAAATAGTTTACGATTTACGAGACCTAACATAAAAATGTATTTTGTTTGATTACGTAAAATGATTAGTACAAATTTCGAAAACAGAATGCCACTTTGAAACGTATACCCTACTTAAAATACATAGACCTACTTCTGAGTCGCTACCATGCTATTTCCTCTCTTGGATATTTTAATAAAAAATCTGGATATTAAACAATTTATTTCCTCCCATTATCCACGAGTATATTTAATTCCAATTAGGCCTAGGTCTATAAAATATATCTTATTTAATTACACTCACCTGAATATAGTGTTGAATTGGTATCAGAAGACAACACAACTGAATTATGTAGTGTTATTAATACTAATACCGTTATTACTAATTCATTATTAATTACTTTCAAATTTCACAAGCTTAGTTAGGTACTTCCATTTCAACAGATTCCTTCTACTGCAAAACAAAATTATTTCTGCCAACATAACAGTTAGAAAATAACTGTCAGTTGTATTTCTCAGTACCGGTGAGCTCTATACTAAACTGGAGGCACTACTCAATGCTTTAAAAGCGTGACGCGAATGCTGAGCGCCAGAGCGTATTGCTATCTCTTTCTAACATAGTATTGTCCTTGTCTCTCTAGCAGTGAATGCTATCTTACATTAACGGTATTTTTATTGCTTACTGCGCATGTGCAACATCAACCTCACGAAAGATCAATTGAAACACATTAGTTAGAAAGAGAGAGCAATACCCTCACCAACAGTCACGCTTTCAGATAGGAAAGAGCATTGCAGTGGTGCCTCCAGTTTAGTATAGAGCTCACTGGTCAGTACTCGAAATTCGAAACGAAGTTGGTAAAGGAAAATTCAACCTGACATCTCACTATAATCCATTAGAATATCTAGGAATAGGGGAAAATGGTTAGATTTCACCCTTAAGGTATTAAGTAAACTGATCGGGACTATAGACGGATGTCCACATGTTTCAGCAGAGGCGAACGATCATTCATTCCGTACGGTGATAACGTGGTTAGCATGATGATCCTCGAATCGCCATAGCTGGCTCATGGAACCTGATTTCGCAACCTAATGTACTTCTCAAATTTGAGTGGACAACGGTCCCATACTAAATTTAAGGAGGAATTTTCTTCTCCCATGAAGACTCGAACCAGCGCTCATTGCATAACGCTTCTCTGAGGCATCTTGTCTTAGATCACGACACTGTGGCGGGCATTGATTAACACGAATTAACAATAAATTCATTAGTTAATTCTCTTCTATAACACAAGTGCTGATAGTTCTTCCGTAATTTAATTGAGCTTAACGAATGTTTGTCATGATAATTATTCCAGTACGGGAGTTCGAGAAATAATTATTTAATGACAACAAACACGACATTGAGAAGCGAAATTAAATTTATTATCTGACGATATCTATTACCACGAATATTGTATTCGAAAAGATATTCAAAATGCGAACAACTGTAATTCTGAACAACTGAACATTCGAAGTTTTAATTATGAGATGCAGAAAGACAGTAGAATCGAAGCAAAGATAATGAGAATAAAAGGCGCTCCTTGCAATAAAAGCTACTGAACAGTTGAGGTTATAATAAAAATTTCTTCTGAAGTCTTTTATCATTGTTTATCTATAATTTTCAACATGTTTAATTTTATCGTAAACCATTTTACTTATAATAATTAATTGTGCAATTATTGTAATGAATAATTACACTGCACATGGAATTTGTTCTTTTTATAAAAACATGTGTATTCTATGTATTTTGTGATCGCAAAAACGAATCTGCAGTTAGTTTTTGCCCAGCAGGTACTGTTTCTCCAAAATAAAAAATTATTTAATGTTAGTGAAATGTTGCACTACTTTCACCTTATGGGATGCAACATGTCACTGAAAATACACTTTCCTAGCAGCCACCTGGACTGCTTTCCAAAAAATCTTGGTGCTGTAAGCGATGAACACGGGGAGAGATTTCATCGAGAAAGATATACCTTCGAAAAGTGCTTCAGTGGAAGGTGGAATGCAAGTATGCTGGCTGAATATTGCTGGTCACTCATCAGAGAGATTGCAGAAGCTCTCTACAAACGTAAAAGATCAAACAAGACATTTTAATTTGTGAATTTTGGCCAAACAAAGGTTGCTTTATGTACTAGTGTAACAAATTTGTGTAAATAAGTGAAGTGTGTGTACCATAATAATGGTATGTGTGAGAAAATTTTGGTTTTCAGAAATGAACTCAGCACCTCTCATTTAGTTAAAATTACATAGGTTCATCTAAAGGACCGAAACAAAGTTTAAATTTGTTGTCCGATGTTATTGTTGCATGTTGAGAGTGTGAGACTGACATAATCGTTAATTGCTGATACATCGAAGCAGATACGATAAAAATTAAACAAATTATTATTATTAATTTTGAGCAGCATACTTTTAACTATCAGTGTAATTCGATTCGCATTGGCTGACGAATGTTCGCGTAAGTTTATCGAATGTGTTTAGCAAAAGAAGGTACGATTTAATCTGAAGAATATACAAATAATGAATGACTTTCATTCCACGGATAAGTGTAGGTTAGATTCTTGATTACCTGATCTGCAGATGAAACGTTAAGCCTGAGAGGTTTCTCGGTTTAAATCATCGACACAGGATTGCCCAAGAATACACCCTTTCTCCAGACCGGCGATTGTAATAGGCGAGAAATGTAGCATAAAATGAGAAATATGAGGTAATTTGGATCATGAAATAAGAGCTATTATATAATCCACTCAATGCGCACAGAATATCTGGATCAGTTTCTACTGGACCCATCAAATAGTAATCGGATTCGTGAGTTCTCAGGCTCGAACCTCGACCGAGTGACCGACTTTTAGTATTTCGTACTTTCCCTCGACACAATGAATATTACATACAAATTCACATATTACTACGCACTGTAAAAGAATAATATATAAATCTTCGTTATTGTCTCCTCTATTCCATTCCTGGAATCTTAATGCGCGAGAGGTAATGATTTAAAGTGTAGAGAGATTAACCATTATCACCATCACTTCTCGTCCCTTTTCAAGGCTTAGGAAATTTGGCCTGTTATTCCTATATTCTCTGAACAACGGTGTATGTTCTAGATCTAGGTCATCAGACTGGAGAGAAATGGAGATTTATCAGGGTTATATTTTTCTCTCTCTCATCAATTTTTTTCGGTCTCTATTTTCTTCAACAGTGATATTGCACCATACTGACAACATGGCAGCTAAGTTGTATATGTAAAGTTGCCTATTTCCGTGATACCCCTAATCCCGTAATACTTTTTTAAAAATTGAATGTCAGTCAAAGCTTTGCCGTTCGACCATAGCGCCAGACATCTTTCTCGAAAGAGTGCATCTTTCGCCTACTTTTCCTAGAAAGATTCCAATCCCGTGATATTCAGTGAAAAAAAAAAACATATCACAGAATTAGGGATGTCACGGAATTAGGCAACTTTACCCTATGTAGGCAATCTAATGTTTTCTCATAAATTCTAATCTTGATACTGTAATACTAAGGACGGAAAAGACAACGAACCCAGTCCTTAAAAGTAAGTGATGACATCGTTCTGTTAATCACATCTGAACTAGACTTTTGTAGTTTTAACATTCAAATTCAAACCCGGGGTCTGTTTCATAAAACTTGACATTTCTAAATATGTAATTTTGACAAATAAATGACGACTTTACAAACTGTCAAATTTCTGTTTCATGAAGCATTCCACCCGTCAGGGAAAATCGTAACAATTTGTAGAATTGTCATAAAAGTTTTACCATGACAGACAAAATTTTACAAGACTTTTCCGTCATATTTAATTTTATGAAATAGAAAAGTGTCAATTCATTTGTTGACAATTCTACATGTTTGTAGAATTGTCATGAAATTCTGACACCTCATGTTTCGTATGTCATAGGACGTTGACAATTATTTATTGTTGCAGTAGTTGGGCCATGTTGTAATTGAAGCTATTGTAGTTTTTAGTAGGTTATTTTACGACGTTTTATCAACATCTTTGGTTATTTAGCGTCTGAATGAGATGAAGGTGATAATGCCGGTGAAATGAGTCCGGGGTCCAGCACCGAAAGTTACCCAGCATTTGCTTATATTTGGTTGAGGGAAAACCCCGGAAGAAACCTCAACCAGGTAACTTGCCCCGACCGGGAATCAAACCCGGGCCACCTGGTTTCGAGGCCGGACGCGCTGACCGTTACTCCACAGGTGTGGACGAGGCTATTGTATATTGGCGTGGATTTTATGGGAAATACTTTATTCTAAGTAAATCATGCTCAATACTAGCAGCAGTAGCAACAGAAGTAGAGAAAGTGATGGTTATGTAGAACCACACAGAGCAAATATTTTTAAAGTAAAAGATAAATCTGAATTATATTTTCAGCGAGTCTGTATTCATGGAAAAATTTCGTATTAGCAAAACATCAGCTGAAAATATAATTGACAAAATAGGAGATTTTCTGCACAAAACAAAAATAAATAAAGCACTTAATCCGAAATAATTATTACGTATTTTTACACTAGATGGGAAATGGAGCTCAATACCACCTAACTGCTGATGCATATTGCTTATTGAAATCAACTGTCCACCACCGCGTTATAGAAATGTTAGTGATGTGTTGGTACACTCATTACTTATGTAAGAGATTTGCTGACAACAACAGATGTGTATGCCATTCCACAGCACTTCATGAGACTAACAAAAGTGCCAAGATGTGATGGATTTACATATGGGTCCTTGATAAAAATTTGGTGTTTCTTTTGAAAATGAGGCTGTATTTGTTGACAGGAATGTCAGTGCTTCTTTGATCAAATTTAGAGTTGTAATTTTATCACTGTTCATAATAGATTTTCTAACGTTGGTTTCTAGTTTTAACAAATTCAATAATGGCACACATTATAAGATCATCCAGTCAACTCGTCTCATATAGGTTACTGTTATAAATATGAAATGAATAAGAAGAAGTAATTTTCTATCGATCTTATATGTTTACACGTACTTGTTTATAAAACACTGTTGACAGATCACAAATTGTATTTGTCAAAGCAGTTAAGAATTTTCAGAAAAGAAATGTCACAATATTGTGACATACTTGTAGAATTGTCATGATTGTACGACTTATCAACTTTATGAAACAGGGCCCAGGTTACTTACATTCATTAACATTTCATTCTACGGCTCATCCAGTCATTCATAAACATCCGCAGTGCTCGTTTTGAAGTTCAACCTCATTACATCAGGTTCAGCTCCTTGAAATTATCTGTAATCTTCTTCAAGGTTATTCTTGGTTATACCTCACCGTTAACTCCGTGTTTCAAAGAACTTGAATTTGGATGTCAAGGAGATGGATCTCACCGGATAGCCTTGAGGAATTTATGAAAGAATATGCAACAGGCGAACAATAATGTCTGATAGTTTGAGTATCCTTTACTTCCTCAGTACATCTTTCATTGTAGTTGATCATCTAAGCTTAGGTTTCCCAAGGTGAAGTGTTGAATCATTCAATCCCTGGTGACGCCCTGAGAGTACATGCTACACGTGAGTGAAGAGTAATTATTTTGTGTAACATCTATATTCCACCTACATTAATAGAAAAAAATTGAAGGATTTGGTGAAATTGAAATTACTTTGGTTGCCATGGAAATGCTTGTCACATTCCATAAACTCAGCAATATAAATGAGTCCATTTCCATATACGAGGGGAGTCCGCATAATATATATGACCTATTTGGAGAGAGTTGCAGTATATTTTGAAAAATAATGATATTGAGTTATGCTTTTATATGGACACGAAATAGGTTAATGTACAATAGACCTACGTGTGTAACCATAAAAAATTAATACAAGTTCGGCATTACTCGAATACAGACGGATAAATAACAATAATTTTTATGGGATATTATCATGTAGTCATGTGCAGTAGACCTGTTAATAGTTGAATGTCTTTGGCTCTAAGCAGTTCTCTTAATAGTACATTTTCTTTAAATGCGTAATTATTATAGGATTGACTGTTATTCATAGCTTGTTTAATTCCGTTCATTAGATACTTAAGTCTTACAGCAAATTGTATTTATTTATACTAATTCCATCAGTACACATTAAAAATAAACTATAATTGAAAAAATTTAATCAACAACATATACAAAAACAATAAGAAACAATAAGAAATAAAATAAAATAAATAATTTATATAATATTTCAGATTATACCGAATTGCACGATAAAACTATTCAGTGTAAATGAAATTCTTAACTTAAAGATTTAATCTGTATTAATTAATGTCACCAATTCCTGATAGACGTTACATGCAATTATAGGAATTTCCTCAAATCCCCTGTCAGGTTTTAGACTAATATGGTCTACTCATAAAAGTGGCGGATTATATAGGATACAGAGTTGTTTCCGATCTCTGATAACGAGTTTGAATGACGTCATGTGCGTCAGGAATCACACCGACAGCTGAATTGCGGCGAGAGGTGACAGACCAGTAGTGAGTGATTTCATAATCGGAGTGTACGGTGTATCACAATAGCAATGCCCAAGAAAATCGAGCCTTTTTGGGTGGGGTATATAACAACTCTTTCCGATGCCAAGTACAGTTACGTAAAAATCATGTTGTGCGTGCATTAGTTGTTGGATCCTAAGTCTGATTATTACTGTAATAACTTTGTCATCCTCGTCTTTCTCAGTAGGCCTATTGGTCCGTAAAATGTATTTAATAGAAATCACTGCTATGCTGCCACTTTGGAACACAATAGTAATCACAAAGTAGATTTCAGGATCCAGTGTTGAGGAGCATAAACGGAGCTGAGCCATCAAGTTTTTATCACAGTGTATCACCGCAACATAATCTAAAGATAGCACATTTTGTCTTTAATATTTTCTTAATCTTACCAAAAAAAATCCGGACTCATGACCCAACATGGCGTGCCATCTGTTGCTACAGAAACCAGTTTTGGAAAGGAAGTTTAAATTTGGGCATTATTGTCATTATAGCATCAAAAATATGTTTTCCACATGTGCGATCTTTGAGTGAAACAACATCGAGGAGACCATCGAAAACAATAAAATGAATGTACACACTGCTTATAAATACAGCTAGTTGTGCAGTAGCTCTCCTATCAGTACTCTCGTCTAGGGCTAAAGAACAGTAAATGAAATTCTTGACTTTATGTGATACTTGCTATTCCAGATTGGTGTTCATTTCAAGTATTCTGTGCAACAGCGTTTCGAGAGACAAGCTTATAGATTTGAACGTGGATATCAGTTCAGGACAGATACAATCTCTAACAAATTCTCCCTCAGTGAATGGTTTTGACGAAAATGCAATAAGTTTACATACCTTGTAACTAGAGTCCTGCCTTTGGTCACCTAACCCATACCTGCACAAACAGCGCTCAACGAGCGCGCGCGGGAGAGCTGTGTTTACCGCTAGCCGAAACGGAGAGGAAGATACGTCAGAATGACATAGACTTGATATAGGTAGAGGAGAGGGAAACGACCACTCAGTTATCTAGTGGAGTGCAGTGTGTAGGCCTATTCTCAGTAACTGTTTCACGTTGCTTGCAGCTCGAACTTATTGATCTTCAATGTGATCTAAGGGCTAAAGATTGTTTGAATAATACTACTAGCCTGGTTGAGTTTTACAAGACTAACCATTAGCAATAATATCCACGGCTACACAGGCTGGCTGTGAAAATGATTGCTATGTTTGGCTCAACATTTATATTTGTGAGCAACTGTTTTCTATAATCAACTTTAATAAAGGCAGGCATCGAACATCTGTAACTGATGTTTCATTACGATCAGCAGGCTACTGTTCCTTTCAGCTGCCAACAGCATAAAACCTCGTTTTGATGTATTGATAAATAAAAACATAACAAAATGATATTTTACATTTAAGTAGCTATAGAATTTCTATTATTTCTGTAAAATAAATATTTCCTTATTAATTAATAATAGTTCAAGATAGTTTTGCAAACACTGAACGGGAATTCATTTCATAAACAGTCTTATTAGTACTGTATTTCCTTTTGTGTATAATTTGTACGAGATCACCCCTTCTTCCAGTCCACCCTTATACAGAGCGCAGCTAATATCTGTATTCCGCTCATGAGCTCGGAGAGCGCAAACCTTGTGCAGGCCTGACCTAAACGCTCCAAGCAACCCGCGGCAGTGCACATGTATATAGAGTATAGCTCCGTGGCACCAGCCCTCATCTGCACAGTTGCGTTCTGCTGTTCATGAATGAAGCATGTGGTCAACATGCCAAAACAAACCAAAGGTAGGCGCTTGACGATCAGTGCTCTGATAGAAGAATTTGGTAACAAGTATTTCATGCAGAAAGAAGAACACAATTTCGGTAAGATATGCAACATAGAAATAAAAACCAACAAATAGCGTTTTATAGAGAAACATTGCAACACGAAAACACATGTTACACGTGTAAAAGAATTGTCCACAAGGCATGGAAACGTGCCTTCCACTTCCGACTTTCCCGCTAATCGGTCTGAATTTTACATTGACTTGTGTAAAATGTTGGTATTAGTGAATATTCCATTTGAAAAAGTCGAGAATTCATGGAAAAATATACAGAAAGGAAACTTTCTTGTGCAACAACATTACGTAGATATCATTTACTGCCCTGCTATGAAAATGTGGTAGCTCGCATAAGGGAATCTGAAAATGTTTGACAATTCATTGTAATGCATAGACCAGGCATCGTCAACCGATCGCACAGTCGTGCTGGCTGAAGCTACACAGTCCACTCGTGAATCTGTTGCTGTGCAGGAGAGGGGAGGGGATGATAGTTGAAACCGGCTCAGTGGCGGTCTACAGTACAGTCATTCAAGCGTTGTCCGTATCCCACTCTAATAGCCTATTGGTTATGCACCATTCCATGTGTTTCTATTTGAAATATACGTAATAACATTTATCCTATAACTTAAAGAATTTGATACATGCAATCATTAATTTATTCTGGCAAATTAGTAAACAAACCGAGCACATTAAATACGCTGAAATCACCAAAATAATACACTGAGTTTAACAAGCCATTATGTTCCTAAAGCTACAAACAGGGTCTTCAATTTTATGCTTCAATTTTATGTTTAACATAAAATTATTCCTTCTTTCAACAATCGTAAACTAAATTATTACATGAAAATAAAGGCCACAAATATGTACAACTAATAAAAATTAATAAACTATAGTCAATACTTATTCTTTATCAAACTACAGCCTATAAAAGAGAATTGTTTTCCTGTACAGTATATCTAACAAACATTTTTCCTTTCCAGAAACATAGTAACTGCCAAATGAGCTTATTAAACTTAGTTTAAGATAACGAATTGCAAAAATGAGTTACTTTTGTACCGATAGAGTTAGGGAAAGAATGTGTAATGTTTGGTTTATTATTATTATTATTATTATTATTATTATTATTATTATTATTATTATTATTATTATTATTATTCACATTAGTTATTAGTAATTTTTGGATGAGAGTGGTTCGTTCTTCTCCCTTATATTTTTCATAATCATTTGAGTGATAGGACGAATAATATCGTTGTAGGTTGAAATTCCTTCTGTTATTCAGAACTTTACCACAAACCAAACACGTGGGCACTCTCGACTTTTCAACAAATAGAAATGACCTTTCCCATAAAAACAAATTCAATGGCGTGGATGGCCTATCGGACATCCCTTCTTCTGACATTTCTGATCCGCCACTGTGTTCTACAGAGAACGAACTGTGTCCGTGCGCCTGCACAGATATCGCTACACAGCAGACGAGGCGCTGCACGTAACTAGCGCCACGGTCAGTTGAGGACGCCTGGCATAGACGCTCGGAAAGTTCGTAAAAGATATAGTTTTGTTTAATGAGATGTACAATATGTCTTTTCAGCTAATAATTCCAACCTGTACGACGTCTAGAGTATGTAATTGCAATACATTTATTGTAAAAAGGATATTTGACTTAAAATAAAATTATATTTTGTCGCATGACTACTGTAAAATATATCATACCTACTGTTCACAACGTAAAGACACAGTACAGTACAGTACCGGGGAGCCTGATTCGCTGCTGCTTGCACTGTTTTCATTGACAGGGCTCTCCGTACACAGCGAGGTTAGAAATGCTCCACTTATACCTAACTTGTATCCAAAGTGACTGAAGGCAGGGCTGTACTTATAACTCGCACGAATCGCGGCTTTTGTAGCGTGAGATGAAGAATTATTCTCAAATTTTGACTTATAATCATCAAAGGCTTTGTCTCGGGCGGTTTCTGATAATTTATCACGTTCGTAGGCTTCTGCATATAGTATGTGTTACACATTCTAGTTCCAAGGGGCAAATCAAACACCGCTCTTTTCCATTATGTAATAAACATAAATACTGGTCTTCCCACTCGGGATTTAAATACACATTACAATCCATCATGTCTAAACGCCACTGCAAAATTAACATAGCCGTCCAGGGTAAACAACACAGAGTAACTAATGCTGAAACGTATTACTCGTTGCTCTAATGATTACCGATTTCGAGAGAGGCGTTGGCGCTGCGACATGCTTTACGATCCATCTCCTACGCAGTGTGTATGCTTTAGTTCGCCTATTGGCCGCCGGCAGTCATTCGTGCAACGAGTAATACGAACTGCATTCACCACTGCGCAAGCATAGAGTGGCGGAGTTGTCTAATATCTATTAGGTAAACTCACACTTTCGGTGCTCGAATTTGACAGGCATGCATTACATTAGCCCATATATGCCCGTAACTTTTATTTTTGAAAAAAGTCTTCATTTTCACAAATGACAATGCAAAATCTCCGCTTACATAATCATTAGTGCCCATTTAACCCTGAGTCGAAAACGACCCTGTGGGCACATGAACAACCTTTTCATGCATATTACAGTAAAGTCATCATAACGATTATTTACTATATCTGTTGGACATAATTAATAGAAAAATGACTCCTTTGCTTAATATAACTAAACAATTTATTATTACACTTATATTTTGTGTATACAAATACAAAGGGGTATATGTACAAAACTACTATGCATATAAATTATCCCTGTTACTCAGAAATTCCAGGTGGGTGCTATGTAATAGGGCGTATTTACTAAGGTTGTTAGACATAATTTAGCCAACCTTTTACATGTTTGATATAATAGGAATTTTTTATTACTGTAAGGATTCAGCTTTTACAAAAAAAAGTATAAAATAATAAATTTACAAAACTACTACTACCAATGAAAAAAAAAAGGTTTTGCACAACTATAGCATCCTAAACCAAACAAAATATGGCCGGTAACCACTAACCAAATAAGTGCTGCTTTCATGAACTTACAAATGAAGGGAATGGAAATGGATGTACATCACAAAAAAAGAACTACGCATGAAACTGTATGAAACGCTTATCATACAATGCTTCATCACATCTTTTGCATGCTTTTGTGGTTTTACTTTTCCAGTAAACACATCTTTTACATTTCTGGCTCACAACGCGAGAAACACTGGACTCTAATTCCATAGAACTGGAACGATTAATTGTAGCTAATGATTTTTATAAGGTCACAGCAGACCTCCAATATTATCCCTGATGCTTCTACAGAGGAGGCCCAGGAAGATAGTTGTGTTTCTACTACGTTTTCATTTTTGCAATCTTTGTTATGAACAATTTCATTGCTATCTACAGACACCTTATTGACAAAAAGTTCAGCTAAAGCCTCAAGTTGGCGATGGCACAGAGATTGTTACAATCTTCGTCAACCGAATCGTCATCAGTTTCATTAACGTCATCTTCAGGAGGTTGTAGAACCACTCAATATTTGAAATATTTTCTTGAGAAAATACTATCTCAAGTTCTTCCAGTATTTCGAAAGTGGTAAGACTCTTTTTGTGAGATTTGTCGTAATTATCTCTAAAATAAGGGGGAAAAAAAACCTCTTACAAGAAAACATTCTGATGGATGTAGATAAAAAAGTTAATTTCTTTCACCATGTTAATAATCTCAAAAGAAGTGCTTATACAAATTTTGGCCACTCAACCGCAATTACGAGGGCCGTAAAAGATAAGTTCGCCAGGGGAAGTTAACAGAAAAAAACACGATTTCATTGGAAAAATTTATTGGAACAGACAATGCAATTGTAGAGCTATTTTGTCCAACATATTCTCATCGGAATTGTGATATTTGTCATATCATGGGATCGACAGAGACTCTAAACGGCTATCAAACGCTGATTCCGATCCCAAACGGCTGACTTCTACGACACAAAGATACAAAAATTGACCCCATGGTGTGACAGATGTCTCAATTCTAGTTGGGGATATGTTGACAAATAGCGCAACAATTGCTGTATCTGTTTCAATAAATCTTTCCATGCAATTGTGCTTTTTTCTGTAAACGACGCAGGGAAAATTACTTTCTGGACAGTCTCGTAATTGCGGTCGAGTGGCCAAAATTTGTATAAGCACTTCTTTTAACATTATTAACATGGTGGAAGAAAAATAATTAAGTTTTTTATTTGCCCTCGTCAGAATGTTTGCTTGTTAGTGTGATAGCAGGATAGTAGTTTTCTTAAAAAATTACTTCACGTATTTATAAATCGTAAATATTTCGTAAATTTTCATAGGGAATATGAAAGTAAAGAAAATCTACTCACAATAATAACAATAATTAATAATATTACACTCAGGGACAAAAAAACCGGACACTTTAATATTTGCTGGTATTTTGCAAAACATTATCTTCTCATACAATATTATGGTAGCCATCTGTTGTTATGGAGACGTGTATACATTGTTGATTGTTTTTTGTTTCATAAACAAGCCATTACAACCAAATATTCCAATTTTGCTTTCGGAGTCTCAGCTATAACAATTTTGTCTCGACCAGTTTGTGCTTCATTATCGTTATCATTCGTTATTTCTTTATTTTTACATTTTCTGAGTTTAAGTGGGGTTGTAACATGTCTTAAAACAAGATGCGACCTGAAGATGTGGCTCGAGCTGTAGCCCTTTACGATGATGTACGCAGTGTACGTTACATTGCAAATGTTATGAATATGGCTAGAAGCACAACCCATGATGCCATAAAACGGTATAGAGAGACCCTAGAATATACCAGAAGACCAGGTTCGGGTCGTCCAAGAGCTACAAATCCAAATGAAGACAGGAATATGGTGTTGAGAGGTGTTAGGGAGCGCAACCTGCCAGCTACTAGTGTAGCCCAGCAATTTGTTAACATGCATGGACGCCCAATTTCGGCCAAAACAGTTAGAAGGAGGTTGAAAGCAAGTGGACTGATATCAAGTAGACCTGCAACTGGTCCCAGACTTCTCAGGATGCATCGAGTTGAACGACTGTGTTTTGCAAATGATCACGGGGATTGGAGAAATGGACAGTGGAGCTGTGTTCTATTCACCGATGAGTCCCGTTTCAATCTGTGCTCTCCTGATGGAAGTGAAAGAGTTTGGAGAAGGAGGGGAGAATGATTTTCACAGTGTTGCATTTCCGAAAATGTGCCGTATGGAGATGGTGGAGTGATGGTTTGGGCAGGAGTGTGTACGGATGCTCGTACAGAGTTGGTTTTTGTTGAAAATGGAAGACTAACAGCTGATAAGTATATAAATGAATGTTTGGCTGATCATGTTGTGCCATTGGGCCAATTTGTAGGCGATAATTTTGTTTTAATGCATGATAATGCACGGCCGCATATTGCCCATGCGGTCGGAGATTATCTCCAAGAAGTGGGAATCCATGTTCTTCCATGGCCAGCAAGGAGTCCAGACATGAACCCAATTGAACACGTGTGGGACATGCTGGGACGGCGTGTTAAGAATAGACGACCGAGACCAGAATCGTTACAAGAGTTTAGGCGAGCACTTGGCGAAGAATGGGAACTTATTCCTCAAGAAGACATTGCTAACCAAATTGAGAGCATGCCAAGACGTATGGATGCAGTTATTCAAGTCAGAGAGGGTAATACCCGTTACTAAAAAGAGTTTTTAATGTTTAAGGCACCATAAAATGAAAAAACAGTTAGACCAAACGATGCCATAGTTATACGCCCTTTGTAATTTTTTTGTAAATTTTCTCATCAGAGATTTTTTTTTTTCAAATGTTGTCGTATAAAGTGCTAAATGAAACATTATTTTGTTTAAATGGGTTTTGTTTCGTTTTGAAATAATTGGCAACAAAATACAAGCAAATATAGAAGTGTCCGGTTTTTTTTGTCCCTGAGTGTATTAGAAAATTTGCTAAATGTACGAAAGGTTCCCTATGTGCCCATAGGGTCGAAAACGACCCACGCCAAATTTCTTACACTATTACGCCTCTACTAAATACAATTCATGATTCCACCTCATGTAATCATATTGATTACTGCTTGGCCTATATAATACAACAATAACAAAACTAAAATACTTAACAATGAAGTGTCTACTTACATTTCTTTGTTGACGTGGATTATAACCAAAATGAAGTGTTACACATTTTCAGTTAAAATGCATTGCAGAGAGTTATAACGGAACAATTGCACAAACAAAAGTGTTACCAATATATTATCGAACACATAATGATGGTGTCCAACCGAAAATTTAAACAAATATTAAAGGAACCAATAAAAATATGATGTGGGTCGTTAACGACCCTGTGGGCATATATGGGTTAATGATTTCACAATAAGAATATAATTATAACATTGTTAAATGAAATAATATAAGCAATAATTGGCATTAAAAGAGGCTCTGGTATCAATATAATAGTTTATCATTGTATTGGTATTATTATATTGGTACCAAGTGCAGGACAGCATGTGATTATGTGTTGATACAACAGTCGTGTTAATAACGCTTTGATATGGAATGTAGAGTGAGTAACAAAAATATTCGGATATCCGTCAACTAGCAATTCAATGACATATACATACATACTAATATATATATATATATATATATATATATATATATAAGCTTTTATTTTTCCCCTAAAAGTAAATAAGAGAATAAAATTATTTCATTTCTACAGAACTATTTTTGCTTGTAACTTTCGACTCGGTCATTTCCGGACCAGGATTCCTTATCTCAAATTGATACATGTGCCCTTCGCCATCATCCCTGAAAGTTTCAAAAACCATCTCGGAAACACCCTGTATACATATGTTAACATACCATTTTAATAGCAAACTCTTTTTATGCCTAGGTTATGCATATTGGCTTATTTGACGTAACCGCAAACGTAATTTCTGCGTTTTTTTTTCAAATATTTGGAATATTAAGTGTTCGAATATTTTTGTTATTTCCTGTACATGCCATGCCTATTGCTCTGCACATTCCCTGCAGCGCCAACATACAGATGCCAACAAACGACAGCGCGCTCACTAGACAGCGGTAAAGAAATTTCAGATAAGTAGTACTGTAGGACTTGTCCCGTTCATATAGCAGACGTGTATACATGACTGATTCATTTTAGGTGTTGGCCTAGAAGCATATTTGATCACATCATACGCAATATTTCTCCCTAGCCTTGAGCTCCGTTAGAATAGTATACTTCGCATGAGATGCTGATATCAGATTCCAGAGCTTGTAGTCAGAGTGAGAGGTCTTGAAATTATACAGCTCTATATTAACATTTCACAACATTTAAGCCGGCATGAGGTCCCTTTCAAGAGCTTGCCCTCTGCCCTCTACCGCTAGCCTTACTTCATCTTACTCAGTAATCATAGATCCCGATTCTGTGCAAGTCTCAGCACAATGAAATGTTTTTGTATAGCATTTTTGTTGCCATAGTCAGCAACGTGCCGTAACAGACAAATAGAGGAACATTACCAGAGTAAGGGCAGTCGACCGTGACAGCTATAAAAAAATATCGTGCTCTGTCCCTTGGGTTACAGCTTGTTTTACAATGCAGAGAAAGCAGATCATTCTGACGAAATGGTAAAGATTAGGTGAACTCTGTAGCCGCTGTTAAAGAACTAAGTAAGTGGGCAGTAGGACATGCGGGTCGTGGGTCACGGACTGACAACCTCGATAGAAAAAATTAATTTATTTTGGTGCATATAACTTAAGCATAGTTTTAAAAAGAATGGATAAAAGAAAGGTTGCGTTTTAAATTGCAACCTCTTTCATACTGAATGAATCGTGATTTTGGTGTGTACAATTATTTTAGTTTATTGCGTTGAAACTGCCTTTAATTGCCATGTTACAGCTCTGTAATTATTATTAAATGGAATAGCAATTATGAATCTTATGGAGCTGGTATTTCTTAGTTGTGTAGCAGCTTTTTTTGGGGAGTGTTTCAAACATGTAGTGAAATGTTAAGTTTCTAGCTTTCAGAATATTTATTGGTTTCAACTTCTGGGCGTTGGTGACGGAAGCACGACATACATACAGGGCGTAAGGGGTATAAAGCACCGTCCTTTTCACAGTCGTCGGTCTACAGGATCAAAAAATGTGCATACAACATAGCCACAACTTTATGATTTTTCCTAGAAAAAAATTTCTTTCCTTATTTTATTTACGTTATACTGCTTATCGTGGCGAGAATATTGTACGAAATGGAAATACAAAAATTGGAAATTTATCTTTTGAAGAGGTGGAGAAATTCAAATATCTTGGAGCAACAGTAACAAATATAAATGATACTCGGGAGGAAATTAAACACAGAATAAATATGGGAAATGCCTGTTATTATTCGGTTCAGAAGCTTTTATCATACTATCTGCAGTCAAAAAATCTGAAAGTTAGAATTTATAAAACAGTTATATTACCGGTTGTTATTTATGATTGTGAAACTTGGACTCTCACTTTGAGAGAGGAACATAGGTTAAGGGTGTTTGAGAATAAGGTGCTTAGGAAAATATTTGGGGCTAAGAGGAATGAAGTTACAGGAGAATGAAGAAAGTTACACATCGCAGAACTGCACACATTGTATTCTTCACCTGACATAATTAGGAACATTAAATCCAGACGTTTGAGATGGGCAGGGCATGTAGCACATATGGGCGAATCCAGAAATGCATATAGAGTGTTAGTTGGGAGGCCGGAGGGAAAAAGACCTTTAGGGAGGGCGAGACGTAGATGGGAAGATAATATTAAAATGGATTTGAGGGAGGTGGGATATGATGATAGAGAATGGATTAATCTTGCTTAGGATAGGGACCAATGGCGGGCTTATGTGAGGGCGGCAATGAACCTCCGGGTTCCTTAAAAGCCAGTAAGTAAGTATACTGCTTATATCGTGAGTAAAATTATGAAAACAATTATGTCAGTAGGTATATCTACCAAAGAGTTAATATTAGTTTAAATAAATATGTGTGTTCTATTACGTTTTCGTGAAATTAAATAATAATGGATGCTTAAATTTGTTAGTATTCTGGTGTGAGAGACGTAGCAACATATTTAGCAGAATTCATGCTGCTGACGACAGTCTGCACAGCTGTACAGATCAGCTGAGTTCTTGCTCCCTGTCCATAAGTCTCCTGCTGAGCGGATAGGAGTTCAGTACAGGTAGACCTGTTCGATAAACAACTTACAATGTCATTCACAATTCAGGAATATCATGATATGTTATTAATTTATGGAGAAAGTCTTCATAATTGAAGTGCGGCAAGAAGAATGTACCGTCAACGTTTTCCGCAAAGAAGGTTACCTAATCGGCGAACTTTTGTAGCAGTTTCTCAACGATTGTTAGAAACTGGGAGTCTCTTACCCCGTTTCGAAAATCACACAAAACAGAAATTTCTTTGAAAATGATACTGCTTTACGGAAGCAGGAGAGATTAGAATTTTGTTTTAGAGAAAATGTTCGTGTGATTTAACGAGTATAATTCATTAAGGGGCAGGATATACGGAGCGAAGTCATCCATGTGTTCCGCCCGGGACTCACATTCGGGAGGTCCGAGGTTCAAATCCCCGGATCGACCAACCTGACTGTGATTTTTCAGTGGTTTTTCACAGTTTCTTAGGCAAATGCCAGGTTGGAATTTTCATTGCCACGGTTCATTTCCCTTCCTTTTCCCTGTAGAAAAGTAATTTAGATTTCATATCACTCTTCTTCATCATTTCATTCCATATGCTGTTCAGGTCATGACGCATGTCTTTTCGCTTGTCCTCTCCGAAACCCTTTCTAGGTTTCAAGTCTTTCGCAATATCTTTGCTGTCAAGATTCATTCGTTAAGAGCACTCCCGAGGGCGCTTCGACACCTTGGAAGGGATGTTGGAATGGATCCTGTGCTGGTTGATCACCTTGGCGGTATGAATCTATGGCGGAGGGAGGTGCAGGGGGATCCATTGGGTGAGCGGGTGAGGAGTCTCATGCGGTCGGTGGGCTAGTACACCTCATTCTCATTCAGTCCATAATTTAAGGTGCACAATAGGCCACTGTCGAGGTCTCGTGATGAAAAGTCGTCCCTAACCCTTTCCTAGCCACTCAATAATAATAATAATAATAATAATAATAATAATAATAATAATAATACTACTTCATTAGGCCTATAAGTCATATCACACAGATTTCAAGTGAACATCTTTAATAGCACATTTTGGAGATAGAATTATAGACCTATAGAAAAATGTTTTCTGCGGAAAGAGGAAAGAAATTTCTTTAATTAAATGTCCAGAGAGCGCGCATGATCTTTTAGAAATAATAACAGTTCAGCTGTGTGGCGTCATATAATGCTGCGATTTTCTTTAATGACATTTACATAGATGAAGCGATTTTTGTATAGAAATTTGTCTTGTTTAGTCTAATTTTGTTGAGTTATACAGGGTGTTAAAAAGTATCCAATATTTTAGGAGGTGCTAGTATTCGTCAAAACAAGAAAAAAAGTCTAATAAACATGGGTCCTACAACACATACTTTCTGAGATCTGAACACTTGTTCATAGGAGGTACTCAATGTGACGTTCATTCATGGCAATGCAGTCCTCTGCCCTTCGGCGTAATGAATCACGCATTCTTTGAAATTGACGTGGTTGTTCTTGCTAACCAAAAGTCTATGGGATTTAGGTTTGATTAACGAGCAGGCCAAAGTTTGGGGCCTCCCCAATCAATACATCGGTCCTGAAATGTCAGCGTCAGGTGTTCCCGCTCATTGCGGAAAAATGTGCTGGTGTGCATCATGCATGAACCACATCTGTAGTCTTCGCTGACATGGCACAATACGTAGGCAAGGTAGGCAATACATTAATAAGAAAGAACTGATAACGAGCCCCAGTTAATCTCTGTGTTAGCATGTATGCCCCTTAATCTATCGCCAAGAACGCTTGCCCATACGCTGATTGAGAATCGGTGCTGATGCCTTGTTTCTTCAAGTGCATGGGAATTTTCGTCAGCCCACACATGCTGATTATGAAAATTCACAACACCATCTCTGCTGAACCCTGCTCATATACGCAACCAAACTTTTCTTTTCAGTATTCCTTGCGACGTATCAGTATTCCATACCAGGGTGTCAACTATGGTATGATTATCTGGTAGCCTGCTGTATTGTAGGGCAGAAAAATGCATTGACATATATGGACGTCACATTGAGCACCTCCTATGAACAAGTGTTCAGATCTCAGAAAGTATGTGTTGTAGCATCCATGTTTATTAGACTTTCTTTTTTCTTGTTTTGATACATACTATCATCTCCTAAAATATTGGATACTTTTTTTAACACTCTATATAGGTCCTGTTCCATAATTACGTTAAACATGATGAATCGAGATAAAACTACTGTTATGTATAGTTATGTAGAATTTGTAATGGACAGAGACTTTGTAGTGGATAATTTTCCCGCATTGCTCTCGATTCCCCTTCCACATACTTCAAGTGATTCTCCGTAACTATAACCATCATCGTCTTCATCGTCGCCGCCATTATCCATTAATGAAAATCTAAGTACGAATATGAATCAAAACTTAATCGGAAGCGAAGCTACATCATAAAGCAACTGGCTATATTTAAAATTGTATCCTTTATGTGGTTGCCGGAGCATGAAAGCATTGAAGGAAAGAATTTGTTACCTATTTTAAAGACGTTATTCCTATTGTTCTCTGCAATTAGTACAGTATTTTCTAGACAGTGAAATCCGACAACAAGGTAGGACCATAACTTTCAGTTCATTGACATAGGTAAAGCACTCGGCTGGTGTTACGTCATGTTCTTGTTTATTCTAGTGCTATACTCTGCAGCTCGTAGCTGTTCACGTCACAAAGAATGTTTCTTATAGCACAACATGGAATTAGCTTGAAGGACGTTACATGAATGTGTACTGATTGCATTTCGTTTCGTCTTGAAAACTGCGGATGTTAGTACTGTCGGATATGCGAAGAAGATTTCTCTTACATTCCTTTATGATCATATCGCAGATAACATGGTAAGTTCAACGATATCTTATAAATAAGTGACAGAATAAATTAATTAAGGAAATAAAGAAATGAAAATAAAAAGGATAATGTAGGGTGATGTAACAATGCAGATTTTTATTGTTTAGCCAACTGTCCGAAGACAGATCTGAACCTCACAAGTGATACCAACAAGGCATCACTTATGAGACAACTTGGCCAGGAGATAATTGGGTTGCTCTCATTGCATACATCGCCGATTAGCTACATATTACACTAATCAGACTTCAGATTCATATAAAAAATTGTTCTTCCTCTGACATATCGTCAAGTGAGGTGTACTGCTTGATAATAGATGTACCTAATCAGCCAGAGTCTCAATCAGTGTGGATTGAATTTTTTATATTTTTGTTCTGCTGCGGAATCAGCGTGTATTTAGATAGGACGAAATAAGTTGCTAGGAAAATTAAGGATTTGTTATTAATCGATGTGTTAGAGATTATTATTTAATGAAGAATGGGTGGGAGAAAAATTATCTTCGGCACCGGCATTTGAACCCGAGTTTTCAGCTCTATCCACTTAGTGGGTTCAAATCCCGGTGCAGGATAGAATTTTTCTCCTTCCACTCGTCCTTCATCATATGCTGACGCAAAATTTCTGCATGGAAATATCATATGTACTTCGGTACATCGTAATATATATGCGAAAATAATCACTTAGTGATTTATGACGGCGCTCATTCCGTCGGATTCCGGCCACTTAGTCACTCGTATTGAGTGCACCTCTGCACATTAATGTGTTGGACATTGTGCCACTGTCACACATCTGTGACGCAGTGCATAAGGGTCGACCACTAGAGGGAACCCAAGCGGTGGAACTTAAACTGAGAGGATTCAATCCAGCATCGGAATGGGAATCCGGTGTGGCTTAGTGGATAGTGCGTCAGCACGTAGAGCTGAAAACCCGGGTTCAAATTCCAGTGCCGGAGAGAATTTTTCTCCGTTCCACCCATCCTTCATCACATGATGACGCAGAAATTCTGCATGGAAGTATCATATATTTTTTTTTATTTTAGTAGGTTATTTTACGACGCTTTATCAACAGCTGAGGTTATTTAGCGTCTGAATGAGATGAAGGTGATAATGTTGGTGAAATGAGTCCGGGGCCCAACACCGAAAATTACCTAGCATTTGCTCATATTGGATTGAGGGAAAACCCCGGAAAAATCTCAACCAGGTAACTTACCCCGACCGGGAATCGAACCCGGGCCACCTGGTCTCGCAGCTAGACGCGCTAACCGTTACTCCACAGGTGTGGACAGTATCATATGTACTGCGGTACATCGTAATATATTATTATTATTATTATTATTATTATTATTATTATTATTATTATTATTATTTAAGGCGTGAAAAATATGTCTATCTGAAACTGAAATAATGAATACGGTAATAAAAGGAAGATCAGTTATTTATATTTCTAACTCAGTACTATGAAATAAATGTATAGAAGTACATAATTATATACGTGTATGATTATGTATAAAATATACAATTTGTGTTTATATATAGTCATTAATACACTGATTGATGATTCATACATCCATTTATTCATTCATTCGTTTTCTGCCTAAGAACAGGCATTTCATTGCAAACCCAGCGTTCTCCAGTCTTCCCTATTTTCCGCCATAGTTTTCCTCTCCGCACACGATCCATATACTCTATCTTAATGCCGTTTATCATCTAATAACTTCTTCTGCTCCGAACTGTTTTCCGTTCGTCATTCTTTCCACTACATTGTAGGCAGTAGGCAGTTTATTCTTGGCAAGTGACCCATCCAGTTTTTTTTACTCTTCCACTCACTCTCTAGCACAGCTTAAGGGGTTAGGTACAGCTTACAGCAGTAAAATTTTTGGAAATATTGAACATTTTTTCCTCCATTATTATATATTGTACAATAATAAAAACTGGTATGTGTAAAACGTCATCCTTCTGTTATATGAAAAAACATTTTTATGAATTATTTATTTATTTTTTTCAAAATTGAAAATGTTCATTGATGAAGTGTTTCCCTCATAAGTCATAAACTTGTTAACTTTTTCATGTTCTCTTTTTTTATTTTTTTACTGAAACTCATGTTTACAATATAATGCTCTTTCAACAACAGTCCTTAATAAATGACATATTTTTTTATTTTGTGTTAGAAGAAAATACTGATATTTGACCATATTGTAAAATGAATTTATTTTTTATCAGACAGTCTATCAAAGATAGAGAAGTGGTCTTGCATCATATTGTAGATATGACATGCATTGATACACACAAAGAATTTCGTCACAGAATGTAGGATAGTTTTTGAGGTGTGTGGGAAACGCTTCATCACTGCACAGTGAACTGAATTTTGAAAAAAAAAAAAAAATTAAATAATTTTAAAAAAATCGTAATAATATTTGTCTCGTATAGCAGAAGGACAGTGTTTTACACATACTAATTTTCATTATTGTACAAGATACAGTAATGGAGGAAAAATTATGAATATTCCCAAAATTTTACTGCTGTAAGCTGTACTTTATCCCTTAATTTCTTATTCTGACTGTCCATTTCACATGGTCCATTTTTATCTATATCCACATTTCAAATGCTTCTAGTCGTTGCTCTTCACTTCGTCATAATATCCATATATTCTTGCCCTTACATGTCACTCTACGCACAATGCACTTCTTCCATTTTGAAACTCACATTGTTCTTCTCTTAATACGTACTTATTCGTTAATTAAAATCATGTGTCGTGTTATTATCTTTGCATAGCCTATATCTTATGGGTTTCGTTTCCTGAACTGATACCTCCATAATATCAGTAGAACTTCCTATTTCCTGTTTCAAATAGCTAAGGGGTAGGTCTATATTAATCCGTTTTTCCATTCCTCGGGAATAACACACATTCTCCAGCAAATATTAATAAACAAGTATCGCGAGTTCAAATTTCAATTAGTCCAAGTGCAATTTATGCAGTTTGGGTTTTGTCATCGCTTGATACCCAGTTTACAGTCCGGTAATCCATTAATCGCACCGTAATCACCACAGTGGTATAACGTATATCAGCTGTAATGACCGCCAAAGGGTAGCCCAGAAAGCAGCAAAATGTTCTAATTTTCAGATCCTTACTTCAAGTGATTGATACATAAGGGAAATTATCAAGAATATCCAAGTAATATAGGTAATATCCAAGTTCGAAGGAAAAAACCCAGAGTAAAATTACGCTGCTTGGTCAAGGAGTTAATTATTGAAAAAGTCTCCACTCCGTGGGCACGGTAATTAGATTTCTTCTAAAAAGTCTTGCAGTGATTACATTACCGATATTTTGTCGCTTTTTAGTCATGATGATGTAAGCTTTTAAGTGGAAAATGAGAGCTCTTTTTCATTTAGCCCTACTTTTATTTCTTCCTTTCACAATTACTTTCATTTTTTATTCCTTTCTTTCGAGCTCTCTGTAACTTTCCATATCTCTTCATTTCCCTTTCTTTCTTTCTTTCTTTCTTTTCTCCTGTTTTCTTTCTTTCTTACTCATTCTCTTCCTTCAATGTTCTTCGCAGTTCTTTGTTCAATTTACTAGTTATTTTCTTTCTTGCTTAATTTTCTTAATAATTTATTTTCTCCTACAATATTTTGTCCTTCATACAATTCATTGCCTCCAAAATTCCGACTTATATGTTAAAACAAATACAAGACTTATTTTTGGCTCTTCTTTCTTCGTTCCAGTTTTCATATTTTCTCTTTCATCTCTTTTTTATTTTCTCCGTCATTCCAATCTTTTTCGTATATATTCATTCACCCCTTATGAAATGCCGTGATTAATCCAGGGGTTCTCAAACTGTACAGTAGTGGCAAAAAAACCGGACCGGCCCTTGCAGCTGATTTCACAGCCTTGTTCACTCCAGAGCACGATAGACTGGTAACTAAGACTTTCGTGGTTCGAATCCTGCCTGGAAAGGAAACTTTTTTTTTGTCCCTTATTCAAATTTATTCCCAATATTTTTCAATTGCTGGTAAAATACATGTTCTGGGAATAAGTTAATTAAGTAGTAAAATATCGCTGCAATCGAAAAGTATTGGCAATAAATTTCTTCTTATTCATTCCCTTCAATAATTTTATTCCAATTTTGTATCTTTATAAAACCGGTTGTTCTGTATGGTTGCTAAACTTGGACTCTCACTTTGAGAAAGGAACAGAAGTTAATGGTATTTGAGAATAAGGTGCTTGGGAAAATATTTGAGATTAAGAGGGGTGAAGTTACAGGAGAATGGAGAAAGTTACACAACGCAGAACTGTACGGATTGTATTCTTCACCTGACGTAATTAGGAACATTAAATCCGGACGTTTGAGATGGCCAGGGTATGTAGCACGTATGGGTGAATCCAGAAATGCATATAGAGTGTTAGTTGGAGGCCGAAGGGAAAAATATCTCTGGGGAGGCCGAGACGTAGATGGGAGGATAATATTAAAATGGATTTGAGGGAGGTGGATGTGATGATAGAGACTGGATTAATCTTGCACAGGATAGATACCGATGCATGGTGAGCTTATGTGAGGACGGCAATGAACCTGCAGGTTCCTTAAAAGCTATTTGTAAAAATAAAACAGTTCTATTACCGGTTGTTCTATATGGTTGTGAAACTTGAACTCTCACTTTGATGGAGGAACAGAGATTAAGGGTGTGTGAGAATAAGGTCCTTGGGAAAATATTTGAGATTAAGAGGGGTGAAGTTACAGGAGAATGGAGAAAGTTACACAACGCAGAACTGCACGGATTGTATTCTTCACCTGACGTAGTTAGGAACATTAAATCCAGACTTTTGAGATGGGCAGGGTATGTATGAGTGAATCCAGAAATGCATATAGAGTGTTAGTTGGAGGCCGAGGGGAAAAAGATCTTTGGGAAGGCCGAGACGTAGATGGGAGGATAATATTAAAATGGATTTGAGGGAGGTGGATGTGATGATAGAGACTGGATTAATCTTGCTCAGGATAGGGACCGATGGCGAGCTTATGTGAGGGCGGCAATAAACCTGCAGGTTTTTTAAAAGTTATTTGTAAATTAGTACATGTCTAAGAATGCAAGCTAGTAACATAAATGACTATTTTATTTTACAAAATGACATCAAATCGAATTTGGGCTTTTTTTTAATCTTGAGTTCAGAGGCGTTGCACGTAAAATGTGACATGGGAAGGGCAGCGTGATCTCAAAAAGTTTGGAACCATTGGTTTAATCAGTATACTCGTGTTGTATCACGGAAAAATCTTGTGTTTAATACTTAAAATTTCAATTAAGTGCTCTCGTTTTGCACATGACGTACTTTATGGAACGGTCAAGATATCATTGATGTGTGAATGACAAGAAAGACCATCATGCAAGAAGGATAGTGAAATAAAAAGTTTCGTTATGCACTGAAAACTCTTGTTTTAAGCATAATGCTAAAATTCCGAAGGAACAGCTAGCAAGAAATAAATGACTGGGCGTTTTCTTTGTTTAACAGCTTAATCATATCTTAAATCTAAACCTGTTAAACTCGAACTGTTAGTGAGATGTCATACAGGCCTACATAAGTCCTTCCCACTGCCTCATAATGCACTCTTCTTTAATATTGTAACAGAGTACCGCTATATCGGCAAGTTTAATAGTCTGTTTTTATCTCAGTTCTTGGTATGGGAAGCATATTGTGTGAATTAATGACGAGAGATTTAATTTCCAATTAATTCGTTATTAATTGCTTTAGTAAGAGAGAAAACGACCTCAAGGCTACATTTATCTTTATGATCAGAATATAGATTTTAAGAGCATTATGAAGAGTATGAAAATGATTAATATAATAATAATAATAATAATAATAATAATAATAATAATAATAATAATTCTTACAAATGGCTTTTAAGGAACCCGCAGTTTTATTGCCGCCCTCACATAAGCCCGCTTTCGATCCCTATCCTGTGCAAGATTAATCCAGTCCCTACCATCATATTCCACTTCCCTCAAATCCATTTTAATATTATCCTCCCATCTACGTCTCGGCCTCCCCAAAGGTCTTTTTTTCCCTCCGGCCTCCCAACTAACACTCTATATACATTTCTGGATTCACCCATAAGTGCTACATGCCCTGCCCCTTTCAAACTCTGGATTTAATGTTCCTAATTATGTCAGGTGAAGAATACAATGCGTGCAATTCTGCGTTGTGTAACTTTCTCCATTCTCCTTTAACTTCATCCCTCTTAGCCCCAAATATTTTCCTAACAACCTTATTCTCAAAAACCCTCAATCTGTGTTCCTCTCTCAAAGTGAGAGTCCAAGTTTCACAGCCATACAGAACAACCGGTAATATAACTGTTTTATAAATTCTAACTTTCAAATTTTTTTACAGCAGAGTAGATGATAAAAGCTTCTCAACCGAATAATAACAGGCATGTCCCATATTTATTCTGCGTTTAATTTCCTCCCGAGTGTCATTTATATTTGTTACTGTTGCTCCAAGATATTTGAATTTTTCCACAATAATAATAATAATAATAATAATAATAATAATAATAATAATAATAATAATAGTTTTAAACGCAGAATAAATATGGAAAATGCCAGTTATTATTCGGTTGAGATGCTTTTGTCATCCAGTCTGCTCTCAAAAAGGCTGGAAGTTAGAATTTATAAAACAGTTATTTTATCGGTTGTTCTTTATGATTGTGAAACTTAGACTCTCACTTTGAGAGAGGAACAGAGATTAAGAGTGTTTGAGAATAAGGTTCTTAGGAAAATATTTGTGGCTAAGAGGGATGAAGTTACAGGAGAATGGAGAAAGTTACATAACGCAGAACTGGACGCATTGTATTCATTTCCTGACATAATTAGGAACATTAAATCTGACGTTTGAGATGGGACAGCAATGAACCTCTAGGTTCTTTAAAAGGCATTTGTTGTTGTCGTTGTTGTAAATAATGCTTGAGGAACAAAATAAGCAATTACCCTAAATTCTCAGGTGCAGTCATAAGGAAGCACTCCTCTGTCATAAGGAAGAACTACTTGTCTAACAATACATGACAAAAAACATTTTAAGAATTAAAGTAGGTAAGTATCTAAGTGTTATTTTCGTGAAAAATGTGTTTTCTGGAATAACAATTAATGTACCTATCACATTATAACGTAAATAACAATTTCACTCCTTAACTAGCCACTCTAACGCATTATTTCCGGGCCTAGTTGCCTCATAAGTGATGCCTTCTTGTTAGCAGACTGTCTTCAGACAGTTGACTAAACAACAATAAACAATCATTTTATTAGGTATTTATAAATCGTGGGACGTGTAGCATTGTGCCAATAGTTTCAACGTTTTTATAACTCGTTTTTTTCTCGAAAGTTTGAAAATGTCACTATGTCATATCTTCATTTACTTGAAGTCGCCATTCCTTTTGGTGTCACATGTCACCTCTACAATTTTGTACAATTCGATTTTCTTCACTCTATTCCTTTTTTAATGTCAACCTAAGTTAATATCAGTTTCTATTATTTATATATGTCATACAGATTTCCTTTACAACTTTTTTCTTTACCTATTCCATAAGATTTGTCTGGATGCTATCTTGATATCAAAATAGTTGAAACTCATCTGCTGGATAATTATTATTATATCTTTATTTCTAGGTTTCATGTTCCGCAGTCATTATGCATATTCACAGGTCATATTCATCGCCATAGTATTGTTTTGCGCGCTTTTTATGGCACAAAAGTTAAGTTTTATCTTAACTTATGTCGGATGACTTGTAGAACGGTTGGCTACTGCGTTCTAACCGTATTCAAACTTATCAGGATTTCCTGACATCACTTTAAATTGAATAGTAATCTATATAGCTCTATTGATAAATTGTTTGTGTTTGTAATTTGAAGTAGTTTGCATGATATGTATTATCAATTTCTGTATATCACAACTGGTTGAATTGTTTATGCCTTAAATTTAATTAATTTACTTGTTTTGTATTTTACATATACCTCAATTGATGAATGATCGTTTGCGTTTGAAAATTTAATAATCTGATTGGCTATGTATTGTATACTTTTAGTAGAGCCATCGATGTAGCTCAGTCGGCAGACTCGCTGGGCTGCTGATCTAGAGCTGCGTTCGGGCTCGGGTTGGATCCCCCTTTGGTCTTTGATTTCTTCCGAAGTTTTCCACAGCCGTGGAACTGAAGCCGGATGGTCTATGGCGAGTCCTCGGCATCAACCCCCTGATTAGATTATCCCCCTTTTATTTGATTACCTGGTTGGGTTTTTCCGAGGTTTTCCCCAACCAAAAGGCAAATGCCGGGTAATATTTTGGCGAATCCTCGAACCTCACCTCATCTCACTACATCTCGTCAAAATATTGTAAAAAATTGTACGAAATTGTAAAAAATTACTAAATTGTAAAACTATAAAAATTTGTAAAAATTGTAATTGTAATATTGTAAAATTTTGACTTGTTCCACATCTTAAAGCTTCATTGCTCATGTAAGATCTATGGAATAAAATGAATGAATGAATGAATGAATGAATGAATGAATGAATGACCATTATAATATAATGAAAAAGAAGGTTGACTTTACTGATATATAGAAAAACTACTTGATTTTCGATTTAGATTCAAGATTAAATTAATTTCACACAAAACTAAACGTGACTTATTTTCCGAACTGAGACGTTAGATATTACATAGAATAGATGCTGAAGAAGCTGACGCCATCTTATGACTGTGATTCTTCTTTCAATGTCGTGATCCTCGCCTTGCTTCTGTCTCGACTCTGATTGTCTCAATTCATCAACAAAGCGCTTTTTATGTTCTCTTACCGGTTTTTCGACTGTGACATCACGTATGCTACGTAGCAGATGAGTTGGGTTTTAGGACCTTTTTGTTTACATGCAATTTAAGACGTCATCTTAATCTAACAACTATTACAACTAAATCTATTCTGTGCAATACAGGAATAAGTCGCTTTGTTGGGATTCCGCTAAGAAAAGAGTTCGAACAATGATTGTTTTAATTTAACCAATTAGAATGCATGATTAATTTCACTGTTCAAATGTGATTAGCAGTGTTGCCAAGTCAGCGGTTTTGTAGCTAAATCTGGTGTTTTCAGGACTATGGTTAGCTACAAAATTTTACCGTCAGCGGCTAGCTATTTATTTGGCGTTTTTTTATGATTGTGGCAGAGGGAGATGATATTTTCAAGTTTTTTTTCTGTAAAATGTTACAACTGTTTTTATTTGCGGACAACAATGTTAGTTAATCATAAACCAGAATTTATTTTGGTATTATCACACTTTCCCATTGTGCGAGTGTAAAAATCAACGTTTCATGTTAACTCGATTTGGTGCAACCACGTCCATTTCCTGCCTCATCCATTGTTGTTGTACAATAAGGTATGCCGCTTTCGTTGAACTCTTAATCTAATGTATGCATTGTTTTTGTAAATAAATTGATGTACTGTATTTAATTATAAAGAGAATAGATAATGAACTGAATTATTACTTAATATTTCATTTCGTATTATAGTTTATGTAACACAGACATACTTGAAACTTAAAACCAAACTCATTGTTGGCAGGCACGTCTCCAGCTCGATGTGAAATCCGACTGTGATTTGATTATTTCCGAAGTGTCCAGTATATTCTTGATCTACTTCATTCAAATTTGAAGATATATAATATCTTATTTAACGATCCGCGTAAAACTCCATACGTACAAAAATTTAGAGATGTGTGGAAAAAACATAGTGTTGAAAAATTGGGTGGAAGAAGATGCCGGTGTTACTTCGAAAGCTCGGTGTAAATGATGTAAGGTGATATTGAATGCAAAATATTAAGATTTAATTACCCATGCTGATAGAGATAAACACAAAAAGAGTAGCGAGTGTTTTTCTGTTGCTCGGCAATAGTTGCTGAGATACAGTGGCGGAAAATTAACTTTGGGGATTGGAAAAATGTTTCCAATACTACACACTTCTGGGCAGAGGTGAGTGTTATTTCAATTTCCAAAGGATTATAAATATTAGGTTTTTTTAAATTTTGAATCTCATTATGGTTCATTCCAAATTTTAGGTTGCGATTTTAAGTGATGCATGTGGTGACCATTCCTTCAGAGAGCTAGCTAAACTGGCATTTTATTTCCTTATCCTACCATTAAATGCAAAGGTTGAGAGGCTAATTAGCCAGATGAATCTTGTGAAAAAGCATAGGAACAGGATGGAAAATCTCAAGCTAAATATAATTTTGACCATTAGAGCAGGACTGAGAAGACTTGAAAAATGTTGTTGCACTTACGCATTGCCCTAAGATGTATAGTTTGTATTTCGAATTTGGAAGTGATGTATGAAGAAAAATCTGAAGTTTTTTAACAACAGTTTAGCGGTTTTTTTAAGCTTGTCCAGCGGTAAATGGAATTCTGAGTTGGCAACACTGGTGATTAGTCCAGCTGTGATTTATGGCTCAAGGATATTTTTATCGATGGCGGTGATAGAAGGTCCACGCGTGTCAGACATCGTGTCATCGCACCAGCGCCCATACATGCACAGGGGAGAATCACTTCGCGTGTAAATTCTTCACAAGCTAGAGGCGTTAGGTATTTCCTGGTTGACATAGATGTAATTCATTCACATGGAACATAACAGTATTATCTATGATGCGTGTTAAAAGGAGCGTAAGTCAGGAATTTGTGGTTTTGAGATTATGTCACTCCGTGTGAATACAAAAATGTACTTCTTCAGATTTCAGATGGCATAATGGTTAATCGTGTAGAGTCATGTCCTTCCCGAAGCGCTTCCAGAAGGAATTTTGTACATAGCAATTTGTCCTTCTGGTAGGACAGATTCTTAAACAATATTTTTCATGTGCTGTCCTTCTAGCAGGACGTATTTCTGTAACGTCCTACCGGCAGTACTCAAGTTATGGGTCCTGCCGGTAGTACCCTGTTGTCCTCTCTGAAGGACGTATTGTTTATTTTGTTTTTTGTTTTGTTTATTTATTCATTTATTCTATTTATTATTTTCAATACAGTTTGCATTAGTTTTATTGACTTCGTAAATAGAAAGAAAAAAACTGTAAGTTAATAAATAATTTTATTTATTATTTTCAATATAATTTGCATTTGTTTTATTTGTAACATTAGGATAACTAAATAAATAAGTTTTTATTCAAAACATATTAGGAAAATAAATAATGTACATACATGTATGAATCATAATATTTCCTTATTTCATGTTTTAAACATACTGTTTTTAATACTTGCTTGTGAAATAGAATACTAAGCCAGATATTACTCGAGATTACATAAAGAAATTTGAAAGTAAATGTCATGATTTGACTAAGCCCAATGAATACTAACTTTCATGAATTATGCAGGAATTCAATTCTGAATGTGAAATGCAAAACACTCATGTTTAATAATAATAATAATAATAATAATAATGATTTATTTTAGCTGGCAGAGTTAGGCCGTAAGGCCTTCTCTTCCACTCAGCCAGTTTGTGAACAACACATAACTGCTCTTGGGCCACAAGCAACACAAAAGTAATTAGTTTTTTGTTGTATCTTCCTGATCCTGGAGCAAACAATACATTTTCTCTGGATTCTTATTGTTTCTTGCCAGAGTTTTAAGAATTATTGGAGTTAGAAGAATCCCACTGTAGGCTGTGTTAGTTATGTCTGAGGCACGAATCCACGTTATTCTGTTCTCAATACTTCATTTTATTTTAACAAGTTTCCGACGTACCTTCAATACACTTCCTTCACAAACACTTTCAGACCGTGTATCACCAAAAACAGACTTACTCCAAGTGTTATTTTCATCTGCATCGAAGACAATTGCTTTAACGAAAACTCGCGCATCGTTACTGAAAGAATCCGCCACATCTCAGCAAAATTAATTGTCGTAATAACTTAAATTTTTTTTGCTCTTATAGAGAAAGAAATGCTCTTGTCAATGGTCTAGATCAGTGATGTCAAAGCAAGCGCATTTTTCTGACCTTGACGTCGTGCGCGGGCATCAAGCTCTAAATATGGAAAGAAGAAGGGTTGTATATGAATAAAAGCAGCCTGTTGGATTAAGAAAACAGTGGTGCATAAACTTCAAATCCAACGGAACGTGAAATTTTATGTCGTTATTTTTATATGGCTTCTTCCTGTTTGATATTATCTATATTGTCTGTAAAAAAAGTATGAGTACCAATTTCTTAATATTGCAGTTGTGTTTTAAATGTTAATCTATACTAATAATAAATCTGTAGCCGAAATTTTTCTGGTAATTTTCGATTTTCCAAAAATAATTGGTCCTAACATATATAATTAACCCCCTGAAACCGAAAATCGCTTTTTTTTTAATTTTTGTTTGTATGTATGTATGTATGTATGTATGTATGTATGTATGTATGTATGTATGTATGTATGTATGTATGTATGTATGTATGTATGTTTGTTACCTTTTCACGAGATAATGGCTGAACGGATTTCGATGAAAATTGGAATATAAATTAAGTTCGTTGTAACTTAGATTTTAGGCTATGTGGCATTCAAAATACGTTATTTAAAAAGGGGGGGTTATAAGGGGGCCTAAATTAAACAAATCGAAATATCTCGCTTATTATTTATTTTTGTGAAAAATGTTACATAACAACAGTTTCTTTAAAAATAATTTGCGATAAATTTTATTCCTTGAAAAAGTTTGATAGGACTGATATTTAATGAGATAAATGAGTTTTAAAATTAAAATAACTGCCATCTAAGGCCGTGTAATGAATTAAAAAACAAATGACTTCGTCTATAAGGGGCCTTGGACAGCAACAATCGAAAACTATGAAAGATAGCCTACAGAGAATGTTTCTGTGTTTGTATGAAGTAATATCGGAAGCTAAATTAACCGATTTGTATAATTAATTATTATTTCACCATTGGAAAGTGTAGTTTCTCTAGATGGACATAATGCTATACTGTTATTACAGTAATTTCTGATATGATATGATATAATATAATGTAATGTAATATAATATAATATAATATAATATAATATAATATAATATAATTTAAGTTATTTGAAGGGTTCAGAACCATAGTGGGCCAAGCGCCATTTACTGAATACGTAGAAAACAAGGATTAAAATTAAGTTATTAGCATAATTTAATGGAAACCTATAACAAGTAAAATAAAATATACACATTAAATCTAAATGATATCAATCTTCATTAAACTATGGTTGTATGTAATAAAAATTAAGAAACATGTTAAAGGAATTGTCATTGCACCAAATGAGTGTCTCTGGGCCAAAATGATCTCATTTTAATTATTTGGATCCAATTTAAATTAAATAACATATTAAACGAATTATCCTTCTATCAAACACGAATGTTCCCTGGATCAAATGTCCTATTTTATTTATGTAATTACTTTATATTTATTTCTAACGGGTGCAGCGGAGCGCACGGGTACGGCTAGTAACATAATAAAGAGTTCAGAAAAAAATAAAACTATTATTATTATTATCATTATTATTATTATTATTATTATTATTATTATTATTATTATTATTATTATTATTATTATTATTATTAAGAAGGAATATTCACATAGATTCCAAAGTAGTATAACTATACTGTACTAAATGGATGAAACACATCATTCATAAAGAAAGTGATATCTCAAAAAAAGAGATTGAGTATGACATGATAAGTTGGAATTGATAATGATGGTACCTTTAGCCTTATAAAAGTAATCAGTAAACCAATCAAAACATTATTATAGTACAAAGCAAAGTTATCTAGGTGTTATATATGTTTTAAGTGTAACTAATATTCCATAACAAAACTCTTATAGCATTATGTTTTAAGGTGATATTGGTGACCAACTTCCTATCATCAGAATATTAAATTATTTTCTCGAAATCTGCTGAAGCTATAGAGCTGACATTTTACAACACATGGACACGTATCTTTTGCTTATGATGTAACAGCAGTTGCTTTGTTAATTCATTTCCTTACAAATAATTTCCATGCGAATATTTTCAAAATTTTCAATACACTATCTTCAGTAATACGTATTTACGGTATATTACATTTACGAAAACATTCTATAAGGCTACTAAATAAATAGGCCTATATATGAAAATTTCACTTGTCTATAAAAAAAGTTGAGAAAATATTTCTTTTGAATAAAAAAACCCAATTTGTGAAAAATGAGCATTAAAATTAAAACTTACATTCTTATAATGCACTTATACTTCTCAGACAAATCTAAAAATTAACATGGATACATTTTGAATACGTTCTCTTCCCTTTATGCATTGAATCAGTGCTGGCCATCCCTGTATATATCTCTACCAAGCGGCATATGGGTCATCCTCACGTAATCCATCACATTTCTTTTCCTTGCATAGATTTCTGTAATATCTTGTAACTTGAAAAATGTCTCCTGTGTAAAGAATACAGCACTATTACACCTAGTTATCCACCCTAAACTTAGGTTGATATTACATTTTCTTACCGTCATGCATAGCTTGGAATACCCAAACATGTGGACACCGTGGATGCCCCGCACTACAAAATATAAATTTCAATGAATATCACCTTTAAACTATCAATCCGAATGGAAACAAACACATTGTATTGAAAAGTGCAGTAAAGGAAGTAAACATCCCATATACAAATGTTTTATAAAAGTGCCCAATGTCACTACAGAAGTGGTGTAGTTTTTGTCCACGAGTTTTTGGCTTTCCCATGGAACGAATGATTCTTCGCTTTGAATTTGCCGCCTTAAAAGAGAAGTTAAATGTGGTGCTTCCAGAACATTCGGGAGATGAAGACAGTGAATTGTCAGTACTTTCTCAGACATACAAAAATCTGCACTTGTGTCTCAAGTTCAAAAACAGCATCGAATAGCAAGTGTTATTTTTTTAAGTGGACACCGTGGATAAAGTGCCAGCTCAACTACGCAAGGGGGAATTACCAACTCCTGGGTAAGTAATGACTTCATAGGCTATTTTATGAAATATGATTGGAAAAATTTATATGCTTAAAAGTAATTAGAACACACCAGCGCGAAGTCTGAAATGTGGACACCGTGGGAGTAGACACCGTGGCTGTAAACACTTTATTTAGAACGGGATATTTAGTTCACAGGGCATGATAATTATTGATATGATGTTTATGATGTAGCTGGGAAAATACGGTCTCTACATAGTTCTATATGGATACAATATTGCGACTGTATCATGTATTTGTATTACACGATGAGTGGTGGTAAACTGACTAGTGGACGGAAAAAATACGAGAATAAGGAAAGGACAAGAAAAGAAAACTTCTTCTTCTTCTTCTTCTTTCTCTTAGTTTAACCTCTCCCTTTTAGGTGCATTTACACGACCCACGCCACCCGGGCCTTACAGGGCCGCGATCTGTCGGGAGAGGAATTAATTTATGGATCACATACATACTTTTTGACCACACAAGGACATGGAGGGCCTCCCCGGATGAGGGAGAAAAGAAAGCTTAAAGACAGAAATTTATAAAAATAAGAAATCTGACGTTTCAAGAAATGTCAAAAGTCGAAACGTGCAACTTGCAAGGAAAATAGAACCAGAGTGTTTAACGATGAAAGCAGATCCTAAAAAGCACGCTGCTTACATAGCGTCGAGAGTAAAATATGGCTGAGAGGATGAAGCAAGGAAAAATTAAGACAGTTTCGGCCATGACTAATAGAGAATTAAGAGAGCGAAGGAAAAACAAAGAGAGTGGATGAGAGAATATTGCACGAAAATTAAGAAAAAATGTATTCAACAATGCAATCATAGTTCTTCTGCTAATAAAAGGTAGTGAAGTTATTCGAAAACTAAAAGTCGAAACATTAAGCTTAAACGTTTAACAGAAAAATTGGAAAAGCTTTTTCACGTGTAAAAAAAAATGAAATAGGCCTATGCTATACTCCATTCTAGTATTACAGAGAAGAAAAAAGCAAACCAATCTTCCTCGCGCACTGCAGTTCGTACTTTGCTAAGAGGGCGTCAAGTTCCTTCTGACATAAAGAAGAAACTGATCCTTGAAGAGTTGCTAGAACAACAATTAAAATCAATTTCTTCTGTAGAATATAAAAGTAAACAATTAGTAAGACGCATCATAAGTGGCAAAATAATTAAGGCATATAAAATGCTGCATCACTGTAAGAGAGTAGTTTCTCGCACAGCTATTCGCCTGAATAATTCCTACAGACGCAAGAGTAGCCACAGTTTGGAGTACAAGCATCACGTGATACAATAAAGACGCATCAATATAGTGGTGTGAAGAAAATCAAAATTTGTTAATTTTCAATGAATTGAGTTAGGCTATATGTGTAAATTTCAATGTGTTTACTGTGGCATGGGTCATTGAAAATTTTCTTTTGTGTAAAGGAGTTGGTTTGTGTCTTCTACAGAAGTGGTTCTTATTTTTTTGTAGGGCATAAGTGTGTAAGTAGGCCTACTTATAAAAGAATCATAATTAAAGGTAAAATATTTATCATTATTGTTATTACTATAACCGTAAATCATTTCTTATTTCTATTTAAATATCTTCATGAAATAAGTGAAACCAGTCACCGGGGTAGCAAGGTCGGCTGAGGCGCTTGCCTGACGATACGGAGTTTCGCTCGGGCTTGGGTTCGATTCCCGCTTGGACTGATTACCTGGTTGGGGTTTTTTCGAGGTTTCGTCAAACGTAAGGTGACTGTCAGGTAATCTATGGCGAATCCCTGGCCTCATCCAGCCAAATACCATCTCGCTATCACCAATTCCATCCACGCTAAATAACCGAGTAGTTGATATAGCGTCGTTAAATAACCAAGTAAAAAAGTGTAATCCAATATGGTATTATTATTTATAAATATACAAATTAATGCGTTTATTACTGTTGTGATACTTCACATTATTAATTAAATATGTTTGCGAGCGAACATAAATACTTATTTCATTTTGTAATACGGCTCAATCGCATTATATCTAATAACAATCAGTTAATATTATTATGAATAATAAAATTTGTGACTTATTTCATTTTCAGTATTGATTTCAAGTCGGTGTGTAAATCAAATTGCCTTTACCGAGCCAATGGAATAATCTACGGATTAAAACTGTGGACACCGTGGATATGCTGTGGACACCGTGGAATCTGAAAATTGATTTTGTTTTATTTCTGTAGCACACGAAGATTTAGACATGGCCACTAACACACCTGACTTATCTTTCACACCTTTAACCAATACCTATCAAAAAATTAATCCCCTTACAATTTCAGTTGTTGCCATTTTTGGGTTCCAAAAGTGACGGGTTTCATGAGAATGACCCATATACTGCCTCTTTCTCTTTCGTCTACCTCTTTCGTCTGTCTCTTTCCTTTCCGCTGTAAAGCGCTCAGGCTGTCCTGACCTCTAAAGCGCGCACTTGCTCCTGTGGGAATCAATTGACATGACTGGTTAGATAAACATTCTCTCGGCAGGACAGGAAATCCTACATAATCACTTGAACTTGGTAGGACGATGAGGACATCCTGTCCTGCCGGTAGGAAGATGTACGATTAATCAATAAGGGGTGTATGTCTATCCTCTTCCATAATGATGTAGAACGTCAGATTTCCAGCTAAACATAATGATATTGGCCCTCATATCAATCTTTGGGTTTGCTGTAATACTCTAAACTTGCAATTCATGACACGCTATTTTTACCGCGCTCCATATTATCCCAACAGCGCTTGCTGCATATATCACAACCGTTCAAATGTGCTGCAGGCCAGGTTTGTATTTTGATTAAAGGAAGCATAATATTACAGCATGATCTCCATTCGGAACTAACGAATTCGTTACGGATAAAATAGTAAATCAAGCGAAGGCAGTGGGTTGCTGCACGTACAAAGATTTCTGACTTCATACTCCTTGGAACTGAAGCTGTGGGCTTGTCTTCATGGTACGAGAGACCTCACTTACATTCCGGTCGCGCTCTCCCAGGAATTATTAACGGATCTAAATTTCTATGTGAAGGATTTCGTATGACTGTAATGAGAATCTGTGTAGCGTAATTCAAGGAAAATGCTTTCCACTACGACTAAAGACGACTTTCTTTCATTCCATACTTTCTACATACTATCGTCCAGTGGCGGCTGGTGGTTGAAAAATTTGATTTACTTTCATAAAAACAGCAATTATATTATACAGGACTTTCATTTCAAAATTCCCAGTCTAAATGACTAATTATTTAAATTTAATTCAATTTAAACAAAAAACACGTCAATTTAGATATTGAGGGGGAAGTCTGAAACCAGGCTTAATAGCATTTTAGATTTAATTCCCACTCCAGCCACCCCCACTTTCAAATTTCAAATAGCACCCATATATTTTTATACTTAAGTATGAAAGAGTATTCAATTGTTTATACACTTCATTCGTTTTCGCATCTTTTGTTTCCTATCGTCGCCTGGCAACCTGGATTGTTGTAATTGTTGATTAAAGCTGAAGAGAATAAAGCTACAAAACATATTGAGCATCTCATGTAATAGTTATGTTTGTGTATTAAATTATTTTTAAATAGTGTAGCTATACCCTTCAAGAGAGAACATAAATCATCCTTATTAATTAAATTTAGGAATTTACACAAAATAAGCTGGGTTTGCATCCAACAATCAAGTGATAATAAAAAAATACAGGGTGCCAGGCGAAGATAGAAAACAAAGAATGTGAAAACAAATGAATGAGGTGTATAAACAATTGAATGCTCTTTCATATTTAAGTATAAAAATATAGGAGTGCTATTTGAAATTTCGAAGTGGGATGGGGGGTGAAATCTAAAATGCAATTAAGCCTGGTTGCAGACTTCCCTCTCAATATCTAAATTGAAGTGTTCCTTGTTTAAATTGAATTCAATTTAAATAATTAATTATTTAGACTGGGAAGTTTTGAAATGAAAACCCTGTAGATTCCGTCCTGTCAGAATTATACTGATATTGCATGAATATAAGGACATAACACAGGATAGAATGTTCGTAAGCAAAAAATATAATTTTATTAAAATAATATCCATGCTAAATCAAACCATTCTTAAAATGAGAAAATATTTAAAAAATATGTAATAAAACAATATTGAAATCTACTTTAAAAACCAAAATAACTTACTTATTTGTAGAGAAAATTTGTACGTCTCTTCTTGCGAACAGCATACCGTAGATAACAAAACACACCCGCACAACCATTGAAAGTTTGCATATGCTGTACATCTGGATTAAAATTTCTATTGAACGAAATTAGAATAGGCCTAGTTTTTGAGACCTTGCCATAAAGCAAGGAGAAGTTCAGTGAACTGCATTGAGCGTCTGATTGCTATGACCAACAAATTGCATGGACGAATATTTTTCGATCATGTTGCTCATACTCGTATTACAGTTTCCTATAAATTATGCAGTCCTTACACGGTCATTAATACTGATGAGTAAGAATGAGTCAGTCGATAATATTGGAGTACGCATCAACGTTTTAGCGACCTTACATGATCAGTATGTTTGCAGTTCAGGTTTTTACATTGTTTGATTCTACCATGTATGAACGCACGTGCGTAAGACACAGAGGGAGACATTGGCCATCAAGGGAGAGTTTTCGCACCCTACTGGTCCGCTAAAAGGTTAACACTATGTTGACGTCATTGATGAAGGAGCCAATCAGAGCCATTCGCTTCACGTTATTTCAATAGCGAATCTAGGCTCATAACGGTTAAGTGAATGAAGTTACCGTAGGTCTAATTTGGTGTTAAAACTTGGCATCTCGTTTGAGATTTACCAATATGGATGATATTCATCTACTTAGAACAACCCAAGATGGATAAAGTGCCCGGAGTGTCAAGAAGGCTCATGAAAAATGTTTTCGTTGAGATTCCAACAGACAAAAGGTTGAAAACTCTCCTTTGTTTAACCCGCCGTAATATTTAGGTAATATTCTGTGGTAGGAATGATTCGGCAGTTTTGAAAACATGTATCTTTTGTATGAAAGTAATTGGAAATCGAATTGGCTGAAAGAGCTGGAAAGTGAAATAAACAGATTAGGTCTAAATTGGCTATGGAGAGAACTAGGGTCTATAAACACGAAAACTATTGGAAGAATAGTAAAAGAGAGGGCAAATGAAATTTCAAGACAAGATATTTTTAGTAATATGAAAGACCTAGGATCACTAAAATACTATAGGGAGGTGAAATTAGATGGGAAGAGAAAGTCAAAGCTCTAACGGAGATGGAATTATAAATGTTGAGGAGTTACATGATAAGAAACTACGAAGAGTAGTCAATGAAGTAATAGAATAATTCTTAAAAGAGTAGGATTTTTATAATTATTAGTTTATTATTATTACTTTTATCATTATTATTATTATTTTTATTATTAGTAGTATTATTATTGTAAACAGAGGATACTTATAAGTTCAAATGTATCAATTTTTTGTTATATTTGTATAGAGAGTGATGGCGGATTAAGAACTGGAATACATCTAATCCGCCATGTCGTGAACAATGATTGATGAAATAAATAAATATATAAACTCGCCTTAACTCGGAAACCAGCAAAGATTTTGAGTAGCGACCGCTTTTAAAATAATTCCTCTCGTTTTGACCCTCCCAATATAACTTGAAAAAAAAAACCGCTTACCTGCATTTGAGGGCGTATATGTCTATTCTGAACAGATTGTATCGAAGTTAGTATTTTTTTTTTTTCAGTTTTCAAAAAAGATTTTCATGTCAACATTTTTTCTATGGTCCACACCTGTGGAGTAACGGTTAGCGCGTCTGGCCGCGAAACCAGGATTCGAATCCCGGTCAGGACAAGTTACCTGGTTGAGGTTTTTTCGTGGTTTTCCCTCAACCCAATTTGAGCAAATGCTGAGTAACTTTTGGTGCTGGATCCCGGACTCATTTCACCGGAATTATCACCTTCATCTCATTCAGACGCTAAATAACCTAAGATGTTGATGCAGCGTCGTAAAATAACCTACTTAAATATTTTTTTCTATGCTTTCCTTAGGCATTGAGCTATGAATTAAAAAAAAATACAGCCCGATTGATTAACTGGTATTCCGAGATTCTACGTGACTGTTGCACCTCTATTATAGGCTAGATCTGTCCCAGCTGTGCATGTCTGTAATAGAGCCTTACCTTAACCAGCTTAAAAGATAACCTTATTAGCATTTCACTCCAATCATACTGATTTAAACTATCACTGACTACATTGTTACTTCTTTCTTTAGACATTATCCTGATAGTGCTGTATTTTCAAAATTGTCTCATAATATTCTCTTTCTATTATCTAATATTATTTGATTTATGTTAACATTCTATGTATTTTAGCTTAATTCTGCTACACAGGTTATTTCAGTGTTTAATTAATAGTTCATAGTATTTTGTTGTTTCATTCGTAAATAACTCTTGTATACATGTAACTCTCATCTAACTCAAATTGTTGAATTCTTTGTAAGTTCAAGCATATGTATATACACTTTTTGCTGGTTGAGTGGAAGAGAAGGCCTTACAGCCTTAACTCTACCAGCTAAAATAAATTATTATTATTATTATTATTATTATTATTATTATTATTATTATTATTATTATTATTATTAAATGTACACGTACGCCGATCTCTTAAGATTACGAACATACGTCACGAAATACGTCACTACTGATGTAAATATAGAGTTAGTCGGTTAGCTGACGACGATCGTTCGCAAACTGTCTTGTCTCCGCCCTTTGAAGGTGTCCTTGCTCTTTATGCTGTTAACCGTTAACAACCTCGTGAGGTTAATATTGCTAACAGTGCGCTGGTTCAGTTCTGTGCGATCGCATCCCGATAAGAGGCCCATTACTCGAGAACGTGAATTCCTTATTGTTATGAAGCTGGACTTTGAAATTCTTCCGTTTTCTCTCCGTCCGCTTAGTCATCTCTCTGACCAGTCGGTCCTTTCACCGACAAATGCAGTTGGGTAATCGTTGCAGTATTTCGTGACGATCGTAATCATCCTTCCATATTCGAACATTTCTTATTAAACTAAATTCAGCCTATGTCTGCACTCGCATAAAGATGGAATTCTGCCATTAAGATACGTATTGGTGTAATAAAACACAGCAATTAGAGACAGGCAAAATCTCAGTCAGGCCTGCCCGTAACTGTTTACCTTCGTGAGTGGGCTAACGCGCGGTATCGCTCGCCTGCCGACAACCTTCCTCACAAGCAGGCAGGCAGTGTGATTGCACGTGACTCCCAAACAGTCCTAATAGTGACCCGAAAGGACTGTTGGGTTCCGCCGACCTGCGCCAGACTGTGTTGCTTTCAGGTGCATGATAAATATCAACCAAGTCTCATCCAAACACGACAGGAAGCATACAGATATAGACAAACTATTGAAAACTTAATTTATCGTCTTCTGAAACATAATAAATACAAAGAAAACTATTCACGTCAGCATAATATCCATTAAATGCCAAAAGTGATTATAAATTACTTCGCTTTTCCTTTCATCATAGTAAAATAAATGTAATACACACTCTTCAAACTTTAAACTTCATAAATAAAAAGAAAATCTATAAAATATATCCCTCAAAAGTTAAACAGCAAATCAATATTCCGAAGAACGAAAAACTTTTTTACATTCTACAGATATTCATGAGGCGTTTAATTGTTGATAAGGACAAAGTTAAAACGGAATTTTTTCCTGTAATAGTTGTTGATATTCATAATAATTGTTACCAATGTATTTTAAACATCTTTCCTTTCCTTTCCTTTCCTTTCCTTTCCTTTCCTTTCCTTTCCTCTCCCCTTATCTTTCCCTTCCCCTCTTATTTTCTTTCCCCTTTCCCTTCCCTTCCTTTCCCTTCCCTTTCCGTCTTCCCCTCCTCTCTTCTCTTCTCTTCTCCTTTCCTTTTTTTTTTAACTAGTCACAAGTTAAGAAATGTTACTGTTTTGTTGAGTCAGATACACTTTGCAGGAAATTGAAATGTATAATATTTTTGTTATTATTTTGTTCAATTCTGTAGTGCAATAAATATTGTAAAATTATGTTACTTTAATCAAGAATTTTGTTTTTTTTTTCTACATACATACATACATACATACATACATACGGGATTGATATCCGGATAAATAAATTTTATTTTAGTCAATTTTGTGTTCCATGTAAATAAGTTGGGAGACTAGTTAACACGGGAAACAGGAGGATAAAAATTACGTCATTATTTACTAAAAAAAAATACCAAACTGAATTGTTCAGATCTATTATAAGAAAAGGTGATGCATTAGTCGCTCACATGATCAAATGTTTATTGCAAGATTTAAATACCGGTATTCAAAAAGAGTGCAACTGAAATTTACCATGGGGAAAGCAAATTGCCTACCGATAACTATACGCAACACTGGTATAGGCCAATAATTGCTAGATGTAGAGTTTATGTTGAGTGAATAATATTGAAGTCTGTAAAATATGAAGAGTTAAATTGTTCTTACGATAGTCTACCCTTGAGATGGTTTGCAGAACTAAAACTAAATTCTGATGTCAAAAAAGTATCTAAAAGGAGAGCGTCAAATAAAGTTAAATATGAAGAAAGGAACATACGTAACGTCAACAATGGTCTCATTTTCATTCTAATTGCTCCTTACGTCACTTTTCCTAAATTCAGACAACAAAAAGAGAAAACAAAACAGTGTTACGTTTGTAAACCAAGTTCCGGTGATAAATTCGTCTTACACACTTCATGGTTTTTACACAGAAGTAAGAAAAACGTTTATTCTAGCTTTTTGTACAGAGTTATAGCTACACCGGTGGTGATTACAGAAGATTAATTAATGCCTGAATTCACAAATTAAGTTCAAACATATTTAATTGCTGAGGAAGTTAGCTGTAAATATTCTCACATAGTTATGTTTTAATGGTGGCTTTAGCACGTAAAGACAGTATGTAAATAACACCTGAACCCTATTATAAACATTGTAGCTACGGAAGTATACGTCATTTAGCTTCCTTTTGTTTCCTTGTTAATTAGGTTTGGCTTCCTGGCTGTTCCCATGCACGTACATACTTAGACAAGTGAAAGGAGAAAAAACACATATTTGATTTCACATAGCATTAATTCTACTGTAACAAGCTACGTCCTTAAATTACTTAAGTATTTTTCGAAATTGAGTTATTTTGGTATGTAATGGCAGGAAAATAGAGAATAAATTTCAGTGTTAATATGCAAGACAACATAAGTGTCATCAAAAGTCGTCTTGGTAGCTCACTTGGCTGAACACTACCTTACGACGATCACGATCCAGAGCTCAAATCACAGTGGTGTGTCGTATTTGTTGTGAACAAACCGAACGTTGAGAGGTTTTTGAGGGGTTGTTCCGCCTTGTCATTTCACCAACTCTCCACAATTACCTTGCAGTATTACCTTTGTCTCGAAAAATAGGGCACCACTTGTGCTTGCATGGCGCAGAATCGATCGTCCGTTATACTGGATATTTATCGCAGTTTGCCCAAAGATGACAGTGATGGTGGAATTTAAAGACTCGTAGACCAGCAGAAGAGGCACGAATCCCCATGACCTAACCCCTTGTCCAAGATATGAGCCATATAAATCTATGAGGTTGTCAGAACACTACCAGAGGTATGGTATTTGAATTTGATGGCTGGAGAGGAATGTGTGACGTAGCGTATGATGGAACCGTCTTTAGCACGGTAGAACATTCGGTACGAAACTCAGTCTATCACGGAAGCAGAAAAAGTATATTTGGGCTAAAGCGCTTAGGGATGCTCTGTATCCCTCCCGATTCATTAATTCATTCATAGATTTAATATATCTGTTACCGTTAAAAACCCGAAATCCGTCAAAGCCAGTTTGAACTAATAAAAACTAGTTGTAGTCTTTGTAAGATCTAGAATCAGTGACATGTTAGGTTTGGTTTGTTTAGGCTTTTACCAAAGAAAAACGTAAACAAACCAAACCTAACCTGTCACTGATTCTAGATCTTACGAAAACTCGTTTTCTATCTACATACTTTTTGCTTAAACTAGTTTTTACTACTTGAAACTGGTTTTGACGGATTTCGAGTTTTAACGGTAACATAATATCCAAGACATCAGTTTGGAAACAGACGAAATTGTTAAAACTGGTGCCTTCGTAAGAAAACATATTTCCATCAACTGAAGAAACGGTCCATATGCCTAGGATTCAATTTCATCGATGGAGACGAAATTCAGTGTGTTACTAGAAATTTTATCAAAAGATGTTAAATATGCATTAGAGGGAACGTTCAATAATACGTAAGCCAGTAAGTTACATCTGCAAAGTAATGCTAAGTCGGGATATTTTACTGCCGAAATCTGATGTACTGAATCACCGCCAATGGTGCTGCTATTTTCCCATGTCACTTGCAGAACAGAGCCGTACGACACCTTTTTCCAGTAGTACACCCGTTATAAAGTTGTCCATTTATTGCTATATGAGCCTTGGTTATTCTGTTATTCATTTCACCAATTCGGCAAAGGATTCTGTCAATTACCATCCTACTGTATTCCTATGCAAAATTATACGTTTCGTCATCTTTTCATTGAATATCAAGTCATCCCTTTTTATAACATGTATTCTGAACATTTATCAGCAACATTTTGAAAAAGCCATAATATATTTTAACAAAAAGTTTAAATTATGTCAACGTTAACTCACATATTTACTTCGTAGGTGACACATGTTGACTTATAAAAATACTTTTTTTTTTCCTGATTAACTGTCTTTTCGCAAACCTTACCTAACAAAACTGTTCTATCGGTTCAAAACACATGGGCACCAAATTCACTAACGTAAGCATGAACCTTACTTTTCAATGGTTTACTGAATTTAGGCATTCTAGCTAACCGATCTTATACCTTCTGTCATTCGACAATAAATGAATGTTTCTCACTCAAATTTCTTTCTCCTACAATAATAAACACATGTAACGCAAAATTGTAAAAATAAGATTTGAAAATCTGAAAGCAAACAATAGGAAATGCTACGTGTTAACTTCTGTGAGAACGTGCTTAATATTTAAATTTATAAAGCTGATTGTTAGTATCGTGAAGACATGACAATATTATATTTGTAACTGTGGATTGTCGATCATTATTCATATTACACCAATAGTATTAAAGCACGATTATTATAGTCCCGTCGCTCTAATTTCCGGCAGCCAATCGCGTTGCAGGTCGGCAACATTTAAACGTGTGCGTCTTGTGGTTCGCTGATTCATTTCTTAAGGTTCGATTAATACTTAATATAATCGCCCGCCATTTTAGCTCTTTCCTTGGCGTTCGCAGAAAGCACACGAAGACGTTATTTGCCGCTCGATTATTTGCTGAATTACATTGCGTTTGATTTATTATCATAGGAGCTACGACATGATAATGTTAAACGGTGTGGCAAATAGATTCCTCGTATGGTAGCTCGGCAACGTAAGAACAAAAATGGCGAACGATACTACCTACCTAAACTTTATAGAGCCTTCACTTTCTAAGACGTAAGCAAAGAGGCGGAGTCACGCCGGAAATAACAGCGTCGGGACTAGGAGATTAAGCACAGAAATAAATTACTACATTTATTTACTATTGTTAGTAAAGTTAGTCATTGTTTCAAAAATTTAAATTTCATACACATTACATTACAGTTAATTAGAAAATTGCAAATAAACAAGAAATATTGCTTTAAAATGACAAAAAAAGGCATTTATTAGTAAGAAACACCTTACTTACTTAATTCATTACTTACTTACTTAACTTAAGTGCTTTTAAGGAACCCAGAGGATTATTGCCGCGCTCACATAAGCCCGCCATTGGTCCCTATCCTTTGCAAGATTAATCCAGTCTATATCATCATATCCCACCTCCCTCAAATCCATTATAATATTATCTTCTAATCTAAGTCTCGGCCTCCCCAAAGGTCTTTTTCCCTCCGTCCTCCCAACTATGTGCATTTCTGGATTCGGCCTTACGTGCTACATGCCCAGCCCATCTCAAGTGTTTGGATTTAATGTACCTATGTCACGTGAAGGATACAGTGCGTGCAGTTCTGCGTTGTGTAAGTTTCTCCATTCTCCTGTAACTTCATTCCTCTTAGCCCCAAATATTTTCCTAAGAAACTTATTCTGAAACACACTTAATCTTTGTTCCTATCTCAAAGTGACAGTCCAAGTTTCACAACCATACAGAACAACCGGTAGAGGCCTATAACTATTTTATAAATTCTAACTTTCAGATTTTTTTGAGACCAAACTGGATGACAAAAACTTCTCAGCCGAACAGTAACAGGCATTTCCCATATTTATTCTGTGTTTAATTCCCTCCAAGTGCCCTTTATATTTGTAATTGTTGCTCCAAGATATTTTAATTTGCCACAATGAATTTTTGAATGCAAAATTCGATGCCTGACCAGAACCCGAACTTGGACTTCCTGTGTAAGAGACTAATGGTCTGTATCACGCAGCCACCGCAGGGATAGGGATAGTTTGCATAAAGTGGGAATTACCCACTTTTACTCACTTCACTTAAATTGGCAGTAATTAACTTTTCCTACTGGGTGACTTATTTTCTGAACTGCACGGCTGTCAAAGACGAGATAGGAGCAGGAAATCAGGTGGCCACACCTTCATGTTTACATCAGATTAAAGCAAACTGAAATAAAGTATGGAAATTGAAAGAGAATGTGCAAGGTAACTGGCTGCTTTTATGTTGCCTGTAAGTGCAGGATAGCGTGTCTGCTTTATGAAGATATCGTGTCCACCTCAGCATGCACGCATATTAAGGAAAATCCCATGAAGCTGAGCGTCTAATAGTTTCCTACTTAGTCGTGATTAACGTGGATGTATCATATTCTGGTTGAGAACAAATTCTGACGTATCGCTATCATTTTATTATTATTAGCCTTAAAAGCTGCAAAACAAGTGCCTCAAGACCTCCCCTGTCGCCCAAGTCGCTAGCAGACTGAACTCCACTTCCGGTAGGAAAATTGAGTTTAATCTCACTAGCTGGATATTGTATGTGTTCGGTTCAGTTTACTTAATACCTTATTACTACTTATTATACTTAATACAACTCAAGCATTTTGTCAGGACACAGAGCTGCACACGAGATCGGATGAGTCTACTTACGAATTATAGAGGAATGGGTTAGCCTTTGCCTTGAACTCGGCAGACACACGACCGACCTTCCCTTCTACTCCTACCCCCTTCACAGAAACGTTGTTGCATCGTGAGTGTCTTGACAAAATGCATGAACTGTACCCTATTACCACATGTGCTAGTGGATTATAGCGATTTTCTAGTTGTCACGTTGAATTTTATTTTACCAACTTTGTTTCGAATTTCGTGTACTGACAAATACTATAACTGACAGTTATTTTCTAACTGTTATGTTGGCAGCAATAATTTCGGTTTGCACTAGAAGGAAACTGAGGAAATTGAAAATTACTAAGCTTACTTATTTATGGCTTTAGAGAACTCGGAGGTTCATTGTCGCCCTCATATAAGCCCGCCATCGGTTCCTATCCTGAAGAAGATTAATCCAGTCTTTAGCATCATATTCCGCCTCTCTCAAATCCATTTTAATATTATCCTCCCATCTATGTCTCGGCCTCACCAAAGGTCCTTTTCCCTGCGGTCTCACAACTAACATTCTACACGTCTGGATTCGCCCATACGTGCTACATGCCCGTATACGTCTGAATTTAATGTTTCTATGCCACATTACAATGCATTTCTGCGTTGTGTAACTTTCTCCGTTCTCATGTTACTTCATCCCTCTAAGCCTCAAATATTTTATGGTGGAGAAGGGATAGAACAGATAAAAATTCTCTCCGACACCGAGATTCAAACCCGGGTTTCCAGCTGTACGTGCTGACACATCAGATTCGAGTTCCGATGCCGGATTGAATCCTTCTGAGTTTCGTTATACCTCTCTGTTCCGCTTTGGTGGTCTACCCTCACGTATTGTACCACAGAATAAGTGACAGTGGCGTAATGTCCAACACTATCTACAGAGTTTCATTACGAGGGACTAAGTGGCCGGAGTCCGACGAAATAAAGCGCCGTCTTGAAGTGATTATTTACTCTTATAATATTACTATGATGTACCGAGTCCACCGTTGCGGCTGAGGTGTTAGCGAGTCTAAATACGAACCCAGCGGGCCCGGGTTCTTTTCCTGGTCAGGACGAGTTGCCTGGGTGAGGTTTTTTTCGGGGTTTTTCCCTCACTCCTATGGATGAATATCAGGTAACTTTATCAGGCGATTGGAACCCCACTCATCTTCACCACTTCCTTTCCTCCCCCATCATCCTTTCCTCATCATCCCGTTTCTGGTTTTTTCAGATCACTTTACGGCGGCCTCCCGAAGCTGCTGGCTCTCTCGACCGGCCTCCGTGGAATGTAGTTCAGCGACGTTGGATGGCTTCTGGAATGGCACCCGAGGCGGACCTACTCGGGGGAGGAGTTTCTCCTCGGACCGACAGGGGGCCCTTGGGGGAATTAGCCGAAGCAGGAATGGGATATGGATTCTGTCGGCTCTAGGGACCGGTCGTTAAGGGAGTCATGTGGTTAGGGCGGTGTGCGTAGGGGATCTGTGGCATGCAACTCATTCCATATCGAGGGTTAGCGTAATAGATCTCAATAGGTCGCAGTGCTGGGCCATCCGTGCTCCCTTCAGTTAAATTCCATTCCATTCCATGATGTACCGAAGTACATATGATATTTCCGTGCAGGAATTCTGCATTGCCATATGGAGAAGAATGGGTAGAACGGAGAAAAATTATCTCCGGCACCAGCCACTTACTCGTAATGATTGCACCTCTGTACATAGTGATGGACCTTGTGCCACTGTTACATATTCTGTGACACAGTACATGAGGGTAGGCCACTAAAGGGGAACAGAGAGGTAGAACTTAAACTGAGAGGATTCAATCCGGCATCGGAGCTCGAATCCAATGTATCTTAGTGGATAAAGCGTCAGCACGTAGAGCTGAAAACCCGGATTCGAGTCCCGGCGCCAGAGGTATAACGTTGTAAAACTCAGGCTTTCCAGAGGAAAGTATCTGTCTCATGATCTGAGGTTGCGCTCGGGCGTGAATTCGACTCGTCCTGAAAAAGAATTTTAAAATGTTACATTTCTTCGGGCCAAATTTCTACACATTTGAACGATAAAGTTAAAATTCTTTCAATTTATTATTTTCAAAATACACTCCTCCCATAAATTGACTGAGAATATTGGAAATTAAATCAATGGCTTTTCCAAAACACGCTATAAAATGGCTCATATAAAACAATTTTTATATAAAAAAGGACGCAAAAACGAGCAAAATTTAATTGTATTAAAGTTCTTTGTTTGAAATATCTCAAAGAATAACACCCTGAAATTAATGACATTGCTTACGGTTCACTCTGTATATGAATTACCAAGCAAAACGTCGATTATACAAAATGTTCCTTGTCGAAGTGGATATTTACAATTTCTCCCACGTTTTACCATGTTCTCCTGAGTTTTGTTATTCTTGACCAATGCTGCCTCGACACCTTCTTGAACCTTGATCTGCATTTCTTTCTGAGTCCTCCCCGTCTCCACCTATCCTAATCTCGTATCCCACTTTGCTTTTCAGCATGATCTTATACGTCTTGCTTGTCCGCCTTCATAAATATTGCCAAGCCTGTCAATTATTGAGAAGTATACAGCCTTCCTTTCTATTTTATGCTGAAATATTGGCAGCAATTTTCTTTGTTATTGCAGCCTTTCTTTTGTACCCATGTAACATGACTCTAAACATACAGTTCTGCAAATGTTATTTATTTTTTATTACATTTTAAAATTTCTACCTAAAATCCACATCTCCATACAGTTCATACGATTTTTCGGTGTGTTCTACATTCTACAAATAAGTTCTCTTGTAATTAATCTCCTAGATTCTGGAAAGAAAGTTGATTTTAAAATTTCTCATATTTAGTCAAAAATGCAAGTTAACTCAATATAGAAACATATTGTTTTATATTCGTAAAGAAGTGTTTGCTGGCCATTAAAATAATTAGTAAGTGAATATTCCAAAATTAGTTTGTTTACTCAATTTTAAACACGGTCTTCAACTACTGTAATGCACAAGGATGGTTTCAACTTAGCAAGTTCGTATATGTTTTATAATGATACTGGAAACATATTCCTAATGAAAGACGTTACACGTCTGCACATTTATACCTCCATAAAACAATTGTTAACTGTAACTCTAATTTATTAGACATTTTTCGTAACTCTGACCAACGTAATTTGTCAGGTATCAGTTTGGTCGATGCTTTATTCTGGTAATTTTGAGAAAATTTACGTATTTTAAAATAATTACACTACGAGCAATATTGAATTCCTAGGGAACTGCAGGTATATTACAATCTTAAAACATAATTTTTTTTAATTCAAATACAATAAAAGTGATAAGAGTTATCAGATTTATAAAAAAAAACAAATAAGATTACTGCTTGTATAAGAACAGCAGCCTCCAATTGAAGAAAAACAAGATTATTACTTTAGAAGAATAAGTCGTCAATAGAAGAAAAACAAGACTATTGCTTGTAGACTATAAGAACAATCGCCAATTGAAGAAAAAGAATATTATTACTTGTAGGAGAAAAACAGTCGAAATTGAAGAAAAACAATATTATTGCTTGTAAAAGAACAACAGCCGCCAATTGAAGAAAACAAGATTATTACTTGTAGACGAATAAGTCGCCAACTGAAGAAAAACAAGATTGTTTCTTGTATAAGAACAGTCGCCAGTTGAATAAAAACGAGATTATTACTTGTAGGAGAACAAAAGTCGCCAATTGAAGAAAGCAAGATTATTATTTGTAGAAGAATAAGTCGCCAATTGAACAAAAACAAGATTATTGCTTGTAAAAGAACAACAGCCGTCAATTGAAGAAAACAAGATTATTACTTGTAGACGAATAAGTCGCCAACTGAAGAAAAACAAGATTGTTTCTTGTATAAGAACAGTCGCCAGTTGAATAAAAACGAGATTATTACTTGTAGGAGAACAAAAGTCGCCAATTGAAGAAAGCAAGATTATTATTTGTAGAAGAATAAGTCGCCAATTGAAGAAAAACAAGATTATTGTTGGTATAAGAACAGCAGCAGCAAATTGAAGAAAAAAAAAATTATTATTTGCAGAAGAACAACAGTCGCCAGGTGAAGGAAAACAAGATTATTGCTTGTAGAAGAATAAGTGTCAAATTGGAAAAAACAAGATTATTGCTGGTAGAAGAACAACATCCGCCAATTGAAGAAAAACAAGATTATTACTTGTAGAAGAATAAGTCGCCAATTGAAGGAAAACAAGATTATTGTTTGTGTAAGAGCAACAGCCGCAAATAGAAGAAAAACAAGATTCTTACTTGTAGACGAATAAGTCGCCAATTGAAGAAAAACAAGATTGTTGCTTGTATAAGAACAGGTGCCAGTTGAAGAAAAACGAGATTATTACTTGTAGGAGAATAAAAGTCACCAATTGAAGAAAGCAAGATTATTATTTGTAGAAGAAAAAGTCGCCAATTGAAGAAAAACAAGATTATTGCTTGTATAAGAACAGCAGCAGCAAATTGAAGAGAAACAAAATTATTAGGCTATTTGCAGAAGAACAACAGTCGCCAATTGAAGGAAAAGAAGATTATTACTTGTAGAAGAATAAGTCCCAAATTGGAGAAAAACAAGATTATTGCTTGTAGAAGAACAACAGTCGCAAATTGAAGTAAATTCCTATGTGGATAATTCCTTTTCATTTCTACACACTTTAACTTTTGAGCAAGTTATTACTATAGTATTTCGTCATCCTCATTAAAGGCCACGAAGGCTCACTGAATAGCTGGAGATTGAGGCTTCCTCCCGTAGAGACAATCGGCATTAACGGCAGTTGGAATGTCCATGGAAGTTCTCAAATATAACTCTTTCATAACGGTATAATAAATAGACCTCGTGCTCGATTACTGCCTCTCTTACTACCCCTACAATGACTTAGTTAAATGATAATATACGGACACAGACACACGGATCGAGAAGAATCTGTGTTAATTCAGTAGTTTCATTTAAAGCATATTCTGTGACATTTTGGTTGCCATATTATCTCTGTCATGTTGAACTGTTAAACACTGTACCACAGTCTAGTATATACAGTCGCGAAGCTCAATACGTAGTAAATATGCAAACATTAGGTAGTTGCTCACCACTAGGATCGCTAATATCGCCTCATTACAGGCAATGAAAAATAGTACCGTCACAGTCTATTGTTTCTAGCACCCTCAAAACTCAAGCTTCGTGACTGTATATAGTAGACTGTGACTGTACCGTAATTAAGGGTTCAGAGCCATAGTGAGCCAAGCGTCATTTATTAAAAACGGTGGAATCAAGGGTTAAAGTTAAGTGAATACTACAGTTTAATGAATACTGACATACCATTCAGTTTTAATATGCATTATATTACCTGCTATATGTTTCATTGAATTATGGTAATTACTTAATTTTAACTCTTGTTTTCTCCGTTTTTAATATATGGCGCTTGGCCCACTATGGCTCTGAACCCTTCAATTCTTACATCAACATATTAACATTTTATTACATCTTAAAGTCTTTAATTGAATTGATATTAAATTAAGAAATAAAATACACTATAGGGACAGATTGTACAGTACTTACTCCTTGTTTTAGGATCTTTACTTCTGCATATGCTAATCAAACTCACCCAGTCACACTTTAGGAAGTATACAAAATTCCGCACATGTAAGTTGCATCATCTTGGAACATTTGGCACGGTCAAATAGAGAAACTTTTAGTAATGCAGTAGCCAAGTAACACCTACATAGCTAGGTAAATTTAAATAAAACAGTCCCGAAGACTCCGCGTCTGTCGATCAAGCGCTTAGAGTACTGGTCTCCTATACAGGGAGTCCATGTTCGATCCCCTGACAGGTCATGTTGGAATTTGCAGAGGTATTTTTGCTATCATTCCACAAATTCTATCTCCTCCTCATTTCACGTATCATCTGTAATGTTTAAAACTAGACTGGGGTGAAATCTTGAAGGTAGTATAATAATAATAATAATAATAATAATAATAATAATAATAATAATAATGAGTTATTTTAGCTGGCAGAGTTAAGGCCGTAAGGCCTTCTCTTCCACTCAACCAGCAAAAAGTGTATATACATATGCATGAACTTACAAAGAATCCAACAATTTGATTTAGATGAGAGTTACATGTATACAAAAGTTATTTACAAATTAAACAACAAAATACTATGAACTATTAATTAAACACTGAAATAAACTGTGTAGCAGAATTAAACTAAAATACATAGAATGTTAATATATTTCAAATAATATTAGATAATAGAAAGAGATTATTACGAGACAATTAAAATACAGCACAATCAGGATGATGTCTAAAGAAAAAAGTAACAATGTAGTCAGTGATAGTTTAAATCAGTATGATTGGAGTGAAATGCTAATAAGGTTATCTTTTAAGCTGTTCTTAAAGGTGTTTATTGTCTTGCAGCCCCTAATACTTTGTGACAAGGAATTCCATTGACGCGAGGTGGATATTGTAAAAGATGATGAATAACAAGATGTTCTATGAAGAGGTATACTTAGCGTGCCACAGATAAGTGATCTGGTATTTACGTCGTGGTTAGAGTATAGATAAGAGAAACGAGACGAAAGGTAATTTGGTGTTGAAGTGTGCAGAATTCGAAAGAGTAAAGACAAAGAGTGTAAAGTTCTACGTTCTTTAAGTCGGAGCCACAAGAGACTTGCGAAGGACGGTGATATGTGATCATACCGTCGGATGTTGCACACGTATCTGACGCACATATTCTGAGCTCGCTGTAACTTGACTGACAATTCAGAACTTAGGTCACTTAACAAAACGTCACAATAATCGAAGTGTGGCGTTACTAGGGTTTGCACTAGGGTAAGTTTTAGTTGCTGGGGCAAGAAGTTTCTCAAGCGACTCAAACAGTGAATGGAGGAACAGATTTTTTTTATCGTTTCTTTAACTTGAAAATTCCAACTTAGATTATTATCAAAAAAGAAGCCAAGATTTTTTACGACAGATGAATAAGGGATTAGCGTGTTGTTAAGGGTAACAACTGAAAGATTACTGTTATTAAGGGAGTTAACTAAACGCTTATGTCCAATAATTATGGCTTGAGTCTTACTTGGATTAAGTGCAAGTCCGAAATTGGCCGCCCAAGTGGAGACAGTGGCTAGGTCACAATTTAACTTGTCAATCGATTCATTGATCGTATTGGGTCTGGAATGTATGTAAAGCTGTAGGTCGTCGGCATAGAGGTGATATCGGCAATACTGTAAGTTCTTTGATACGTCATTAATGTAGATAGAGAAAAGTAGTGGTCCTAATACGGAGCCCTGCGGCACTCCCGCCTTTGTGCATCTCCATTGGGAGAATTGATTATCAAGTGAAACACACTGTTAGCGGTCACGTAGGTAGGAGTCCATCCAGCTCAAGGTATTGTCTGACAGGTGCAAAGCCTTCATCTTTGCAAGAAGCAAGTCGATATCAACAGAACCAAAGGCATTGCTGAAATCGAGAAGAGTTAGTGCCGTTACTTCACCCCTATCCATAGCTTCACGGATGTCCTCAGTCACTTTAAGTAGGGCTGTAGAAGTGCTGTGTCAATGTCTAAAACCCGATTGATAGTCATCAAGGAGTTTGTGTTCGTCGAGATAGTTCATAAGTTGTCCATGTACAATATGTTCTAATGCTTTTGAAAGAGTGGGAAGAATTGATATCGGTCTGTATTGGTTTACTGTAGAAGGTGTGTTAGATTTAGGTAAAGGTTTCACTAATGCCATTTTCCAGAGTGAGGGGTAGGACCCAGTCACAATTGATGCATTGAATATATGTGTGACGGTCGGCAGGATCACATCTATTATTTTATACAGGAGAGTGATATTTATATTGTCTATACCTTGGGCTTTAGATTTCATACGTCGCAGCGTCTTCATTACTATTCAAGAATAATTTAAAGAGTTGTGTATAAAGTGAAAATTAAAATTAAGGTGACATTCAGCATTTAATTTTTAAGGTGACATGTATTTATCTAGCCTGACGAGTTTACTTCCTTGGTTTGAATTGTAAATTATTTAAAAATAGCGTGTAAGAGGCCTTAGACTAGAAATGTTTAGTTTAAATGTAGTTCTGTTTATAAGTATGCATAAGAATGCAATTATTTGACTTATTTGAACTGTTGTATCAGTGAAGCGAGGTGAGTCAGTGAAGTTATGGTTTTACAGTGCAGTGAACAGTTCCGATCAGTGATAATTTATAGCGTCAATGAAATGTGTTCTATAGTGTCAGTGAAATGTGTTACAGAGTGTCAGTGAAATGTGTGCTAAAGTGTCAGTGAAATGCGTCATAGTGCTACTACAGGGAATGAGATGAGAGTAAAGTGAAAGACTATTAAAAAGTTATGTAGGACCTATACATAATTATGTAGGTTGTGTTGTAAAATTAGGTGTTTTATTTTATGTTTTATTATTATTGTGTTAAATTGTATTGTGTATTCTTATTGTATTGTGTATAAAATTGTATATGTGTTGTAAATTGTATTATGTATTGTAAATTTTATTGTGTATAGCTTATCATTTTAACTGTGTATTGTTAATATTGTATATACCACTGCCACCGGGTGCTTGCCCACTTGCAGTGTAAATAAATACATACATACATTACGTCAGTCGGGTTAATGTGGGTTTCCGATGCTGATATAAGAGGGACTTGGTGCTCCGAGCCCTGGGGTTTATCTGGTACTCGTCTGAGGATGGGCCCTGGGCAGAATGCCCCCTGTCAGCATTTGATTCTCGAATACTACCCTGGCCACTTGTAGGATTTCCACAATCATCACATAGAGATAGACTACAAAGAGTAATTCAGGAGGAACAGTGATTATTTTAGGAAGTGGTAGTACCATTGAACTATTCTGAGTAGAAAATTCATATAAATGTGTCCAATCTTCAATGGACGTCGAGATACAACTGGTTGAATGTTACATATCGATGGCTGAGAACCAACTTTTTATAAGAAAGAAATTTGTGTTTCACTGTGTTCCAGTTCTTGTCTGCATATATGAATGGAACAAAATTGTAAATATTCCTCTCCATAAGGTTGCTATGAAGCTATTTCAAATTGCTTCATGAAGCTTTGAATGTCAGGAGCTTAAAATAGCTCTTGAAAATAAAGCCTTAAAACGACTTGACTCTGTTGGTTGGCCCACAAGACATTTTAAAATATTAATGAATTTTTAGATTTGGGAGTCCACACCTGTGGACGCGTCTGGCCGCGAAACCAGGTGGCCCGGGTTCGATTCCCGAACGAGGCAAGTTACCTGGTTGAGGTTTTTCTGGGGTTTTCCCTCAACCCAATATGAGCAAATGCTGGGTAACTTTCGGTGCTGGACCCCCGACTCATTTCATAGACATTATCATCTTCATCTCATTAAGACGCTAAATAACCTAAGATGTTAATAAAGCATCGTAAAATAACCTACTAAAAATAGATTTGAGAATATTGTGTTTCAACTATGTGTAATTGTATTTGTTGCTACATATTATTGTTCACTTTGTCGACAGTCTTTTATGACTCTACACTCATGCAATAATAATACAGGGACATTATTTTATTTTTACTTCGTTTTTTATTGTACCTGAGTTTTTGAATGTACTTCACTCCCATCCCTCTACTAGTAAACTTCCATCCGTTCTCTACACAGAGCCGAGGCCGCGTATGCAGTACTGAGTTAGTGAGTACAGTACGTTCCAGAAATATGTTCGCGTTTTCCAGTGACGAAAGAGCTTTCAATATTGAATCATATTTTCGCACAGGTATTGTCGTCCGTTTGCCAATTTAACTTCATTGCCTATATTGTACGCTAATGTGCTGTAAAAGTACAATAAACACTGTATAATTAATACGTCCGAATGGATAGCTCAATTCGTGAGTAAAAACACTAAGTGTTAATACAATACTGCAGTTTGATTAAAAAAAACCTAATCAACATTATCAAACTCAAAATTGCGATATTTTCTAGTTTACATAAATGGATCAACTACTTTTCTTCCCTCCTATACCTAGTAAAGTGATTTGTATTTTACGCCAGTATCATCGAACTCCGGTCGTGGAATGGGGAGCAAGCGGTGTTTCCGGTTCTAGACCTTTAATCCAAAGATATAGCCAGGTTAATATTAAAAATGTTAGTAAAAATAAAATTATGTCCCTGTATAATAAAAATGGAGTCCTTAGCGGTTGTGTTGTTGAAGGTTGTGGAGGTAGCAGAATGTGGTGGTGGTAAAATTAATTCTGGTGATGTTGGTTGTACTATTAAAGTAACAGTAATATCAGTAGTAGTGTTAGTGGCAATAGTGTAGTTGCAGTAGTAGTAGTAGCAGTGATAGTTTAAATCTGGCATTTTACACTATAATTTAACATGTTATCAGTATGAAGTTAATTTCAAGAGCTAAAGGAAAAGCTGTAAACCAAACGTTGGCCTCGGGAGGGATAATGAGTACCGTAGTTGACGACAACAACAATGTGGCGGTCACTGTCATGGTTAAAAGCCACTTCCTTTGTGCGGTGGCTGTTGAAATAGGCTTTCATTACTTTACGCTCTTCAGTAATTGCACACCATAGGTAATTGCATTGTTGTTGGGGATGTTTTACCGACACTCCTACCACTGCGAAAACTTTCTACGGATCCGTTCCGCGTTCCGAGAAACTTCATCGTAAAACCGGATGGAATCAAAAGGGAATCTTTCCCTGCAAACAAGAGGCTGTTTACACGGCAAGCGGAAGTGAGGGGCAGCCACTCGCGCCGATCCGACCATCCAACTTCTCACAATTATCGCTGTCTTCTCAGCTTCACGGCGTTTGTCTCAAGACAGATTTATGTCCCTGCTTGATGGTAATTGATAATAGAGATGTGTGTAATGGAATTATAAAGTAGCCAGTAATGAAAATATCTTATCGTCGTTGTTCCTGCAATAACTCCTATGTGCCACATTTATCGATTTTTCTGATTTTTGCTCAATTAAATAACTTAAATAGTGATACAGCAAATAATAAAATCTCCTATAGGGGAGAGTCGGGTAGTATCGGACATCGGGTAGTATCGGACAGTGCGTTTTTTTCATCTACCACCATATAGTAGTACCTGAATGACATGGTTACGTTTCTCTATGCGACATCACAGAAACGTAACCATGTCAATCAGGTACTATCATCGTGTGGTAGATGAAAGAAACTCACTGTCCGATATTACCCGATGTCCGATACTACCCGACTTTCCCCTATGCATCACGGTACGAGACAGAATGACAAACGAAACACTGCAAAGACTGACGAACACTACTGACGCAGCAGAACGAGCCACGGCAATGAAATGGACCTGGGAGGGGACATGTGGCGAGACTACACCAGACAAGATGGACCCATGCAGTCACGATGTGGGACCTCTACGTCTGAAAGAGAGGACAGGGAAGACCACGGCTCAGATGGTCTGACATGTGTACCAGAGAGGTGGGGAAACAATGGTCGAGGACAGCAAAGAACAGTTTTTTATGGAAAGAACTAGGGAGGCTCATTGTAAATAGATAACATAATCAGTGTTAAGATATTGTGAATAGTAAAGTCAGTATTAGTGAAAGTGTAAGATAAGTTTTTTAAATAGTAAAGTCAGTGTTGAGAAAGTGTCAGGTAAATAGTGTAAATAGCAATCAGTGTTTGTCAAAGTGCCGGTGTCAGTATAATGTGTGTAGTGCAAGAAAAAAATGAACAAAGAACAGTGCTGAGACTAGTTAAAGTTGAACAGGGTTATTAACCATGTCACAAAAGTAGTATACATGACAAGCTCGCCTGGATTGGCTCACCAAGCAAGTACACTTGAGCCATCCCTGTCGAGGGGGTTCTAACCTCATCACAGGAGGCCTGTGCCCAACATGGGACATCATGGCTAACATTCATTCATTCATTCATTCATATGTAATTATGTCTTTGTTTCGAAAATGTAAGAATTCACAGTTCCCTATGTACGGCTGCCATAGGAAGAATAAATGTTTTTTTTTTTTCTTCCCACTGAAAATGTTTATATTTTGCACATAGGAGTTATTGGAGGAACAACGACGTTATGTAAATTGAATTCATTACTTTGGTGACTAGATTGTTTCACAGAATAAAAGACGTACTTCGAAAATTAATTTTCTATTTTAAGTTACAAACAACATAATCATTGCCACTATTCCATGTCTTTTGCCATCTATCGTAGTGTGTGGTACGGTCTCGAACGATCGTATCTTGTGTCTTAAACTCAATTCTCCACCACCACCACCACCACCACCACCACCACCACCACCACATGCAAACATGATTTAGGTTTTATAAATCAGTTCCGACTTCAATACCATCTGATTCATGGTCTACCACTATATCTTTCGTCTATAGATAGATAACATTTTATTTCGTTTGGATCGTGTTATGTTTTAGTACAGGCATGCCAAAATCCTGCACATTGTGCAGCAGTCTCTGTGCGATGTGCAGTTCCTATTCCCCTATTGGGAGGAAGCGAATCGCCTTGGAGGGGTATGCGACAGGGCTATACTACCTGCAACAGCATATCAGCGTTTGTTCTAGTAACACAGTTTCAATATGGGTATTGATGTGGCTGTGTCTGTGAATGAGTTGTGATAAATAAAGTGAGGAGTTCACAGATAACGAAGAAGAGAAATTACGAATCATATAAGATAATTTTTATAATGTTTTCCTCAGCCAACAATAATTATTTTAAAATGAAAGGCTTTCATCAACCCATGTCGAGGTAATAGTCTTGTGACAGTTTAGATCAGATTAGTAAAGTTCTCAAAATATGATATTGCCAACGCTTATTTCTTGATCAGTACTCTCACGGCAAAACGAACTTGACAATGACGTTGTTTTGGAGTCTGTACTAACACAGCCATCAAAGGTTAGACGACTTACGACTTTCATTTCATAAGCTGGTAAGTGATGAGAATATAGTGAGGAATACATGTGAGGCTCTTGAAGTGTAAGGAGTGAAGAAAGCAACTATTTGCAAGGTTGAAAAATTTTCTGGAAAAATATACAATGGCAAATTTTTCATCTCACGTCACGATATTATGTTAATGTACTTACATTAATAAATCTTTAAACCTGACATAAATAGAATATCGTCGCTTCACAGCTTGTGAACTACACTTTTAATTTCTTTCAGTAACGCTCTAAACTTGTCGATACTTGCTCTCATCGTTTTCCAAATAAACTATGTGTGAATTTAAATTCTAAGCTTAATTTATATTATTTATTAATGTTAATGTTAATTTATATTGACATACTGCAAGGAAATTATTTCAGTGTAAGAACTTCACAATGTCCTACTGCATGTAATTAATTGGGAGTATATTTTCTTCAGCGTTTGTGTACCAATGGTCCCAGTAAATAATAATGCTTGACGAATAATGAAAGAGTAGGGTCTATTACTTTAAAATAATTAGTACCTACTACGTAAAATGAAATACTTGTTCGTTTTTTGTTGTTTCAAAATTACTCCAATATCTTTTTTTTTCTCTTCAAATACTACATAAAAATCATATTAATAAATTATGCTTTACAAACCACTACTTTGTCAAATATAACTGAGTAATACGATGTAAAGAGTAATGGAATGGAGAAAAATTCTCTCCGGGGCCGGGATTTGAACCCGGGTCTTCAGCTCTACGTGCTGATGCTTTATCCACTAAGCCAAACCGGATACCATCCCGGCGTCGGACAGAATCGTCTCAGATTAAGTTCCAACTCTTGGGTTCCCTCTAGTGGCCGCCCTCTGCACTACGTCATAGATGTCTATGAACGTAGGACCGAAGTCCACACCTGTGCTGAGGTGCACTCGTTATGAGTGACTGGTTGGCCGGGATCCGACGGAATAGGCGCCGTCTTAAATCACGAAGTGATTTACGCATATCATATATATTATTTTATTTTAATGTACCGAAGTACATATGATATTTCCATGCAGATATTCTGCGTCATCATACGATGTAAGAGTAATGGAACGGAGAAAAATTCTCTCCGGCGTCGGGATTTGTACCCGGGTTTTCAGCTCTACGTTCCATTACTCTTACATCGTATGATGACGCAGAATATCTGCATGGAAATATCATATGTACTTCGGTACATTAAAATTAAAATTATATATATATATATATATATATATAACTGAGTAAGCCTAAGGTTTCTTGTATTAGAATTGTAAAATGTAGACATTGATAACCGTGTTTTATTCCTTCTGCTAAGTGTGTTTATAATGTCCAAATACCTATTTAATCCAACCCTAGAAGCGCAGACTAGATTATTTATTGTACACCCCTCCAGCTAAGAACTGGTAAGAGCGACCCTTGAATGATGCAGCCTTCACAGAACGGCGATCCGCGCACATAACTGCACATTTAGAGTCTGATTTCTGGCATGCCTGTTGTAGTACATTGTATGAATATGGTCTCTCCAAAATTTTGTGTGCATGTGTTCATTTTTTTCTGAATTAAAAATATTTTGAGATCTTGTTTAATATTTTATTATAAATTCTAGCTTCTCTCTCTCTTTCTTCCTCTCTCTTCCTCTCTCTCTCTCTCTCTCTCTCTCTTTTACTGAACGGCCTGTATTATACCGTGCAGTTTCCAATTTCCAGTCAGGTCTGGAATTTTTCATTTAAAAGTCCATACTGACACTTGTGGCAGACAAGGTCACAGTTTGGGTTTTTTCTCGGGGTTTTCCCGTTTCCCCATATTATGTATCTACATCATTCTATCAACATTTCTCCATTTCGTCGTCATTCCATAGCACTCCCCGAACGCCGGGTGGTAACGCACGGAGGTTGTTTGGTAGGTTATACTTACTTACTTACTTACTTACTTACTTACTTACTTACTTACTTACTTACTTACTTACTTACTTACTTACTGGCTTTTAAGGAACCTGGAGGTTCATTGCCGCCCTCACATAAGCCCGCCATCGGTCCCTATCCTGAGCAAGATTAATCCAGTCTCTACCATCATATCCCACCTCCCTCAAATCCATTTTAATATTATCCTCCCATCTACGTCTCGGCCTCCCTAAAGGTCTTTTTCCCTCCGGCCTCCCAACTAACACTCTATATGCATTTCTGGATTCGCCCATACGTGCTACATGTCCTGCCCATCTCAAACGTCTGGATTTTATGTTCCTAATTATGTCAGGTGAAGAATACAATGCGTGCAGCTCTGCGTTGTGTAACTTTCTCCATTCTCCTGTAACTTCATCCCTCTTAGCCCCACATACACTCAGGGACAAAAAAAAACCGGACACTTCCATATTTGCTTGTATTTTGTTTCCAGTTATCTCAAAATGAAACAAAACCCATTTAAACAAAATAATGTTTCATTTAGCACTTTATACCACAACATTTGAAAAAAAATCTCTGATGAGAAAATTTACAAAAAATTACAAAGGGCGTATAACTATGGCATCGTTTGGTCTAACTGTTTTTTTCATTTTATGGTGCCTTAAACATTAAAAACTCTTTTTAGTAACGGGTATTACCCCCCTCTGGCTTGAATAACTGCATCCATACGTCTTGGCATGCTCTCAATTTGGTTAGCAATATCTTCTTGAGGAATAAGTTCCCATTCTTCGCCAAGTACTCGCCTCAACTCTTGTAACGATTCTGGTCTCGGTCGTCTATTCTTAACACGCCGTCCCAGCATGTCCCACACGTGTTCAATTGGGTTCATGTCTGGACTCCTTGCTGGCCATGGAAGAACATGGATTCCCACTTCTTGGAGATAATCTCCGACCGCATGGTCAATATGCGGCCGTGCATTATCATGCATTAAAACAAAATTATCGCCTACAAATTGGCCAAATGGCACAACATGATCAGCCAAACATTCATTTATATACCTATTAGCTGTTGGTCTTCCATTTTCAACAAAAACCAACTCTGTACGAGCATCCGTACACACTTCTGCCCAAACCATCACTCCACCATCTCCATACGGCACATTTTCGGAAATGCAACACTGTGAAAATCGTTCTCCCCTCCTTCTCCAAACTCTTTCACGTCCATCAGGTGAGCACAGATTGAAACGGGACTCATCGGTGAACAGAACACAGCTCCACTGTCCATTTTTCCAATCCCTGTGATCATTTGCAAAACGCAGTCGTTCAACTCGATGCATCCTGAGAAGTCTGGGACCAGTTGCAGGTCTACTTGATATCAGTCCACTTGCTTTCAACCTCCTTCTAACTGTTTTGGCCGAAATTGGGCGTCCATGCATGATAACAAATTGCTGGGCTACACAGTAGCTGGCAGGTTGCGCTCCCTAAGAACTCTCAACACCATATACCTGTCTTCATTTGGATTTGTAGCTCTTGGACGACCCGAACCTGGTCTTCTGGTATATTCTAGGGTCTCTCTATACCGTTTTATGGGATCATGGGTTGTGCTTCTAGCCATATTCATAACTTTTGCAATGTAACGTACACTGCGTCCATCATCGTAAAGGGCTACAGCTCGAGCCGCATCTTCAGATCGCATCTTGTTTTAAGACAAATGTTACAACCCGCTTAAACTCAGAAAATGTAAAAATAAAGAAATAACGAATGATAACGATAATGAAGCACAAAATGGTTGAGACAAAATTGTTATAGCTGAGATTCCGAAAGCAAAATTGGAATATTTGGTTGTAATGGCTTGTTTATGAAACAAAAAACAATCAACAATTTATACACGTCTCCATAACAACAGATGACTACCACAATATTGTATGAGAAGATAATGTTTTGCAAAATACCAGCAAATATTAAAGTGTCCGGTTTTTTGGTCCCTGAGTGTATTTTCCTAAGAACCTTATTCTCAAACACCCTTAATCTCTGTTCCTCTCTCAAAGTGAGAGTCCAAGTTTCACAACCATACAGGACAACCGGTAATATAACTGTTTTATAAATTCTAACTTTCAGATTTTTTGACAGAAGACTAGATGACAAAAGCTTCTCAACCGGATAATAACACGCATTTCCCATATTTATTCTGTGTTTAATTTCCTCCCGAGTGTCATTTATATTTGTTACTGTTGCTCCAAGATATTTGAATTTTTCCACCTCTTCGAAAGATAAATCTCCAATTTTTATAGTTCCATTTCGTACAATATTTTGGTCACGAGACATAATCATAGACTTAGTCTTTTCTTGATTTACTTCCAACCCTATCGCTTTACTTGCTTCAACTAGAATTTCCGCGTTTTCCCTAATCGTTTGTGGACTTTCTCCTAGCATATTCACGTCATCCGCATAGACAAGAAGCTGATGTAACCCATTCAGTTCCAAACCCTGTCTATTATCCTGAACTTTCCTAATGGCATATTCTAGAGCGAAGTTAAAAAGTAAAGTAAAGTAGGTTATACTACGAGTGTTTATCAACATCTCAGGTTATTTAGCGTCTGAATGAGATGAAGATGATAATGCCGGTCAAATGAGTTCGGTGTTCAACACCGAAAGTTACATAGCATTTGCTCATATTTGGTTGAGGGAAAACCCCGGAAAAACCCTCAATCAGGTTAGTTGTCCCATTCGGGAATCGAACCCGGGTCACCTAGTTTCGCGGCCAGACACGCTAACCGTTACTCCTCAGGTGTGGACTCGCACAGAGGCGGCTGGGAAGAAGGGGATTGCCTATTCAAAACCTGGGTAGGCAGCGAATCTTAATATAGTCAGTCAGTTGGTTTATAAATGCGTCTAACTTGAAAGTTAGAGCAATAGATCTTGAAAAGTCACAGTGCTAGGGCCGTAGTGCTCTCCTTTCCAAAATCCCATTCCATTCCATACCGAGCAGTATCATGAGTCTATTTTTCGAATGAACATTTGGAGAACAAAGATTTGATCTCTGGTTTAAGCCTTGCTACTGATATATGCAACGAAATTTTCAGAATTCTTCCCTCATTCTGAGTTTTATTAAAACTGTACAGTATTTATATTATAGAAATTTCGGGGAAGATTGGAGGTTAATTGTAATTTTATATCTAATTATTCATTACTTCACACCTAGGGCACATACCTTATGTATCCCGTAATATAGGTACTACCACAATCCATCGGTCATCTTAGTCTTACCTGAAAAAGACAAAACACAGTTATTTAACACAAAGCGACTTGGATATTTTCTATTATATAGCAATACTAGTTATAATTGTAGTAATCATTTTTACTCAAACTGTGGGTTATTTAAACTACCAGAATACGAGGTTCCAAAGAGTACCACAATGTCTTAACACCGATTAAATATTTCATCATAATGTAACAGATATTTAGTATAACGCCATAGCATTATTTTGTGATGGGTAACGTATTGTTTGTTACGAGAAGAAGAGCGCGGGATGAAACGGCAGAGGAAACTATGTTAGTGATACTATTCATTAACAAATATATAGGCTTGGTCAATTGCTGGTTATTGCTTTTGTGCATGGAAAGTGAGGAAGTTATTAATTGCAATTCGAGCTAGATTAAACAATAATGTTATGAATATCGTAGTTACTTTATTAGAATAATTGGTATCCTTCAACTTCCATACTCATAATGTCACTGATGTTCTTGACAGCGATGCTAACTCGATTCTTAAAAGCCCGCTATGAAACAGTGCAGAAACCGCTAAATTGCTCTATTGTCAACGTAAAGTGAAATTATTTTCATGCTGTGTGTATTAAAATGAACCGCTACATTTCTATAAGTTATCAGCATTACAAATTTCATAAATTTTATCCGCTAAACTAACACAGAAAAGCGGGAAAACCTCTGAATTGGAAACACTGAGTAATAACCTGGCTACTGGGATACTTATCTGAGTGCTGTTTATAGTCAAGAAGATCATATTCCTTCCGCTCGTCTTCTCGTGGGTAACTAACAGTTAGTACCATTGAGTATATGTGTTTAGGGAAAGAGTTTGTTTTGAATATAGAGATTTTACTTTCATTTCAGTAAGCTTCGCTGTATAATTTTGAATCTTAATAGGCAATTTTTGCTAGTACAATACCTGCAAAGGGTTTAGTAATGTAGGGATATTAATAAAAAGTTATGTCATCAGATTAGTCCAGTCTTTTTAAAGTAAAACAGAAAATTTGCATTCAGACCTTAGTTTATTAATATGAAATTGATCTAAAGTAAATACTGACTTTTACTAATAAAAAACTAAACTCATAGTTCATTGTGCATGAGCAGTTTTATAGTAGAATTAACGTTTCTTTCGACTTCTGACAGCTCGCTAATGGTGTGTCTTACGGTCCCTAGTCACGTGGATTACGGGTCTATGTCATGGCAACCAAGATTAACCTTGGAAGTAGCCAATCACCGCTTGACGTCCCTTGCCCCCTTCGTCCAAGTTTGCGGCCAATTCTGTCACATTGTCGAACATATCGCTAACTGACTGGCCTGCTCCCAGCAGTATCAACAAATTGACAACGCTGCCATGACAGCAGACTCGTAAGCTTCTTGCTAACGAGCTGTCAGAAGTCGAAAGAAACGTTAATTCTATTATTTCATAGGACATAACAGAAATGAATTACATAACTGTGTGTGGGGTAATCATAATTGAGTCGTTTATGCCATATTTTCTGAACATTTGTGCATGGAAACATTTTCCATTTCCGAAAGCACTTCGGGATATCGAAGTTTCACTGTACATAATTTACTGTAATTTTTGTTTAAATGAAGACATGTTCGCAAAACAGTCTAACCCTCCTCATGTTCTAAAAATAGAAGGAAAAAGAGAGTTTTAGAAATGCTATAAGACCGGAGTAATGCACACAAAAACATTTTATATTTGACCTCCACGATTCTTCCTGATGTTAGACCACTCATAAATTATTGGTATCCTTTGAAGCCAAGAGATAGCAGCACTAATCTGAAAATTTTTCATTTTTAGACATAGAATTTTTACGCACGTCTTCAGTTTGTTATGACAGTTTACTTTAGTTTAGTTTATTTCAAAGCCATTAAATGATATAAATTTATAATAGGCTTCGTCAACGTTAAAACTATTTACATACAAATTAGTAAAAATTACTTTGAATACACTTCTGTACTGTGTAAAAGTTTTTGCTAAAAAGCATATCCTTTTTTTTTAATTGTTCACTTTACGACGCCTTATCACCTGCTGTGGTTATCTAGCATCTGAAAGAGATGGTGATAATGCCAGCGGAACGAATCCGGTGTCCAGCGCCGAAAGATATCCAGCATTTTCTTTTAATGAGTTGAGGGAAAACCCCGGAAAAAACCCAATCAGATAACTTGTCCGAACTAGGATTTGAACCTGGGCCCGCTCTTTTATGGTCACGCATGCTAACCGTTGCTCTACAGCGGTGGATAGCATAAATATATTTTAACTTGATGTTTAAAACGCTACTATTATCAATATTTCTAATATTAAGTGGAATTTTATTAAAAAGTTTCACACCCACAACAAAATGTCTATTACAAACCTTGTCTAATCCACATTTAGGAACAGTTATGTTATTGTTATTTCTAGTCTTATGACAATGTATTACCAGAATCATATCGTGTAAATGTTCATATATATGAACATTATATCAGCAAAAACATACAATGAAGAGAGATTCAGAATATTTCACATTTATTAAATAAGGTCTTACAATTTTCACCCTTAAGAATACGGAGAGCTTTTTTCTGAAGAAAAAAAAAACATATTTTGCAGCGGTACTATTTACCCATAATAGAACTCCATAATTCAGTAGTGTTAAGTAGGCAATCTAACGAATATTGAAACTACTGCTTTCCAAAGCCATATTTGGCCGATTTATACATATTTTGCAGCATATTAATCAATTTCCACATTTATACGCCAACATTGATAATAATGTTAATATTTATGTCATTTATTTTCGTCGAAGGAAGTTAGACTTTATACTGAGATAAACTGCACCCAGTATATCGCAAAGTATAAATCATGTTATGCTAATTAGGCCTAGTACATTTCTTGTATCCTTTGACCATGACAGTGACCATAAGAAAATATTATCACCTATGACAAAAGCACGTTAAGTCTAGAGAATGTCTTATAGAATTCAAATACAACAATACTAATAGAGACATATGACATCAAGTATGTGACAATGCATTTTATAACTCCATTAACATGCAACACTGAACTTGCTGTCTCACTCTATCTAAGTCTTTGGAATTTTATGCCTGTTTGCGCACGTTCACTGACATTTCAGTAAGCTATTGTTTCCGGGTAGTTCTTCGGCAATGCTGTAACAATTCCAAGCCCGTGCTGGGAGATGTGATAGTATCTTGGTGCATTCTTGTGCTTTTAATCGCGTGTTCTCAGATAGAAACCCGGAACTTTTTCTCTTGTTAATAAAACGCTGCCAATTTTTCTATCCTTCGCCTGATATATTTTCTAAATAATGATTCTAAGTACTAGAATTTTAAAGGGGAATTAGTTTTCTAATACAGATTTATATCTTTGACCACAGTCACGTGTGCGTAATTAACTGACAAGACCACCGGAGCAAAAATTAGTGAATTAGCGGCCCGAGGTTCGTTTATTGCAGTAATCTGTCTGTCTAAATAATAATGAATCGTTACATTTACAAGGATTTAGTTCATTATCATCACTAAATCGCAATTTGCATTGAGCCGGTTCGGATGGCTCAAGCGGTAGGGGCACGGTATATCTCTATCGCTTGGTCCGAAGGGTTGTGGGTTCGAGTCCCACCTCGGGCATGGGTGTTGTGTACGTATTAGTTTAATAAAAGGGGAAAACAGAGAAACAGAAAAAAGAGAAGAAAAAAAATATTCTCGAACTTAAGGGATATGTATACCTTTCGCTAGTATAAATTAAGTAAAATTAAAAACTTAATTTATACACATCCTGAATTAATTTTACGCTGCAATTTGGTACAGTGATTGGACAATATTTCTAGATTAATACAGATTTTTTAGAATTCAAAAAATACTATTGTTTAAGGGTAATTTTATTTTCAAATTGAGGGGTGACATTTTTGCAGGGAAAATTGGTTTCGCTAATATCTTGTATAATTTTGAATATTTTTAACGCTTTATTCTCTATTTTATTCATAATAAATTTATTAATAAATCTTGCCATTATCAGTTGAATACATACAGCATGATTCAGGGATTTTGGCCCCTGCAAAAAGTAAGTAGATAGACTAAGAGCAAGTTGCTCATCACTAGACTCCGTGGAATTGCCACGAGAATCGTAAGTTTTACTACGCACGCGGTATAGACTGTATGAGAAGGGGGCGTTCAACGGATGGAGTATGTCTCTGATGTAAGCACTGAGCAGTATACTGCGGTTACAATAAAGCCTGTATCCTGCATTCAAGAAATATAATGAATGATCTTTGAAATAGGAAATATCTAAACATGTAAATACAAAATTATTTTATAGTCAGATATATTAACTCTTAAAATTTAATGTAATGTACTCACATCATCCTTGAATATGTGCATTGCAGTGAAGAGTTACGTACATTTTGAGCGACTGCAAAGTGAACCTCCTATAATGGTCACTTAAACAGTTTTTATATTGGGAAAATGTACGTTCAACATCACACGATATAATAGGTGCATATTTGAAGAACGGAAAGTCACTACTTTTTAGTACATCAACTTCAGACGTCTTATCGTGACCTGATAGTACATAATTTATAATACGAAATTGTGAATAGGCAGAATTTTTAGCAATAATATTTTTCAACTTACATTGAACTTTTTCTGAAATTAATGAATTGTTATTTTGGATAACGGTTTGTGATACTTTATCCACTACATTAAGGGCTTCTGAGAGTTGTAGTTTAGACGATTCTAACAGGGTGATGCTTTTGGACACGATTTTAAAATTAGAATCAATGAACAGAATATCTTCCAATAGCTGTTCAGAAGGCAATGATTTTACAGCTGCAACAGCGGAACTGTCTGTGCTCTCCAATGCATCAATTACCTCCATTATTTTGCCGTAATATTCTGCATAATAATTAACAGCATCCAACCACGTTTCTCAACGGGTCAAGACTGGCTACGGGGGTATCCCAGGGGCAATTATTTGGAACAGCAACACTCTCAATGTAGTATGATTGATTGAATTCTTGTCTACACTGAACACATGTTAAGCTTTGACTATTCCAACCATAGTAATACAAAAACAAGTGCTTACATAGGTATACATTAGCTGTAGCTGTTCTATTTGGACCGGTCACAATTCTTAACATGAACTGCTTATACTACGAGACCGGGCGGTCGCTCTCCTCCTCTATACTACCGTACATCGACAACCTGATTGCTTGCTGCGTGTGGCAATTCAACGAAGTCTACTCATCACTCCTGGCGGGCTGGGCCACACAGGTCAGGCCGCGCAGTCATAACACCTAACAATATTCTTTCTTATCATGTCGCGGTACACTCCGTCTTAAAAACATAATACTGTACTCCAACCACGAGAAAGTATCAGGGGAATGAGACGCAGCGGGGTGATGCTATGAATGAATGTTGATGTCTTAAGATGTCATAATGTCACACACGTGGGTACACGCATCTCCATTGGCTAACCCCCAAAGCACAAACGATAACATTGATACACATATATTTATACTACCCTAGTTACAAAATTAGATCAAGGTTAATCTCCTGGTCTTTTAATCCCTCCACACTGGAAATAACATATGCAGGAGAGCGCATGTTTTTTTAAAACTGACGTTGTAACGGTAATATTATCTATCTACTTCGCTCCAATAGATGACGCAATAGTAAGCACATTCCTTTCACGGTTGATCTCCTGGTTGGACAACAGTATCCTTCCACGATGTCTGTTGTCTAAACAATGTCATGATAACTTATATTTTCTTGTAATGAGTGTCCCTCTTCCCCTCCTATGCACATTTGTGATTAAATTTCTTTCTTATGACGCAACACGCAGCTCGCTCACTAGCCAAACAACCAAGGATAGGACCAATAACGTTGAATTGAGTTGTACATAATTTTTTTTGCGATTTTTTGCCATGAATTCCAAAATTTGATTGTTTTACACAAATAATATTACTAATGAGAAAGGAACTTGAAATGATAAAACAGTGCTAAAGGTAGGGCTTGTTCTCCAGTATGAAATATACTTTCATGGGAAGTTTAAAGAATTAATCTTAAACATTGTGAAAGTTATTAGGAAAACGGATTTGGAAAATGTAAGTTTCGGGAAATGAGCGACAAACTTGCCGAAGATAAAGTATGTCCACGTCTAAATGGCCAAGTAAGTTCACACATCTCACGTTTTAGGTCATAACTCGAAAATTATTAGAAATATTAAATAGGCTATTTTTACCATACTATTGAGAAAAGTCCATTAAAAAACCTTTTTTCCGGCTTCAAAAGACGTATATGCCCCTTTAAGTTCGATCCCTGGCGTTGAACTAGAGTGTTTAGGCCTACTTGTGGTGGGCAAGTTCAGACGATTGGAGTTTCTTTCGTGATTCTCCCGTATCTCCCAACATTACAAATTTCATTCCACCACAACTCTCCATTTACCTTACATATCGCTCTCTGTGATTTAGTAAATATCAGCCATTGAATTTGACATTTGGGGATTCAAACTCGACCGAGGACGAGAGATTCTTAGCATGACTTCATCTAGGAAGGAAACTAAAATGGGAGGTCCATGTCGTAGATTTACGGCACGTAAAGGAACCCGTCTTTGATAGAGGGCTCAAGGCTAAATTCGTCGGCCATTTCAAGCCCATGCTCAATATCGATGCTGAATAATTTTGGAGATGAAAGCGTTCTTAAATAAACTGCTACTGCTACTGCCGCTGCCGCTGTCCCTGCCACTGTCAGTACTAGTACTACTACTACTACTACCACCAATACTAGTACTACTACTACAGCTCTTCCACCTTAAAACATCAATAAGAGAAATGCTTATAACAGGGAATGTAAGACAACAAACAAAAATAAATCTACCGAGGTTTGGTAAAATATGAGCCGCTTTCATCAACAAATGTTGAAATTGCACTAACACCTTGTTTGTTAACGAATTTAAAAAACATAACAATTGTGTTAACATTCTTCTGTGCATTTCTGTTCCACCAGCGATTTCCAGATTTATGTTAACTAACAATTTGTTAACTCTCGCGAAAATTGGAAACGGTATGAATCCGGGAGCCCGTGACAGAACCAAAACTCTTTTGAAAGCGTTTCACCTGCTTCACATAGAGAAAACCAGTGTAATATTACAATATCTTTGGCAATTATTATTTGTTACAGAAAGTAAGCCGCTAAACTGATAGTGGGAAAAATAAAAAATATAATTTTATTGATATAAAAAAGTCTAAGTTAGTAAAATTGGTAACCAAATATAAAGATAAATTGAAAAAATAGTACGAAAATCAAAGAGTGGGTATGGATTACTAATGCATTCTATTTCAATGGGAAGGTTACCGCAAGAACTAGATAAGCAACGTAACATTTTACGGCTGCACTTCAAATGATTCTCACTGTAACATTAGAAACTAGCGTAATTAATACCTGTAGCATGGGAAAGACAGACATATTTCTACTGTGTACTTTTGATCAGTTATCTACATATCACATGAAAATTGTATTAGAGGATTTCTATGCCAAAGTAGGACGGAAGAATATTTTTAAACCGACTATTGGAAAAGAGTGCCTACACGTAACTAGTAATGACATTGGAAGTTAGGTTAGTCAACTTTGCCACATCAAAAAATTTAATTGTCAAAAGTACAACATTCCCCCATAAGTAATATTTAAATATACTTGGACTTCTCCAGATATATTGACTCACAACCAAACAGATCACATTTTGATAGATAAAAGAAGATATACTTGTATAGTAGATATTCGAACATAATAATAATAATAATAATAATAATAATAATAATAATAATAATAATAATAGTAATAGTAAAAATAAAGATAATAATACCGGAACTTGTATATAATTTAAAATTATAGCGCATGTTTCAGAATGTCGTATGTCACATTTCACATTAATGTTTGTATAAATCGGATAGTTGTTGATAACAGCTAACAGTCCGACTTGTTCCTGTCCTTTTAAGTATTGGCTTGAAAGCAGCCTTATATCAGCAGGCGTAACAAGTATTTCCTGGAACTTCTTGTTAGGACATCTTTATGTGTATTTCACACTGGCACAAAATGAGATTCTTGTTGCGACATTGTAAAGAACTGAGAAACTTTTAACGACATATGCGCAATATAAGGGCGGAGAAACTTTCGTTCACATACATGCAGGAGACCCGAGTGAACTTCATTAAACAAATTATCACCTCTCACTAGAAAGTGATTTAAATCCTGCGTATTTTTTAAACACTCGGAGATTAAATGGATGCGCTAATGAGACTTTCATGTTTGCAGAAGACTTATTTGTGTAACAATTCTAAGAAAAATATCTACTGTGTGCAAACAGACTGGCGCATCGTTAGCAGAACAACTAGACCAGAGCATCGGCCTTCGAATCCCGGAGATTGCAAGTGAAATTTATTGATGGACAAAGGCTTCTTTTTTTTACTGCTGCTTTTCGGAGCACATACTTCCGTTCTTTCTGCAAAGCAAAGTGATACAAGTGACTTTTTTAATGAGATAACTGTATATTCTAAATCTTTAATGTCACTTCTGTTCAGAGAAAAAGTAATATAAGTGCAGTTGCAGTCGGTGCTGCTCCCATTTGGCCTAACTCTTGTATTACAATGCATATAGAGTTTTTGACTGAGAGGCAAACTAATACAAGTGCGTTGTTTACATAGTGTTTTTGCGTTTCTTCTGTTTATGCCGTAATGCCGTAATGGAGACAGGTAATATATTACAGGACTGACTTTTCGAAACATCTTCGCGGAAGGCCTGCACACATTGAGCTGGACCAACTATTCAGTGATCCAGTAAGGATAACTTTTGCTAAGTGGAGCAACTTGCAATAGCTAAAGAAATTCATCCCACCCATACACCACTTTTTCTTTGATGACCTGAAGCATTAGGATGGACCTATAATGACTGCAGGACGTGGATGTGGAAGAGGAAGTTCAAGGAATACTCGCGGTAGGAGGCCTACAGATGCACTTCACGAGAAACACAGTTGTTGCAGCAGAGAGAGATGTGACTTCTTCAGATGAGACTAGTGACGTTTTGGACAGCAACTAAGGCTGAATTTCGTTTAAAATTAAAACATTTTCTTAACTCTCTTCTTTCGGTTATACAGACACATTTTGTGTTATAATAAGAAAGTTCTAATGCTGTTAAGACAGGATGTTTTAATGTTGTAAGCAATGTTCTTGTTCTTGTTTTAAATAATCTTACAAATACTGAAAACCGTTGCACTTATATTACTTCCCCACAAAAATATTTCCGTGGCAAAATAATACAAGTGACTTCAGGACCCTATTTTACCTAAACTGTTTTAGAATAGACAATTTCTAATTAGAAGTTGAAAATATATACAACTGTACATTTGCAGCAACATAGTGCTGCAACAGATTATTTAATTTCCTTTTCAGCTTCAAAGTCATTTATCTCAAAACTCACTAAACGTCACTTGTATCATTTTGCTTCTGAGTGCTTTCTTGTGAAAAGAAACTAAACACTACTGCAACGTATCCTTTTCACACTAAACCTACTACGTAATGGGACATTAGGGTGAACGTTAACTATACGAATCCCTCAACTTTGTCATGTATATCTGTCTTGAGATAGGATACAGAGATCATTATTTACTACTACTACTACTACTACTGCTACTGCTGCTGCTGCTGCTGCTGCTGCTGCTGCTGCTGCCGCTGCCGCCGCCGCCGCCGCCGCCGCCGCCACTATTCGATTTTATCATAATCCATTATGTGACTAATCTTGAACTGATATCTACGAACTACGAAGGTGGGGTAAATACATACACATAATTATTCTTTATGAGTTTGACGTCACTTTGGTCCCATATCACGAGAAGCCCACATTACGTTCAACTAGTGTCAAGTTCAAGAAGCCCACCTATGGGTTTTAGTGTAAGTCATTCTAGACTCTGAAAACCCTACCAAAAGAAGTAGGCTTATAGGCTACACTTCTTCTTACCTATGCTCAACTCAAGCCTCCGTACACAGATGAAAAGTCTGTTACCTATCACATAATGAGGTAAAATATTCATTCATTCATTAATGTTCTGCCCAAGGACAGATCTTTCACTGCAAACCCAGCATTCTCCAGTCTTTCAAATTTTCTGCCTTCTTCTTTTTCTCCGCATATGATCCATGTATCTTAATGTTGTCTATCATTTCTTCTCCTCCGTACTATTCTTCCGTTCATCAGTCCTTGTAGTGCATCTTTCAGTAGACAGTTTCGTCTTATCCTTTGGCCCAGCCAATTACTTTTCCTCTTCCTGATCTGTTTCAGCATTATTTTTCCTTCACGCACTCTTTCTAACACAGCTTCATTTCTTATTAATTTCACACGCTCCATTCTCGTCCATATCCACATTTCAAATGCTTCTAGTCGTTTCTCTTCACTTCGACGTAACGTAATGTTTCTTCCCATACAGTGCCACACCAAGCTCTTCACTGGTCTCTTCGTAAGTTCTCTTGCCGGAGGTCCGCAGAAGATGCTCCATTTTTATACATAATTCCTCGGGAGCGAGAAATGAGCGGGACAGATAATAATAATAATAATAATAATAATAATAATAATAATAATAATAATAATAATAATAAAACATCAAGAACTATACATTTCGACCTGTTCTAGAATCGGTTTCTTTTATTTTTAACAAACACAAGGTATATCTAAATATTGGGAATATCTTGCGTTTAAATAATATGATGTATTTTAGTCTATTGAAGAACACTATGGGCCGTATTCATAGACATTCTTAGCGCGGGCCTCCGGTGGATGATCAGGGAACTAACGTTTTTCGTATTCATAAACCAGTGTTAGCGATATGATATGATATGAATCCTGTTTAGCCCGCTCGTAGCGCGGGCTAGCGAAATGTCTATGAATAGCACCCTATATGACTTGCGCAGTTATCTAGCGTCGATGGAATTGGTGATAGCGAGATGGTTTTTCAGTAACGTGAGTCCGAGGATTCGTCATGGATTTCCTGTCTTTCGCCTTACAGTTCTGAAAAGTCTCTGAAAAATTCAACCATGTAGACAACCCAAGCGGGACTGGGACTCAAGTCGGAGCTTAGTTTATAACCACGAATATTGTCATCTACCCCTAGATGACGCTGGTTATTAATTAAGAGTATCCTTAGTCATGAGAGAATAATATGTAGGCTAATTAAAATATTTTTACGCATTGTATTCTTCACCTGACATAATTAGGAACATTAAATCCAGACGTTTGAGATGGGCAGGGCATGTAGCACGTATGGGCGAATCCAGAAATGCATATAGAGTGTTAGTTGGGAGGCAGGAGGGAAAAAGACCTTTAGGGAGGCCGAGACGTAGATGGGAAGATAATATTAAAATGGATTTGAGGGAGGTGGGATATGATGATAGAGAATGGATTAATTTTGCTCAGGATAGGGACCGATGGCGGGCTCATGTGAGGGCGGCAATGAACCTCAGAGTTCCTTAAAAGCCAGTAAGTAATTAAAATATTTAGTGGTAACAAAATAGGAGTGTGACTGTGTCGGGGACATGGCCCATGGGGTGATATGTCTGGCTTAAATCGACAGATCTAGACGAGATCTTTCATTTGACACGAAAATCAGCACGCTAGCACATTGGAGTCACGAGATAAACTACTAGGAAATTTTCGCCAAAGACAAAATTGGTCGTCAGTCGCAGTGGCCCTCACGCGCTCCTCCTTCATGCGTGGTGACAAATGAAGGTCATCCTCGCATCGTAGTCGTATACCCCAGTTCCTGTAAATTGCGGCGTCTAACTCGTTTTCCCCGTAAATTGCGGCCCACCACTAAATTGTAATACGTACACAGTGTGTGTATGTCTTGGCCCTGGCAATATTTGTTTCCCATTTTTCAGACTTAGGATTGTCCAGATGCGTAGGTACTGTAAAAAAAAAATGTGCCATGTGTATTCTTCTCGTCAGTAAGTTAGGATATAAGAATTTCATATCATTAAATCACTAATATTAATATTTCCTTACAATTACAATAAACCATACCACTTTTGAACTGGTCTTCCGTGCCACAACCTTGCCGAGCCGTCTAGAACTGTCACCACTACCATCTATTTGACTTTGGATATAGTGCGAGGGCATCCGTGTTACGGAAGGCGGATGATCCAGCGCCAGTTAACGGAGCAACACATAAGCAAATACATTTTCAGTTCGAAGATAATGAATATAATGAAAGCAATTGTGGAGTGTGTTGGTGCAATGATCAGATGGAAGAATTTCGAGGAAAACACCTTACAACAGCACGTAGATGATATTGCGTGCGATCAAGCGCTCACTGGTTGCAATGAATCTATTCTGCAGGCAGCAGCAGAGAATAAGAAGGGGTGAGCAAAGTGAACTCTTTTGACCCATCACTGCAAGATGAATTAAACTGTTTTTAAATAATAAATAACGTGTCACATTCATACAAGACAACAAGGAATCAGAACATAATAAATGCAATGAATAAATAATAAACATAGCTTCTCCTTAACTTATATAGTTTCAGATAATAGCTAGAATATAATTAATTTGTATATAATTATCTAATAACCCAACAGTATAAAAACACTGTTTTCCTGTTTTAAACTTACCAATATAAAAGTGAAAGAAATTACAGGTCATTGTGCATACGGAAAAATGAAATAATAGGTCTGCAACAAATAGTATACATAATATATTTTCTTTATTTTAGCGGTTTTAGATAATGAGGTCTACCTAATTAATTGCTATCTAACTGTTACATACTTAATAATGTACTTATTATATGAACAGCATATTTCTAGAAACAAATTTAAATTCCTGACATCTCGTCTAATACAGAAGTGTTTTTTCTCGTTTTTGCCGATACCAACCTTCTTATGTCCGTCGAAATTATGTTTCCTGCAACATGACGTAGCATAGCATGTTTATTATCATCTGATAATCTTGATATTAGTCTTGGTTTTGTGAGGTTCATAAGCGAGAAAAACTGCTCACATACGTGCTTACTGCGAAATATAGAAATAATTTGCTCCGCAAATATTCGTATCCTGGATAAATTACCCGGCAAAGCGAACTTCCAACTTGGCTCTTTCACGCAACTCAAAGAACCTGGAGAGAACTTTTCCTCGCCTTAACCAAAGGACATCACAATGGTAAGGAACATTGTCAAACTGAAAATCTATGGACGACGTATCTTGACAATTTTAGACAACATTCGTAACGAGTCTACACTATTAGCACCATACTTTTTTCTACTTTATTCTGTAAACTTAAATACAATACAGTGAGGAAGAACCTCTACAGTACATCTAAACATATATTTATTACTATTTAATGTCAATAAAACAACAAAATCTCAGTACATCATTATGTACATCAATTAATAATTTCAGGCGTTTCACATTGCTTCCCTTCGTAACTAAATGCTTTCCATATATCAGACGAACATTTTCGCCTCTTTCACTCATAAGAAGTCAAGAGTCCAGTCAGCCTAAAACTTACTGAACGAATTCTTCCTCGATATCTTGTGTACAACCCTTGAGTTCATCAGTGACTTGCTGCTGCGTGCCGTACATGCTCTGAATAGCGCATACGAACGATGAGGCACGCTTGCGCTCTCGTTGACATCACTGCCTTACAACATTCACTTCGTCCACCATAAACATCATTGGCCGTATACATAGACATTCTTAGCGCGGGCTTCCGGTGGATGATCAGCGTACTAACGTTTTTCGTATTCATAAACCAGTGTTAGCGATATGATATGATATGATATGATATGATATGATATGATATGATATGATATGATATGATATGATATGATATGATATATGAATCCTGTACAAGTAACCAGTCGATAGCCGGGGCTAGTTTAGCACGCTCGTAGCGCGGGCGAGCGAAATGTTTTTGCGGAACCGGAGTTTGAACCCAGGCTGGCTTGCATTAAAGTCTCCAGCGCTACCTCGCAGGTACCAAGGCAGCAGAATGTATTCTTAATTATAATCATTATTTTATTTATAATCAGTTTCATCTATTACTAAACAGAAAATACATAATTATATATTATGCAATGGAAATGCAATTACAGTACATTGTTTGTGTTGTTTCCTTCAGTAGAAGATGTCTGGTATTGCAGCAACAAACTTTTTTTTTCACTGTTGAGAGACACCTTTTTCTAGACACTTGAGATTTCGTGACTGCTTTTAAACGTAGAAAAAAAAACATGCTACTGTTCGTTACTTTCCATTTCGTCCAGACGGACAGAAATAAAAGAAGCATGAATAAATAAAACATTTAAATCAGTGATGCTTGACCTTGTATTCTGTACAAACTCTATTCAAATTCGATGAGTTCAGTGAGCCATTCTGTTTACATGAATGCTTTATTTAGTGAAGCATAGACTTCGTACGGAGGTTAATTGATTCATTACCTAACGCGGAAAAGTTCATGGTTGACATAAAGCTAAGTTCGTGTTAAAAGTGTCCAAAAATTGAAAAATGAAGCGTAAAGTTGTTCTCTGTCAAATAAGTTACAGGTACTCAAGATTTAAAATGCTAGGGTACTCTTTAACTATTACATAATTATGTTCGTATTTAAAATTGTATGGGGTTTTCAACAATTGCAATTAAAATTGAATGAGGAGATATTGCACAGAGAACCTTAGAAAAGCCAAACCATGTATTGGGAAAGGAATATTTTTGATGAAAAAAAATATATTTTTGCGACTGTTGTTGTGCGAGATGAGACGTCATCGGAACATTAAATCTAATTTTTAATGCCATCTAAACTTGTATTTCGCTTTTCTCAAATGACATTACTGAATAACATTCAATTTCTTTATTGCAGTAGGCCTAATCGTTATTCATCTATTTCGACTTCACAATGTCTGAATAGATTAAGTATTCCTAAATATGCAATTATTAACATTTTGTGAGCGAATTTTAGGGATATATTCACATTTTTATTTTATTCACGAAATAGTTCTAATAAATGTCACTCGAGATCTGAGATATCCCAAATAAATCTCAGACCTCTTGTGACATTACTGTAGATAAAATCAACATAAAACAAGATTATCTTGACCGAACAAGTAGGCTCAGGCAGTAGCGTTTGAGATTCGCAATCGGGAGGTACCGGGTTCAAACTCCGCGGCCGACCAATCTGAGTGATGTTTTACATGGTTTCCCTCAGTCATAAGGGCAAATGCCGGTTTGGAAATTCGCATGCCATGAGTAATCATCGCTTAAATCACCAATATCATAAACATTAATTATAATCTAAAAATAATCAGTTACATGAACACATCTGCAACACACAATAGAAACAGGAACTCAACAGTCGTGAAAACGGTCTACTGGTGTACCCAAGATCCTAAACACGCGATATGACCATATATGTTAAGCGTGTATAAATAAACTTAACCAAAAAAAATATCTTAACATAAAATGAGAAAATGAGATCCTGATGATAGAATTTGGTGACAAGACGTATACTACCAGATGAATGCACACTGGCGTAGACAGAGGGGTTCACCGGTCTGAAGCCCCCCTTGCGAACTTTTTCAAAAAATATCTTAAAATTATATTAGATTTAAAGCATGAAGAAACAATCCACCATTGACGTTACGAGTGCGACATTCAAAGCGAAATATTGTTTGGCTGTTTCTGCCGGCAATTGCTAATATTTAAAATAACAAATCCTTTATTTCTGCTGACAAGTTGTTTTCAATTGACCGATGATTTTCAAAGAAATTATGGAGCTATCATTCTCAACAAAAGAAAACTCGATTAAGTAGTTTATTTGGGGGTCGGCGTCTATTGATTCACTGTACAATGATGGACAATGAATTTTGTTTTATTACTATTATTGTTATTAAGGAGTTTCAATTTATTTTAAAATTCATAGTATTAAATAATAATTATTATGTAGATTTTAATATGTTGCGTAAAAGTTCTTGAAGGAATAGGTAAAAGATCCTAGACTATGTTGTTGATGAAGGTCTTTAAAACATTCCAGTAAAAGAATCAGGCATATATTTAATTAATTGCATATTTTATTATGTAAATGCTTTACGGTTGTAAAAACAAATATATACATATTTGATATAATTTTTACAGGTAATTATTAGCTATCTTAATATTCTGAATAGTGTTTTATAAAGTGTCATCTACATGGTAATTCACGAGGATTTACAGTCACTTACGGAGCTTATTTTCGAAGACATTCTGAGCAAAAAAGTCATATAAACATTTGTCCTAATAGTAATACAGTATTTTCAAAGTTACACTAATTTGAAGTTGTTTGTAAAAAAAGTTTTTTTATTTAGTTTTAAGGGTAAAAGAATATTACAAATAGAGAATGAACTATTCAGGTGTATCATTTCTTTAATTGGCTAGTGTTCTGAAGCTAAAAAAGTGTTGTCAGTTGCTTTGTACAGATTTTGTTTTTCAATTTTTAACTAAAAATGACATTATTCTTGCACACTTACCACAAAAATTGTTACAAATCATTCGATTTTAAGAACTTGATTCTTTACATTTAATTATGCATTCTAATGTACAGTCTTGAACAATTTATAAGAATGGTGTGATTTGTAACAATAATTGTTGTGATAAATGCGTTAGAAAATGTAGTTTTTTAGTTAAAAATAGAAAAAAATCTGTACGAAGTAACTATGGAATTCACAACACATTTTTAGCTTCAGAATACTAGCTAATTAAAGAAATGATACTCCTGAATAGTTTATTCTTTATCTGTGATATTATTTTGCCCTTAAAACTCAAGAATAATGGTATTTTACAAACAATTTCAAATTAGTGTAACTCTGAAAATATTGAGATTAGGAAAAATATTTATATATGATATTTTTTGCTCAGAATGTCTTCGAAAATAAGCTCCGTAAGAGACGGTAAATCCTCGTGAATCACTCTGTATGTATATTAACATGAAAAGTTTTGTTCATTTAGCTTTTATAGTAACTGAGGTATAAAAAAAGGAATTTCACTAAATTTTTGCAGGACAATGGTGTACCTTTCCCCTTAAGGCAATAAGATTATAAAATAATAGACGAGGAAATAAACCAGCCGCAACAAGTTTATCAAGGTTCTGCTGTCAGTATTTTCTCTTGATAAATGATCGAATAGATATTGAGTTCATGTACTTTTCTTCTTTTAAAATTTTCTTGAAAATTCTTCAAACATCTTTCGTGTCCATCCATAGAGAAGAATGTATTGTATAACATTGCATTATTTGGGAACTGTATTTCCTCATTACAGAACTGAGAAGCACTGTTAACTATAATTACAGTTATTGGTACCGAATAAAATGGGGAAATTCTGCATTATTCCCTTGAACATGTGTAACAATATTCTGAGGAATATTACGACACTAGGATATTACGTTCCTGAAACAAATAAGCACGTTGTTTGTTATATCTCCATTTATTATGTTCAGTAATTTTCAGACACGAGAAAGTGGCTCTCAGGTTTCCCATGCAGGCCTTGAGGTTCACGTAGCAAATGAAACTCTGCTGACAACATTGCGTTAAAATTACCAGACAGAACAATTATTGACTCACTATGTCGCTAATTTACAGTTTCGATGCTTTTTATTTTATTTTATGTGCATACTCTTCTTCCCTTGTTTATTTATGACGAGGTATGATTCATTTTGATTTCAAATCTTCTTGTGAACATATTTATTTTACAACTTCTTGTTTATGTCGACATTAATGGGTTAGTAAAAAATGACAGGTTCTAAGTAATATTATCTGTACACTATACTTACAGTCCACTTAACACTTAGAAATATGTGAAGTAGTGGCCATTTATGTCACTATGCATATATACGTACCATAGCTATGAAGTGAATATTATGACAATTCAAAACGCTCGCATGTAGTGCAGTTTAATAATATTTTTTGCTTCCCTAGAATTCAGTGAAATATTAACTACCTATACTTCGTTTCATAAAATCTGACTGGCGAAGTAAATATTGCCGGTAGAGAAGGAGAGAAGTGTAATTGCTATTCAACCAATGGCAGCGGTCTCAGTCCAGTCTTGTCTTGATGTTGAGCGGGGGTAGAACGCTTCAGACTTCTCAGCTACAAGAGCAATTTTATCCTTCTCTCTCTCTCTCTCTCTCTCTCTCTCTACCGAGAATGTTTACGTCTCCTGTCAGACATTACGAAACTAAGTATAGGCAGTTGACTCATGTCCTAGATTATACGAAAGGAATCGTGTAGCAGTTCATAAACTCATAGACAGTAGGTAGTAAATGTTTGCTATGTGCCTATTAGGCCTATCTATCCCTTAATTATTATTTTTTCGCCTCATCCCACAGTATGCAATTTTCCAAATATACGTGTACAGTAGTGGCAAAAAAAAACCGGACCGACCCTTGTAGGTGATTTCAGAGCCTTGTTCACTCCAGAGCACGATAGACTGGTAACTAAGACTTTCGTGGTTCGAATTCTGCCTGGAAAGGAAACTTTTTTTGTTCCTTGTTCAAATTTATTCCCAATACTTTTCGATTTCTGGTAAAATTCATTAAAGTATCGAATTGAAAAGTATTGGGAATAAATTTGAGTAAGGAACAAAAAAAAAAGGTTCCTTCCCAGGCAGGATTCGAACCACGAAAGTCTTAGTTACCAGTCTATCGTGCTCTGGAGTGAACAAGGCACTGAAATCAGCTACAAGGGTCGGTCCTGTTTTTTTTTTTGCCACTGCTGTACATTATACGGAAGTTACAGATACCATACTTCTTTTGTGTACAAATTATATTTATGGTTTCATAAGAGGAACTCCCCCCTCTATAGAGATGCATTTAAACAAAATTAATAATTTCCCTCCTAACAGATTATTATGAAAATTTATATAGCAGTTGCAGGTAGCAATATATTTTTGTCTATAAAGTCTGATTATGTTTCTGTAAGAGGAACTGTCCCTTTATAGTGATGCATTTAGATACATTTTAATAACTTCTATTATATATAATATATTTTTATGAACCTTTGTACAAGAATTACAGGTAGAATACAGATATAAGCAGAGTTTGTACACACATATTATATGCTACCTGTAACTCCTGTACAAAGTTTCGTAAAAATTCGTTAGAATGAAGAGAAGTTATTAATTTTGACTATATTAACCCCTATAAAGGGGTAGTGCCTCTTACAGAAACATAATCAGAGTTTCTCCACATAAAATATATGCTACCTGTGACTCCTATACATAGTTTCATAAAAAAAATCCGTTAGAATGGAGAGTAATTATTAATTTTGTCTAAAATCACCCCTATAAAGGAAGAGTTACGCTTACACAAACGTAATCTTAGTTTGTATATAAAAAATATGTGCTATCAATAAGATCTGTACAAAGTTTCATAACAATCCGTTAGAATGTAGAGAAGTTATGAATTTTGTCTATCTACATTTGCATTTTTTTGGAGATTGTGCATCGTGGCGCTTAAGTTAAAATCTAAATTAATTTCTGTACAAAAGTCCAATGGGTGCTGTTTAACATCCATTGAATATATTTTTGAGTGCTTGAGCCCAAGAGATCCATGTAGTCGGCGTCTATGAACCCAAGTATTACTCGACCAAGGCGTGTGGAGCCGCTGGCGTAATGTGAACTATCGCTTTGCGGTATTACGAACGCAGGAGCAGCAGCGCCACGGCTCCAGGCTGCAGGACTCCACTGGCCTTGGTCGAGTAATACTTCACTGCTTCAAGTATGACATAATAATCAAACATCTAAATGGATATGATACGAGCACATGTAGCAAAATAATAGTGTCATTGGCAAAATGGCGACTACGCAAGGGACTGCCTTCAGTAAATGGAGTCATCTCTTAAATTTATGCATACAAAGAGAACGTGATTGCCTGGAAACCATTATTAAAGAGAGTGGCAGATTTGTCGAGCTTGACGCAGTATTACCGGTTCGTGTTCCCGTCTGCCGAGAGAGTAACCGTGTTTAACTCTTCTTCCCGGCTTGAAAGTTATTGTTTCGGCGCTTTCGAAACCACGCCCGTATAGGTAATTGTCGAAGAAAATTAATTGTAAAAAAAAAATCTGGTGACTCTTTTGTATTTAAATCTGCCGAGAACAACATGAGGAATTCCGCATACTTCTCTTGCAGTTTTAAGAGCATCTGTTGCACTGAAGCAATTTGAAGTATAATAACAATGATCGGCTTTTGATATATATTAGGAAAGCAATTATTAGTTTAATTACGTGACCCAAAGTTAGGTAATGTAATTGGCCATACGTCCAAATGGTTCTTCAATTATGGTCTGCAAGAATCCCCGGGAGTTACACAAAGGATAATAAGTGTTGGAATTTTTTTGGTTCCAGACACAATAGATCAGTACTTAAGTTTAACATTTAGCTTGCATTGAGAATGTGTTGAGTATTCTGCTTAGCTTAAGCAAGATGCAATTAATTCAAATATTACTTCATTTACTTTTTTATATTAAAGTCTTGATATTTTTGTCCCATACTTTAGTTCAAAGTGCTTCAGAAACAAGAAATATACTGTACACGTTGAACGTTGAATATTGTTGGAGCATAATTGAAGGAATAGACTATGGACTTCTGTAGGCTTTCACATCCCCTCACATTTTACGTTAATATATCGAAATTAAGTACCGGATGTTTCAAAATGAATATCGGGGGTTTTAAGGCTTTGTAGTATTTATTACATTTAACGTACAATAATTATAAATAATACACCAAATGAAAGAGCAACTCAAACAGCTTTGCTACAAGTGCTCAATGTGAGCACCATTCGTCACTCGGCACACATCGAGTCGATAAGCGAGTTCTTCCCTAACCTTGATCAGTGTGTCTGGAGTAATTGTTGCAACAACTGCTTCAATCCTCTGTCCTAAGTCTGGTAGGTCAGTGGTAACAGAGGTACATACACACGATCCTTATGAATCTCCAAAGGTAAAAATCGCATGGTGTAATATCTCGTGAACGTGGAGGCCATGCGAAATATGCTCTGTCATTCGGCCCCTTTCGGGCAATCCAGCGGTCGGTCGGATACAACGTCGTTTAACCAATCGCGTACTTTCATATTATGCGTCTCCTTAAAATTCTCCATACAGACGTCGCTTAATTCACGACTAGATTTCCGAACAGATATCTTGGGGCTACGCGTGAAAGACTCTTTCACTTGTTCAACGCAGACAGAGAAAACGGTGCTTGCGCATATAAAACTGTATTTAGAATTAGCGAATTCTTATACGAAATGCGATACGTATTACCTAATAACAGTATACTGAAAGGTAAAGAATATAAAAATGTTACAGTATAAAATGTTAACCAGAAAAATGATTTATTTAGTGTATAGAAAGGCTGTACCTACATTAAATAAATCTATTTTCTCTGAGTTAGAACACCAGAACAGATGTTATACTAGAAATCATCCATTGAGGTTATTGGGGAAATGGTATTGGGTGTATTGCTGCAACATCTGGTATGCAAACTTTCCGACTACATGTTGTATTTTGGATATATCTGACAACTTAGCAATAGCAACCACGCGCCGTTGTGAAATGTAATTCGTTCTTCTCTCTCTCTCTTCTAGTCTTAATCTGTCAATGGCTAAGTGAGGTACTGAATTATGTTTCACAAACGTTAACAGTTAATTTTATTGTACATATTATTATATTATTTTATTCATTTATATATATTTATCTATGTACTTTATGTATTTATTTACTTACTGCATTTATGATTAATTAATTAATTATGTACTTATTTATTTACTTATTTATTTAATTATTTACTTACTTACATATTTATTTATTTATTTGTGTTAGTTTAAATAGTGGCTGAAGTTTAACGAGCCCTGAATATTTATTTCGGTGTGGTGTAATGTTAATTAATAGTGTACACCTTGATTCAGGGATTTTGGCGCCCTCAAAAAGTCAGTGGATAGACTAGCGAGTTGCTCATCACTACTGATGGGGTGGGTCACACAGGTCAGGCCGCACAGTCATAACACCTAACACTTCCTTCTTATCATGTCGCGGTACACTCCGTCTTAAAACACAATATTCTTCCACACGTCTCGTTACTAACCACTACGTCTGTTGACTGAACAATGTCTTCTCATGATGACATATGTTCTTGACATGACATGAGTGTCCCTCAGCTTCGAGCATAGAATTTGTTTTCATTCTTCCTCTTTCCTCTTCCCTTCCTATGCACATTTATGTATGTATGTATGTATGTATGTATGTATGTATGTATGTATGTATGTACCATTATTACTTTAAAAGCAGCCACTATAAATTAAATTCGAAATTCTCGCCTCCTTCTTAGCTTCATTGGCAGAGCATTAGCTTACAACGGCAGCTGACCAGATGTAAAATCCCGGCGAACGTGGAGAGGTTAGAAATGAATACAAGTCATTTATAACAGATGACAATGAAACCAGGCTCACTGTCTTCTGAGAAATACCCAATGATCCTACACATGCGATATAACCTAAAATGTTAAATCGTGTATAAATAAACTTAAAAAAACCGACGCACAATTCCACGACAACAGGAACTTCAGTGATACTACACAAACAACAGATTTCTTCTATAGTACACAAAGTAATAGCACAGTACCTTCAGAATACGGCCTAATCTCTAATATAAATTAAATTTAGATTCATTAAATGATATGTTTCTGGCTTTATCTCACAAACAGATGGATCGAATTACGGCAATTTTTTTTGTGGACAGATAGGTCTCTGTCTGAAGATAGGGGGTCAAAATTTGAAATTCAGAAGTCGGGGTAGGGACGGTGAAGGGATGGAATAGAAAATTCAATCAGGAATGGTTTTAAACTTCCACCTGAAAAACTAAACCGACGTGTTTTTCCTCAAAATCTTGTCCCCTGCACATCTAAAATTAATCAGAATGGAAAGTTTTGAAATGAACAGTACAGAGGATGTACAGTTCGATTCAGCGTTACTGACCCCTGTCCTTGGTTGTTTGGCTAGTGAGCGAGCTGTGTAATGCGTCACACATACATACACACATACAAATGGCAGGTTTTCACTGCAAACCCAGCATACTCAAATCTTTAATATTTTCTGCTTTCCGCTTTGTCTCCACATATGATCCACGTATCTTAATGTCGTCATCTAATATCTTCTTCTGCCCCGAATTCTTCTCCCGTTCACCATTCCTTTTAGTGCATTCTTCAATGGTACAATTAGTAGGCCTATATCTATTTATCTAATTCATTAATTGAATAAATACTTCTATTCTTCTCAATTTCACTTAGGGTTATTCGAAAATTATTTTCTGCTTTATATTGCTTTGTATAACTTCAGTGTGCACATCACTGTGTTGTTTTGCTGTCTTTAAAAAAGTTTTATGGCCTACTATGCTTTCTTATACGGCTATCCTTGAATTTTAAAGCCAGCATGGGAGCAGAAGTGACTAATCAATCAGAGAGCAGTGTCGCAGCAAGCGGGCTGAAAAGCAAAGGTGGTTTTATGTATATAGTACAGAAATGTAGACTTTAGTACCCTGCAAAAATGTGTCTATGGAGTAGTAAACTTGAGTGACGAAATGGGTGACAAATTTTCCTAGAGCTTGTATTCAGAAAGCGGATTGTTTTACATTCTATAAATCTAGAATTAGGATCCCCATTTTTACTTCCTTTTAGAAAAGAACAATTTTAAAGATTTTGAAAGCATGATAAACTTTACACCACCAACGAACACGTCAAAGGCAATAAAAATACTATACAGGATGGGAGGTTTTCAATGACAGTAAAATCACCAACAGTAGATCCTTAAAAAGAAACAGAATTTTCGTTTGCCATTTTGCGTTATTTCTTTTTATTTAGTGGAAAATTGGCTTTGTTTCCAGAAATAATTGCAACATCGCACAAGCGAGATGAAAAAATGTAAATAAATATTATTTGTTGCATGTTCCACTCTGCATAATTCTCTACGTCTCTCAGTACTCAGGCCTTGGGATGAAAGATGTATCTACTACATTTCGGTTACATCGTTGCCAAATATCCATTACTTAAAGCAAGTATCTGTATAACGGAGGGGAGGTAAATATGATCCAGTTCACTCCTTCCACAACATTTCGGACGTGTTTACATTACATGAACTTGGCTTCTCTTCCGCTTAGGGTTGTACAAAACTAATGCGGCATGCCATTACATTAAACATTTCAAATCAAGTCAAATATGTAATATAAGCGTTCATCTGCTCACTTTGGTTTAGCACTCATTATAAATAATCATTTATAAGCTCTAGATCGTCTATCTATACTGTTTGGTGAGGACTAATCTGCCTATATTAGGATAAATACTGTAACTACATAAACATAAAGCAGTTACAAGAAAGTAGGCTGTTGAACGTATACGCGCAATATTTTTCATCAGCTTCATTTTAGAAAAAAATCTTGGCAGACATAAGTGGATTGAAAGATTGCCAGCATCTTAGCTGCGAAATTACGTAAGTTTGGAGACTTTTCATTAGGTAATAATTCATACAATTCCTTGCCGGTTTCATCTGGCACATGAAAAGGGATATATTTCTCTATAACTCTCCTATGTATTTGAAATACGATGTATTGATCAGACTCCATTTTCAACTAATAGTAATTGTGGGTTGGCTTTTCCATTAACAAATTACTCATGTAGATTCTTGGAAACTTCCTCGCTATTTCAATATGCAGAACAAATTACAATAAAATAACACATTTATTTATCACATGTAACAAGTATTTTATTAATAGAAAATAGTTTTAATAATCCTGTTTAAACTCTTATCCATAAGTTCATGTTCGCCAAAATCTTTATGTACAAGATCGAAGTGCTGCCTGATATTATCTTTTATATAAATCTCAACAGAACAGTTGAGGCATTGAATTTTACCTTTATTCATAATAACAAAATACTCCTGTTCCCATGTTCCTTGGAAATTAAAACGATATCTACAATTTATTCGCCATATTCCACCCTTTACACACCCTTGATTAGAACGATATGGTACCGAGTTCAATATCTGCTTACTCTACGTACACGAAGACAGAATATTCGTGGAGGAAGAAATGAGGGAGTGGTATAGGCCTATATAGTAGAGCTCTGCATTTCATTAAGAACGACCGACCGAGAGTCATGATTAATGCTGGTTCACAATAAACCGGAGACGAGAACCAGAACGATAACGAAAACGGAAAAATGGTTAAAATGTATGTACTTAAATGTGAGCATTCATAATTTTATTCCCGGAGCTTCCGGGGCCCGGGAACGGGAACGTGAGGTTACCCTAGTTTCAACTTTGCTGTTCTCGTTTCTGATCACAATCTATTATGGTCCGCCCCAGGATTCTGTGGAGTAACTTCGCGCATATGGGGGCGGAGTCTATCTGTGCCGGAGTGTATTGCGTGCAGCATCAGCTCGAGTCCGCTAAGGGATAAGATGCTCGTGGTAGAAGGTAGAGTAGAATTCAGATAGAAATTATCTCCTCCTGCAAGCGATTGCTCGCTTCGTTCAACTAACACCCTCCGCAGAGTAGTCATTGGCCCTAGCCCTCCCACATACCACTTGCCGGGATCCGACGGAATGAGCGCCGTCTTAAATCACTAAGTGATTGTATGCGCATATCATATTGTAACGAGGTACCGAAGTACATATGATATTTCTATGCAGGAATTCTGCGTTACCGTATGATGAAGGATCGGTGGAGCGGATCCCGGCCACTTAGTCACTCGTAATGAGTGCACCTCTGCACACTAGTGTGTTGGAGATTGTGCCACTGTCACATATCTGTGACACAATGCATGAGGGTTGGCCACTAAAGGGAAACTAAGAGGTGGAGCTTAAACTGAGAGGATTCAATCCGGCATCGGAATTGGAATCCGGTATGGCTTAGTATTAGAGCGTCAGCACGTAGCGCTGAAAACACGGGTTCGAATACCGGTGCCGGGAGAATTTCTCTCCGCTCCACTGATCCTTCATCATACGATAACGCAAAATTCCTGCATGGGAATATCATATGTACTTCGGTGCATTGTTATAATCTGACTTAAAGCGATTTATCAATAATTGAAGTATTAAAATATTAAAAAATTGCAACTGAAAACTCTAAAGTAAAGACGTTTATAAAATGGGCATTTATAATTTTGTTTAAAATATAATGTGATAAAATATTATCATGTGGAATAATAATTTTTGAGAAATCTAAGCACAAGGAATAAAATGGTATACAGGTTTTCCCTTCATATTATGCTAACTATTCGTCCTTTAAAAGCACTGTCATGAACACTTTCCACTGTGTATAGAACTATTATGGTGATTTGTTGTTTGACCCACTCAACAGCTTAATCTTCACAGTCGATTAAATGAACGGAATCCAGTGATTTAGCGTTAATTAGTATTTCTTGAAGCAACGAATACAGAGAGTTTTAATATTCTCGTCAGATATGGCAATAGCTGTTTGGTATGTTGTCTGACAAGGACCTTTGATGTTAATATAAGAAAGTTACCGCCACGTGCATGTGTAGCAAGTGAAGCTTAATTGAAACAAATCCATATGTGGACTTGAAGGTAAAATTACACATAGGCTACGAAGTGTCGACCTTTGGTCTTGTAAATATGCTGCTCCACTTACGTAAGGTTATTTTGAATAGAGAAAAATGTCATAATGTAAATTGTATACTATCATTATGTAGGAATTTCGAAGTTCAGTATCTAAATTCTATTACAACAAAGGCTTGAAATTGAATATCTGTTTCTTATAACGTCAACCTCAAATTATTTGTATGGGATTGAGGCAATAGAACAAGTAACGATGTAACTTAGTACATGTGGTTTGAATTTCTTTATTTGTATCTTTAGTTTTTTTTAATGTTTTATTAATTTTTTACTGTTTAATAATTTTAATTACTTACAATTAGGTCTATATTATTGTTCCTTAATGCATTCTTATTGTTTTAAATATATATCTAGCAAGTGTGGAATCCTGTTTTTATTTCTCCCACTATTCAGCTGTAAGTCTCGTAAATTAATATTAGCGCAACATGTGCTTAAATATAAGTGGCATTAGAAAAATAAAACATAAATATGACAATATAATATTTTATTGTAGACTATAATGAATAAAGGAAAAATAATGTAATTTGGAGATTCGAACCCTGGTCCTCCTACAAGCTGAGCTACACCTTTATCAGAAATAGACTGACTGATGGCAATAAAACAATATATAAAATAGGGAAGAGACAATCATTCCCGACAGGACGAGGAAAATATCCACCATTCTGACGAGTCTCGAATCGTGGTCCTTTGGCTTTATTTCTAGAAACGCCGCCATTTGAATCGCAGTGAGAGATGCTACTATTTTACATACAGAGTCCTCCGTATATGACGTCAAGGGACATATAGAAACTTTGCCTCTCAGAGCACCTGTCGTACGAACCGAAGTTCAAGGGCGTTTGTCAGGCGTTGCATACGTGCAGTTCAGCTCGCTAGTATTTTGAGAGCTACTGAAGGGACTTCTTACCTACAAGCTATTCTGTTTTTCTAATTGTTTGAGAACATTGAAAGAATTATTCATGCGTGCTTAAAGTAGTCCAAACTATAGTGATTTTTTCTAATTGTTTGAGAATGTTATATAGCATATTGCAGCTAGGTTTTGTACTTTTAAGTTATGAAAAAAGTGAAAGAAAATATCCGACAAGTTTTCGAATATTTCGCAGGTATTCATTAGTCGAGTAATTCAGGATAGTCTTCGTATAAGTTCATAATGTATTAAATCAGGAGGAGGACACCTTGAACGTGTCTTGTCACAGAGGTAAGATACACTTTCATTCATTTTTTAAGTTGCTTATAAATATTTTCCCCGTTAAACTGTTTTGAAAGCCTAAAGTTACTACTGTAGAAACGGCGACCGAATTCGAGGTGGGTGACTGTGTGAGACGTATAGAAGAAAATACCTTTGCTTTTTCTGTATGAGGGGAGAGCCATATAGGGAGGACTCTATTATGCAGTATTGATTTCAAGAAATTATGTGACCTGACGTGGAACCTTCCAAACGTCAGATCGAAAGCTCCCTTAAAAGTTTGCTCCTTGATAAATTATCGTGAAGGAAAGTGACTTAAGAATGTAGGTGCCAATACACAAAAATTGGTTTGAAGAATAGCTGAAAATGATCCGTTATAACAGCACATGAGTAATGTTATTACCTACCGCCAAGGAAGGGACATTTCTGCTATACAAGAAAGAGAATTTAACTGGATCGATGTGTATTATGAACTGTTTGTTATGTTTCTTGAGCACTTGTGGAAAATTCATTATATCTTCTAATATAAACTCAGTATGATAAAGAAGATCGTAGAAAGAATGTTTCTATTTGATCTACAAATTTAGCTTATGCAAGATGAAGGATTAGTGCTGTGTCAGTCACTGTTTTCCAAATAGCCTGTCCAGATAATCACATGGTAAATTTCGGCCTTAACTCGACAAATGTCGTCTGTCTATTACAAATTCCATCGACACAAAACAGTCTAATACAGTATCACTAAATAACCGGCTAAAAATACTTGATTTTTGGCTTCATTCTAACAGTTCAGCGCTTAAATGAAGGGTTCAGAGCCATAGTGGGCCAAGCTCCATTTATTAAAAACGGAGAAAATAAGAGTTAAACTTAAGTGATTACCATAATTTAACGAACCATATAGCAAGTAAGATAAAGTATGCACATCAAAATTAAACGATATGTCAATCTTCATTAAATAATGGTATTTACTTAACTTTAACCTTTGCTTTCTCCGTTTTTAATAAATGGCGCTTGGCCCGCTATGGCTCTGCACCCTTCAAATATGATCTACGAATGTTTGTACTATTTTCATATATGACAGAGTATAGAATATAAACGTAATAAAATCGTTTACAACTTTGTCACGTTTAATGTTGCCCTCTCTGTTTTCAAAGTGACGTATTTTCATGAGTTTTGCCCACACAGTCGTTTACTTATTCCCAATGTATAGCATATATGTTCGTCACATTTCACCTCGGTCATGTAATAACACAAGTCAGGAATACAAATCGTGAGACGTATCTCCGCTTGCAACTTTCCCTGTTTCTTATTAGCTCACCTGTCATACGATCTGTAAAACCTTGTTCTTGCAAAACCCCAATACCTTGACATCCAATGAAGGCATAATGACAAGAAGGATATTCCTGTGTAGAACGTTTAATTTTTTTCTGATGCCTTTTTTGACAAATGACAGCTACCCGATTCGCTCTGAGGTTGAAAATGACCGAGAACTGACATTACTTTGTTTCTGCCCTATTTTCTTTTATGGCAGAGGTCATTCGGCTTCATATTCGTGAGCTACAAATTGAACATGCTAATATCGGTGATTGCTATTACTGTTCTCCAACCAGGAGATTAACCGTGAAAGGAATGTGCTTACTATTGCGTCATCTATTGGAGAGAAATAGATAGATAATATTACCGTTATAACGTCAGTTTAAAAAACATGCTCTCTCCTGCATAGCCTATATGTTATTTCCTGTATGGAGGAGTTAAAAGACCAGGAAATTAACAGTGATCTAATTTTGTAACTAGGGTAGTATAAATATGTGTGTATCAGTGTTATTGTTTGTGCTTTGAATTAGCGACCCACGTGTGTGATCTTATGACATCTTATGACATCAACATTCATTCACAGCATTACCCCGCTGCGTCTCATTCCGCTGAGACTTTCTCCTGGTTGGAGTACAGTACAGTAGTGACTAGACCAATATTTGTACTCGTTTGTATGTGCCCATGTCATGAAATATAATGAAAAGCGAATGGAAATATTTTCATAATAAATCAAATTTTGAAGAATGATAGAACAAACGGATGGATTAACGACCAGATAAGGTAATGATTAGACGGATGTTTTTAAAGGTGGAAGAACAGCCAAACAAACAGGACGGATATAAGCAAAATGATAATCAACAGTTGAAGATCGCCACACCCCACGAGATGATACAAATTAATTCCATTCGAGCTTTACCAATCTTCTTAAGTACACAGAAGATGCCTTTCTTGGAAATAACGAAACCTCGTTTTTTCACTTAACTTTACTTGGCATTGGAAAGAGTCGTAATGTACCCCTCCCAAAAAGACTCGATTTTCTTGGGAATATCTGCTGTGAGTCGCCGTGCACTCTGACTATTAGATCACTCACAACTGGTCTGTCACCTCGCGCCACAGTTCAGCTGTCGTGTGATTCCTGACGCACACGATGTCATTGAAATTCGTTATTAGAGATCGGAAACAACCCTGTACATATTCTAGTGCAGTTTCAATGTGACTTTAAATATAAGCATGTATTATTTGTTTCTTTGAAATAATATAGATTCGAAAGATATGCAATTTAGCGTCAAAGACCTGAGTCAGGTATGTAAAAGGAGGCGTTTTCTGGACAGAAACACTAAAGAAATGAAAGACGTTAACAAGAACTGAAATGAATTATTAAGGAAACGCCATATCAGAACGTGCACTGCACAACATGAAATGCAGATTAACTTAATAACGTACGCTGTACAGTTTCTTATGGCGAAGGAACAAATATACATGCACTTCTTATGACTGATATTAACACGTTTGAGGCAATTTTTTGCGTACATCTGTGCAATTTAATTGAAAGCTTTTGTTTTCTCACTGACCTCTATTCGGAACTGTATACATGGAATCCCTTCACCTTAATTCAGAGTAACGAGCACATGAACTTGCATCAGTGCTGCATTGTGAGAGTTGGCTGTTCCCTTCACAACAAAGAATGAATCCCACACTTCGTTTCCTAGTTCCACTCCTTTTACTCAAATAGCAAACTACATATTAGTTAACATAAAGTAACGAATGTGTTATTTCTTCCTTTCCTGGAAAACTTTCCGCACTTTCATGCGTGCTTTTATGTAGACTTTCATTTAATTATTGCTGAAATAAATCACTTTGTGCATTATTCTATTTAATTAAACAATAAAAATGTTATCCGTGGAATTTCTGCTAAACTATACCACATATCCTTAGCTGAAAATATGTTAAGAGATGGGTAACAGAAAAATAAAACGGCAGTGGGTTCATCAGATTCCTATAATTGCTTGAAACTTTTCAATGACGTTTGTGATTGTTATTGTGAGCATGGTTGGAACTGTAAGGATGTTTGGGATTTTTAATGGAAGTTTGATATTTCTTTTCATATTTTGTCTTTAAACTCCCTGCATTTAAATGTAACAAGGTAAAGCCTTTTCGTTAATTATTTCATTACTACGTCCTAATTCTATGACGCCTAACCAAGGGACAACAATGCAATTGATAGTCGAAACGGTTGACACATCAATATGACGCTAATTACTTGTTTTGAACCATAATGAATGATATGTTACTGCAGGGAATTAAATTCATATGGAAATGAATAGCATAGTTCAGTACTTTAGAATTGCACTGTGTTTAATTAACGATCTGTCTTCACACTCCTAGCAATTATTATTATTATTATTATTATTATTATTATTATTATTATTATTATTAACTGGAGATAGGATGGAACGACAGATATACGTACGAAAGGATAGATAGACGGTCGGCAGGATAAATGGACAAAACAGACGGTTATATCTGAGCGCACTAAGATAGAAAAACAGGCAATAGGATTAATGGACGGACATATTGGAGCGGAACGTAAAATAGGTTAAAGGGCGATAGAAAAAATAAAAAAAACTGATAGATATCGCAGCGGACGCTAGGATAGATAAACGGACGGTAGGATAAATGAAGAAAACAGATGGATATATTGGAGCGAACCCTAGATTAGATAAGCTGGCAGGAGAACAAATGGACAAAACGGACTTATACATATCGAATCGGACGCTGGGATAGATAAATGGACAGTAGGATAAATGGGGAAAACGGATATATTGGAACGAACCCTAGATTAGATAAGCTGGCAAGAGAACAAATGGACAAAACGGACATACACATATCGAAGCGGACGCTGGGATAGATGAACGAACGATAGGATAAATGGATAAAACATATGGATATATTGGAGCGGATCCTAGATTAGATGAACTGGAGGTAGAATAAATGGACAAAACGGACGGATATATTGGAGCGGACGCTGGGATAGATAAGCGGACGGTAGAATAAGTGGGGAAAACAGACGGATATATTGTAGCGAATTCTAAACTAGATAAACTGGCGGTAGAACAAACGGACAAAACGGACGTATACATATCGAACCGGATGCTGGAATAGATAAACGGAGGGTAGGATAAATGGAGAAAACAGGTAGATATATTAGAGCGGACCCTAGATTAGATGACCTGGCGGTAGGATAAATTAACAAAACGGACAGATATATCGTAGCAACGCTAGGATAGATAAACGGACGGTAGGATAAATGGGGAAAACAGATGGATATATTGGGTGAGCGGACCCTGGATTTGGCCGTAGGATAGGCTAAATGGATAAAACGGACGATATATCGGAGCGGAAGCAGAAATAGATAAACGGACGGTAGGATAAATGGAGAAACCATCGTGGTGTGTGGAATTGACTGAAAAAGGATGGATAGATTGACAGACGTTAGGCCAGATGAACTGACAAACTAAAAGAAATATGGAAGAATGGAAAGACGGACGAAATCAAAGATGAAAGAACGGATTAGATGGATGTGTACAAAAATGAATAAATTTTAGGTAGAACACTCCATGGCAAACAGAATCTCTTAGCTCAAATTATTACTTGTTCATTCGCTACTCAGAGGAATGAAGAATGTAAGTTTTGATAAGAATGCGTACACATTGCATTATGTTCCCTTTTTTTAGTTATGTTTCTGACCCAGTTATTTGACCACAGATAAACGTGTGCGATGTAAATGTTACATGCTGCCAACAGGACGGGTGTAACTTTAATCATACACCTACATTGCAAAGAATATAGTTACAAAAGTTCCAAAGCTTTTTTTCAGTAGGAGGGGGGGCTTCATGTTTTAAATTGTAAACTTAATGGCGTTCACGCCTGCTAAAATATGCGATCTGCAAGAACAAAACCAAACGCACGTACTGTTACAAAACTCCGTCATCCGGATGCAGTCACTCAAATACCTGCAACATTAGTAGCAGCATTGTGAATTAAATGGATCGCACTTTATATGGAAGAGGCCCAAACCCTGTTATTAATTCACACTGCGTTATACAGTCAGACATGTTTGACAGCTTAAAACACGTACATAACCTTTGAAAGAGTGACTCGTAATCATTCATTGTCTTTCAATGTTAGAGTTACGTATTTGTTTACAATGTAACTGCACACACACTATTGTCAAGAGAACTAATTTCCCGCAACTGTAATTAATCTATAGATGTATTCGTCATTATTATTATCATCATCTGTTTTTAAAAATTAGGCTCTGTGGCTTCTTTTGATGAACTCGCTAGGATAATAATAACTCAGGGGAGGTTTGAGTTTTCCTTCCATTACTGGTAAAAAATGTAAAATATGATCTAAAAAGTTGCGAAATTTCAATCTACTTTGTTAGCAGATAAAAAACGGGTTACAGGAGAAAGGTGTTCTACTCTCGATCTGTAACGACCCCACTGAGTGGGATATCTTATTTCTCTCACCTTGTTTCGTTTTGCAATTCAATACGAAAGTAAATTCAACCTTCGAAACGTCGTGATCGCCTTGTATAACTGTAATGTTTTGACAGCAATGAAAAAATTCCAATGCAAACCTCTTTCTAACAATCCGCTATTGCTTTTTCAATTATAACAATCTTAGAGATAAGAAAAAGATCGTTCTAAGTCGTGGAGATTGCAGTGTTAGATTTTATTCAAAACGTGTTCAGGTTAGAGAAATATTGAGACTTTTAAAGGATTGATATTACGTTTTTCTTCAGAAGAAAAATGACGCGAAATGACTAAATTATAATTTCAATGACCAATGGCCGCTTTCAGTTTTACTTCCGTGTAATTTTCGTGCAGATATTCAGCTTTTTAGTACTTTCTTTCACATATGGAGGAGGAAGCTAAACGTTTGAACAAACTTCAAATCGATGGAACTGAACCCCTAACTTCTATAATAAACATCAGAAAAATTAGGACCGAATTAAGCCAACGAGAGTACAACGCATGGTACAACTTATCTCAAAAGGGAAAAGGCGTTATTCTGTACAGTGAATTTGCACCCTTTAACAAATGGATAACTAAGCCCGATGGAGTGACTAGCGGTGAATGGAAGGAGGCTATCAAAATGACTGCCAGCGTAAGTGCTGTTAGAGCAATGCCCTTATGGTCTGAGGACAACCACTGCAGGCGATGCCTCAGTGAGATAGAAACCCTTGGACATGTCCTGGGAGCCTGCCCTTATGGTGAAACATTGCGTATACATAGGCACCATGCGATTAGATTCCCTTAGAAGATTAAAATACACCGTCTATGAAGAAGTCCACGGAACTGCCGACAATGGCAGTAAAGACGCATTGTCATAATCGCCATTAATGAATCTCTGTCTCAGGGTATGATCATTGACCCCACCATTAGGTTTGAAACATATAAAGGACAGTCTGAAGATGTACACTAGGAGAAACAAGCAATCTACGTTCCAACCATCCCGTATTATAAAGATAAATACCAACTTCACTATATCAGTGTTACGGGATTGATGTTTGGAACAAGAGGAACGATATCTAACTTCTCTTCTCAATTCTGTAAGACCTTAGGGCTGCACAAATCTTTTCTAAATGAATTGGCCCTCCTCGTAATTAGAGAGTCAGTCAAACTCTTACGGAACCACCTATATGGACTTTAATTCAGTGTACTGAAAAAACTGACGCACCATTATCATTTTTCTTTTTCTTATTAGCTTTCATTGTTTCTTTACTTGTTTGTAACTTTTCTTAATCTGTTAACTGCCATTGTTTGTTTTTCTGTTTAATTGTTTGTCAATTCCGCTACTCTGTTAACTTCCATTGTTTGTTCGTTTGTTTACTTGTTAGTCATTTTTCTTACTCTGTTATCTTTCACTGTCTATTTGTTCTTTTTGTTTTGTTTTGTATGCTTTGTCTAATGGCAATTTGAGAAAGCTCTGACAAATAAATGAATAAATATATTTGATACTCTCGAATTCACCTACCGGTATATTCTCTGTTTCTGTGCTTATAATTCCTCGAATTTTATTGGCTAATACAGTGGATTAGGTCATTCCAACGGCTCCAACGAGTAGAATACCCCTATCGACTTTTGATTATTCTAAATGTGCTAAGTGTCAAAAAGAACTTTCTGAGATATTGAAAAATATACTGCGCAATACATATTGAGATACTTACAACACCGTCATTTGGCGCACGAATGAGTCACAGTTGAGCTACGATAAAAACAATTTAGTATGACATTCTTATATGGATATTCCTCCTTTAGATTGAATGAAATTGGCATTTAGCACATTTAGAATGTTAGGTCTTCATTTATACTCGCCCTAATGCAGAGGTTGATCCAAATTTCCAAACACTCGCGATTTTTGTATTTTTCCATGAGAAAATATAGTACTATACAATCACAAGAATAGTACTCGTAACATAAGAATACTGTGCATTCAGGCTTGTGATATATCTACTTCCATGCCCGAAATCAAAATAGGATCTGCTGAATTTTTTCCCGGAAGTAGTACCACTTCAACCAGAACGAAGGATGTGCATTATTCGTGCAATGTTTCAGATGTGAAATTCATTATCGAATTATATTTAAGTTCTTCACACGCCAGAGAGAACGATATAATGATATGGTGATAATAGAGTTATGATGAGATAATTACAGTAAAGTTTTCCACAGTCCCTTTGTCCACTTTTTATCTCGCAGGATCTCTGACTGGGCTATGTCTGGTATACTTAACGTCTGTAATTTTCATTGTAATTATTTTATGTAATTTTAGTTGTAATTACATATTTGTTTAACGTCCCTTTTAATTTCGGTGGCGGACTGACACGACAAAATGAGAATGCGGTGATAGAGTAATACTGTGCTCGTAAATGTAGAATAATTCGAAGTACTGTAGACCTATATGTCAGTCGGTATCTCGTGAAACCAAAAGCTTGTGTGTGGCGTAGCATATAGTAAGAACCTTATGGTGGGAGTAAGCGAACTCGCTGGCTACAAGTAGGAGAGTAAGAAGGGAGGGAAGCTTCTCAGTCTACTTTCTACTTCCCCTGACGCGCGGAAAAGTTTCAAGAGGTAACGAATGGCCTATACTCTCAGGATATCTAATATACTAAGTTATACATTGTACACAAAACTTCACCACACCCCTAAGCGCCAATACGAGTAGAGTATAGAAAATACCATTATAACGAAATCCTAGGAACCTTTGAAATTACTTCGTTGTAGTGAAATTTCGTTGTATTGAAATATGCCATTTTTTCTAAAGGAAAAGCATACTTGTTCATTTACCTCTACTTACGCCTTAAATTCCTTATACTGTACAGGGTGATTCATGAGGATTTACAGTCCCTTACGGAGCTTATTTCCGAAGACATTCTGAGCAAAAAATTTCATATAAACATTTGTCCTAATCTCAAAGTTTTCAGAGTTACAATAATTTGAGGTTGTTTGTAAAATTTCATTATTCTTGAGATTAAAAGAATATTATAGATAAGGAATAAACTATTCAGGAGTATCATTTCTTTAATTAACTAATATTCTGAAGCTATAAAGGTGTTGTGAATTCCATAGTTGCTTCGTACAGAATTTTTTTTCTTCGATTTTTAACTACAAAATTACATTTTCTTACACATTTATGGTAACAATAATTATTAAAAATTACGCCACTCTTGTAAATTCTTGAAGACTGTACATTAGGATACATAATTAAACTGTATTTTTTTTATTTTAGTAGGTTATTTTACAACGCTTTATCAACATCTCTGGTTATTTAGCGTCTGAATGAGATGAAAGTGATAACGCCGGTGAAATGAATCCGGGGTCCAAATTAAACTGTAAAGAATCAAGTTCCTAAAGTCATATGATTTGTATCAATGTTTGTGGTAAGTGCCTAAGAATGATGTCATTTTTGGTTAAAAATTGAAAAACAAAATCTGTTCAAAGCAACTGATAACAAATTTTTAGCTTCAGAACACTAGCCAGTTAAAGAAATGATACTTCTGAATAGTTCACTCTCTATTTGTAATATTTTTTTATCCTTACACCTAAAGAAAAAAGGTATTTTACTAACAAGTTAAAATTAGTGTAACTTTGGAAATATTGAGATTAGTACAAATGTTTATATGACATTTTTTTGCTCAAAATGTCTTCGGAAATAAGCTCCGTAAGTGACGGTAAATCCTCGTGAATCACCCTCTATTTTGCATGTAAGTCTGGAAAATCTCCTTAAATAGATGAGAAAGCTAAGCTTGCATTGTATTTGAAAAGAAAAAGTTCAAAGAAAGTACAAAATTCAAGTTCCATGATGCAGTTTGTAGGACAAGAGATGCCATGTTGTTTGTTTGGGAGTTGTGAATTTAGTGATTTGTGATTGGAGGTGCCATGTTGCGAGATTTTTGAGCTGTGATTGGTAGAAGGAAAGTAAATGGGAAGAGTGAGGGAACAACTGTATGAAAAAAACTAACACAAAATCCATAGGCATCTGCTTCATAGTAGACATATTACATTAGCTGTACATTTAATAACCACGTGGCCAGTTGTTCGAAAATGAGCCCGCTCAGAATCAGAACGAGCTATGGGGTCAAGTTCTCTTCGCCTGGGAAGACCTCGCCCAGGATCGGGGCTATTTCTGTCAGCTCATCGATTTCACGTCTCGTAAATTCAGAGCAGTTGCAGAAGTAGACGGATGGTGGACAAGGTATTAGGTTCACAATTTTTAATGATTTGTTTTCGTTATGATTATTTTTTTTATTTGGAAAACAAATTGGATCTTCCAATTGAATTTTATTTTTTTTTTATTGTTCTCTGCGGGGTCAAGCCAAATAAAATACTACAAGAGATGGAAAATAATTATTCCACATACGAAAACAAACAAAATGAAACTTCGGTTGCAGGTGTCTTAACAAAAATTCATGTAAAAAAAACCTTCCCGCCAATGTAACCAGAACCCATACTCTTTTGCACAAGTCAGACAACGTAAAGACTGAGCTTTCACGAAGAGACAGAAACCCTCCTTCGCGCGGCATGTCGATGTCCTCACGATCGACTGTCCGGGTCCCATGTTATACTTATAGGTAACGTTGTGAATCGCGCTCTGTAACAATGTCCAAGAGTCGACCAAAATTTTGTTTCTGGATCTGTAAATAAAGCGAATGTGGGAGGAATTTTAAAATATTTCTATTTCATCTTGCATTCTCATGTCAGTTTTAGTCCGCTAACATCCCATCATCGTCTTTAAATAATTATTTTAGTTTTAAAAGAATAGTAAATAATTACGGATTACTTTTACAATTCGGAGCGATCGGTAAATTCACGGTTAAGATTGGAAGATCTAGGGTTCGATTCCCGATTGTATAGATTTTGTCCATTGATTTAATCCTAATGGCCGCACTGCGCCTTGTATTTCACACAGCCTCTAACAGAAATCCTTAATATATTTATTACCTTGAATAACACAGGCTGAAGGAGTGAAGTTCGTAGGATTGGCATCCCTACTCGTACTAATACCGATTGTCTTCAAAGCTGGAAGCCTTAAATTTTTACTCCTTTGGATCTCTATGGCCTGTAAAAGGAATTACAGTGAAAGCTCTCCTTACGGACACCCCCAAGTTACGGACACTCCTCATATACGGACAGATTTTTATGTCCCAACTGAAATAATATAGAAATAATGATAAATTTAACTCTCGTTTACGGACACTCTCAGACACGGACACGGACAGCTGTTTCACAGTCCTAAAGCTTGCTTCACCTCCTGACTGCAGACAGAACTTGGATTTCAAGAACTAATGTGTTACAAGAATGGAAAATTTAGTTTCGAGAACTGTACAGAAATTCCTTAACATGAAAGAAGATAATAAGGATCTCGTAGGCTACAACTAGCCCAGCTGGCTACCCCTTGTTAGCTGGAAGCGGGTGGATAAACAAAGTCATAAAATTTAACCTGTCCAAGGTTTCCGCGATCGTGAAATTGTACTCGACACATGATAGGGTTAGTAGAATTATTCTCTTCACTTCAATCAGTTGTTTTGTTTCGAGAGACATGGCACCTAAACGTAAAGGTTAAGTTGAAAACTGTAAATTACAGTACGCATAACTGTAGACCTAGAATAAAATTGCTTGGCACAGTACTGTATTTTCCTTTTTCGGTCTATAGTTCAGAGTTGCAAAGAATTTACTGTAGTATACTGTATTTAGAATTAAACTACAATAATACTTTTCATTTAAAGCGTGAAGGGATACATAATGGATATTATAAATTTACTGTTAGATTAGGGAACCTTCCTCCCAATAAAGGACACCTCCCTGATGCGGACAGATTGTTACGTCCCATCGAAGTCCGTAAATGAGAGGTTTCACTGTACTTCGCTTTTCCAAGACAGTGCCTACTTTAAAGAAGTACATAAGATATCGTGTAGCTGTGCAAAAAGATAGAAGTCCGCTCTTCGCTAGTACCGTACTGTTCAAGAGGGAAAAAATAGTGAGAGTAGTTCACCTCCCCAAGCGTGATGTTTAAATGATGTCATAATGGACATCAGTCTGTTCTACAACGTCGAGCTAAAGAGAACACTGATTGGCACCCTCGCTATGTACACTTCTCTTAATATGGAAACTGAACTTTCACTCAGCCAACTAAAAGTCTGCCACTAAAAACAAGCATAGAACACAACTCTGAAATACTACGTGAACTCGAATACAGCGTCTTGTTGGTTTTGTGAAGGTTATTTACCGACGAATGATTTTTCCATGTCAATGAACCAAGAATCAGTTATCGTCTGTCAATTTGACCGTGTTTATTCTTTTGTGGTTTTACGAGATATGTAGCGTTATGTCCTTGTTTTACAAGGTAGCTAGCATTATTGTCCTTGTGTTACGATATAGTCGCACATTGACAGAATTAAACAGTATCATTATTTAAGGATAGCTCGGGAGACGAAAACTTCTGGGAACAGATCATGGGCCTTGATGGTGGCATTATTGTACTAGTTACAAACAGAACCAGGTGGGAATGTGCTTACAGTTTACATCACAGCAGAAGAGCCTTCTTTTGTTATTTCCTATACTGGCTGTAAAAACGTGAAGAATTAAAGTGTATTATTAAATGGACAGCATTTAGTTCGACAATCAACACTGTACATACAGCTAAAGAAAATATAAAAGCTTACACACGCATTAATTAACATTAGAGATGTATTTATTTATTTATTTATTTATTCATTTATTATTTATTTATTTATTTATTATTTTATTTATTATTTATTTATTATTTGATTTATTTATTTATTATTTTATTAATTTACTATTTTATTTATTTATTATTTATTTACTTATTTATTTATTATTTTATTTATTTATTTATTACTTATTTACTTTTTTATTATTTATTTATTATTTATTTATTTACTTATTTATTTATTTATTTATTTACTTATTTATTTATTATTTATTTATTTATTAACTTACTAGCCGTACCCGTGCGCTCCGCTGCACCTGTTAGAAATAAATATAAAGTAATTACATAATTAAAATAGGACGTTTGATCCAGGGAACATTCGTGTTTGATAGAAGGATAAGTCGTGTAATATGTTACTTAATTTAAATTGTATTTAAATAATTAAAATGCGATCATTTTGGTCCAGAAAGCACTCATTTGGTGCAATGACAATTCCTTTAACATGTTTCTTAATTGTTGTTATATGCAACCATAGTTTAATGAACATTGACATCATTTAGATTTAATGTGTATACTTTATTTTACTTGCTATAAGTTTCCATTGAATTATGGTAATAACTTAATTTTAACCCTTGTTTTCTACGTATTCAGTAAATGGCGCTTGGCCCACTATGGTTCTGAACCCTTCAAATAACTTAAATTATAATATATTATATTATATTATATTATATTATATTATATTATATTATATTATATTATATTATATTACATTACATTACATTACATTATTATATCAGAAGTTACTGTAATAACATTATAGTATTATGTCCATCTAGAGAAACTACACTTTCCAATGGTGAAATAATAATTAATTATACAAATCGGTTAATTTAGCTTCCGATATTACTTCGTACAAACACAGAAACATTCTCTGTAGGCTATCTTTCATAGCTTTCGATTGTTGTTGTTTTTTATCTCGTTACACGGCCATAGATGACAGTTATTTTAATTTTAAAACTCATTTATCTCATTAAATATCAGTCCTATCAAAATTTTTTAAAGAATAAAACTTATCGCAAATGATTTTTAAAGAAACCTTTGTTATGTAACATTTTTCACAAAAATCAATAATACGCGAGATGTTTCGATTTATTTAATTCAGGCCCCCTTATAACCCCCCTTTTAAATAACGTACTTTGAATGCCATATAGCCTATGATCTAAGTTACAACGAACTTAATTTATATTCCAATTTTCATCGAAATCGGTTCAGCCATTATCGCGTGAAAAGGTAACAAACATACAGACAGACAGACAGACAGACATACATACAAACAACAATTTCAAAAAAGCGATTTTCGGTTTCAGGGTGGTTAATTATATATGTTAGGACCAATTATTTTTGGAAAATCGAAAATTACCAGAAAAATTTCGGCTACAGATTTATTATTATTATAGATTTATTTATTCATCTTCGCTGTGGTCGTGCCAGAGAATCAGTCCTATTCCGAGGCTTATTGTAGGGATTCGTAACAAGCTGTTTTCTTACGGTGATGGGTTGTTAGCCCTTCGCCCAACCCCCAAGCTGGAGGACCATCCCTTATCGGCTGTCCACGACTGCTTATTCAATATATTCGCAGCTACCCTCCACATCTGGAGGCCGTTGGGAGACCGGAGGGAAAAAGACCTTTGGGGAGGCCGAGACGTAGATGGGAGGATAACATTAAAATGGATTTGAGGGAGGTGGGATATGATGATAGAGACTGGATTAATCTTGCGCAGGATAGGGACCGATGGCGGGCTTATGTGAGGGCGGCATTGAACCTTCGGGTTCCTTAAAAGCCTTTTGTAAGTATTTATTCATCTATTTATTTATTTATTCTTTACTTATTTATTTGTTTATTTATTTATTTCATCAATCTTTGTTCACGTCATGGCGGATTTGATGTGTTCCAGTTCTTAATCCGCCATCACTCTCTATACAAACATTACAAGATCTACTACTACATATTGAACCTATGCCTATAAGTATCCTCTGTGCACCATAATAATAATAATAATAATAATAATAATAATAATAATAATAATAATAATAATAATAATAATAATAATAATAAACTAATAGTAAGTATAGCTCTTGTATTTAAAACTCTTACTTTAGCTTTTTCACTTCTATACTCAATCTCTTAAAAATTATTCTGTAACTTCATTGTCTACTTTTCATAGTTTCCTGTCGTGTCCGACTACTCAACATTTATAATTCCATCTCCGTTAGAGCTTTGACTTTCTCTTCCCGTCTAATTTTAACTCTAAAAAGAAATTTTCCTAATTTATGCAGACTGCTGGCGTTAAGGGGACCATTTATTTTTTTTATAAGCTACTATAGCGAACATTAGAGATGAGACCTCGATATCTACGATACTCAATGGTATCGAAGCATGTCTAATACATCGGGATAAGTCCTCGATACCTTTTCGATACTTTAAATTTCTGCATTTCAAATAATATTCAATCCTAAATCCAACTGTAGGTAGCTAGGTAGTATCCGTAATTTAATATGTATAGGCCTTTAGATCGTGTAAGATTCACCGAGTAGATGAAGTGAGAAATATGTTCTATTATCTTTTCATGTATTTCAATTTTCGTCTTTCCACACATTGCAGTTGTCTTGATTATGAGGTACTGTACAAATTTTCAACAATCCCACAGAAGCTAAACAATGGTATCTGAAATTGAAAGTAACCCCATGACTAGCGTTGGCGTGGCGGGATTGCAAGCAAATGTCTAGCGACTGGAGATTAACATGCAACAATAGAAAGAGCTTGTCCGTTGCTCCGCTTTGTAATTGAAGTCTGTTACGTTTTCTAGAGACGCACTATCTTACAGTACGCTATAAATCAAGCGATTCGAGATTTCCGGATACTCACATGTAATAGGGAATGAAAATGTCTTAAACAGCCCTCACAGCTCATGCATATGCATTTGGAATACTAATATTGCGGTCAGAGTCATTCTCTTACCACATATGCGTTTAGCTGAGTTCCTCTTTTTCTTTCAGTCTAGTTCCACCCAAGTTCCACATTTGATAGCACACCTAATTAAATAGAGCATGACCATATATCAGATCGCAGTTAACAAACGTGCTATTAACTCTGTAATCGTAATTCTGCAGAAAAACGCGGAATTAGAAGCCTCTAACGTAATATACGTCCAGTGAATGTATGATTTCTTGTTTTACATAAGTCCTCCCATGTCACCTAACTTCAACCGTTACAGTATTGTCAACAGCATCTACTGCACTCTTTTTCTTCTTTTAAATCTTGACCTATTCGTACCTAAATTTTAAGTGACCGAATATTTTTCCAATATACATAACCTATACAGGGTTATTTCCGATCTCTGATAACGAATTTGAATGACGTCATGTGCGTCAGGAATCACACCGACAGCTCAATTGCGTCGAGAGGTGACAGACCAGTAGTGAGTGATTTCATAATCAGAGTGCACGGTGTATCACAGTAGCAATGCCCACGAAAATCGAGCCTTTTTTGGGAGGGATACATAACAACACTTTCCAATGCCAAGTACAGTGACGTGAAAATCATAAGATCCTGCAAAACCCGTGGTTTCGTTATTTCAAAGAAAGGCATCTTGTGTGTACATAATAAGACTGGCAAAGCTCGGATGGAATTAATTCCAGAGTAGAAAAAGCAAGCAAATCCACCCCTCATCACGAGTCGCCGCACCCCACGAAAAGATACAAATTAATTCCATTCGAGCTTTACCAATCTTATTAAGCACACAGAAGACGTCTTTCTTAGAAATAACATAACCTCGTTTATTGCAGGCTTCTTTTATTTTCACTTAAGTGTACTTGGCATTGGAAAGGGTCGTAATGTATCCTTCTCAAAAGGGCTCGATTTTCTTGGAAATTTCTGCTGTGAGTCGCCGTGCACTCTGACTATGAGATCACTCACCACTGGTCTGTCACCTCGTGTCACAGTTCAGCTGTCGTGTGACTCCTGACGCACATGATGTCATTCAAATCCCTTATCAGAGATTGGAAACAACCCTGTATTCTATACTTAAATTATTTATACATCTTTAACTGTTAATTAATAATTAATTATTTGTTCTTTCATTTTTTCGAATACTTTCATTTTTTCTGTATTATTTCTTTAGTTTTCGTTTATAGTTTGAGAAAAAGATGTTTACTTCTCTTCTTCTGCAAAATACTTAGAGAAAAAGGTTTAAGTATAATATTTATCGGGAGCCCAAATAGATGGATGGATGTATGGATGGATGGCTGGATGAGTGACGAATTAAAAGAGAGAAGATAAACTAAAAAGTAGTGCTCGAGTGCGCGTCTTTGCAAAGGTTCTGGGGACTTATATCAACATTTCAGAGAGAGCCCGTAACCTAAAGGTCACCTGTCTCACTTCGATTACACCATTCCGCTTAAGGGGCATAAGAGGATTTTGAAGAGAGAAGCCGAAATATGATTGTAACTGTAGGTAGTCCACAGCTGTGGAGTAACGGTTAGCATGTTTGATCGTGAGGAAGAGCGGATCCGGGTTCAAATTCTGTTTTGGAGAAGTAAACTCTGCAGTTGATAGAATTGTTAAATAAAATTCTTCTTCTTCTCATGTCCTAAAATGTGCATCTTTCTTGTTCCCCAGTTTGAACTTCATCTGATGACATAGCCTACACTCACACTCCTGCATCCATCTTAGGTGTAGCCTTCCTCTTTTCCTATATAAGAGTGGATATTCTTTAGCTCTTCTCAGTAGTCGATTTTCCTCCATTTTATTAATGTGTTTTTTTTTTTTGTTTTTAATATTCCTTCTGTCTTAAATGAATTTAGTTTTACCTTGAATGTTGCTCTCATATCTTTATTATACAGGTCAATGTTCTGTCAATAATGTAACAAGACTTGATATCGAAGTCTGCGAACAAATTGAATGCACAATTTTAAGTGATTGCTAGCCGTTTTCATGGAGGATTTACTATTGGTATTTTCTCTCACGACTAATTGTTTCTCATAGCACAGGAATTCAGTCGTCTCTTATTCATTGAATGTTCTTCTGCTACTCATTTTAACGGTTCTTATCAGACCTTCTCAGCTAACTTGGAGGTCTACGTAAAGATTAATTTTTGCTCTTACAGAAAACACTACAGGAGAGGGATTCGATCCAGTGCTGTGGATTGAACTTCGGCGTAGCTCAATGGTTAGAGCGCTTGGTACGTAGAACCAAGAACCCGGGTTCGATCCCCGGCGTCGGAGCGAATTTTTCTCCTCTAATATCAATTGTTACCATAACATATATTCTGTAGGACCAAAAATGAATCTTTACGTAGATTCTTCGCCCAACACTGCATATTACGTGAAATCCTGGCTACTAAGTCACTCAATTGAGTGCGCTCCTTGTATAATGGCAGTTGACTTACTATAAATGTCAACATACATGTCGAACTTCGAGTCAGGCCACAAAAGGGAAAAACACTGGAGGAGATGAATTCAATCCGGTGCTGTGGATTAAACTTCGGCGTAGCTCAATGGTTAGAGCGCTTGGTACGTAGAACCAAGAACCCGGGTTCGACACCCGACGCCGGAGCGAATTTTTCTCTAATACCCTATTAATTATCTTGGAGGTGTTGGAATCCCGTTGTACATCGCTCCGACAAAATTTGGTATCAATAAGGCATGTATAGCTACGTATGAAAATAACAACAATAATAATTTCAGTAACAATTATAGTTATTATTCCCATATGGAAGCCTAAGGCGTTACCACAAAAAACGACGGCTTGAGAAGTTTCAATTTGAAAATTTTATAACTTATATAAATTTATAATATGAAATCGTTTCAAAGGCAGAGAAACATTTCTTTTCTACAGTTTCGCGACTCATTTCTTCATCTTTTGTATAAAAATATTGGTACGGGTCATTAAAAGAGGGTAGTAATAAGTTGTTTTAATAAACTGTCCTAAATGTCTCTTCTGTACTTAGTACCATAATAGAGTCGTTTATGTCGCTTTATGAGAACATTAACTGCAGCGAATAAAGACAAAGTTAGTTACGTATGTCTAACGACAATTATTCATCATGACATTATATTACTTGGTGATTAATAGCAGTAGGCTATACGTCAATCCATTTTAACTTAGCTTCAGATGAGGAGTGGGCAAACTTTCGAATTAATACCGGGAACTAAAACTACATTATTAAAGTTGGTTGCCTTTCAGTTAGACTATTTCTAGAATTATAGTTCTCTGACAGAGATGAATTCTGTTTCTTAGGTGAGAGCTTCTGCAAGACGTAATTATTGTCCCCGAAAACAAGATGATACACGAAGGAAATGTTGGGAAATAGAATTTTCACAATATTATACTTTTAAATACTAGAGAATATCAAAATAAGTTAGAGGGTACGGCCTTAAGTAGGTGTTACAGATGTCGTGTAAAATAAAGAGAAAAGTAACCTAATATGAAGTGGTGCTTAATATAGGATAGGCCTACCTCAGAATCTCAGCTGTTTGGCACTGATATCATCTGGAAACTTAACAAACCACAAGGACATAGGCAGTAACATTTTATGTGAATAGGTCACCATATTCATGTGTAAGAAACCGCCTCAGTATGTGGAAGACAGAAGTGGCACATCGAACATTTTTATTTGTTGCGAAGTCTGTGTAATAAAGTCATTGTCCAATTTCTGAAGAAGAAGAAGAAGAAGAAGAAGAAGAAGAAGAAGAAGAAGAAGAAGAAGAAGAAGAAGAAGAAGAAGAAGAAGAAGAAGAAGAAGAAGACACAGGTGACAGTAATTCAGAAGAAGGATCTTGGACAGCATCATTTAAAATGCAACATTTTGATTTGTTGTGAAGTCTGTGTATACAAATAATATAAGAAGGCAACTTTTTTAAACAAATTTATGCTTGAGTGGTAGCATGAAAATCACGCTATCTGACGTTACTCTGTTCTTGGCTTAACTCTGTTCTAAAGAGTGTCTGGAAGATTTAGTACTCCTATTTCAACATGATCAGTTCCTTATTACAGGGTAGAGCGGAGGGCCTAACATGCGATACCCCATATTAGGGAGTAGCCTATATAGGGTATTTCAAAAGTCAGTTCAAAAATTAAGCCGATATAAATATTATAATATTTGAGATAGGGAAAAAATAAAAATATCACAGTATTGGGCAAACAATGGGGTTTACAAAACATTGGGAAGATTTCCGTCGTTCTCTTGTTCAACATACAGCATTCTGTCTGCGACACTATGCACAGCATTTTGCAGATGTCTTGGAATATTGACAATTTCTTGCGAGATGGAATCTTTCAGTTGCAATAGGGTTGTTGGATGTGTCAGGAAAACTCGTTATTTAAGGTAACCCCACAACCAAAAATCGGCGGATTGAAATCTGGAGATCGCGGAGGCCACATTGTTGGAAAGTGCCTATTGATGGCTTTGGTCGGAAAACGAACCTCAGTTACGCGTGTTAACTAACCATTAATTTTTAGTAAGTTATTTTACGACGCTTTATCAATGTCTTAGGTTATTTAGCGTCTGAATGAGATGAAGGTGATAATGCCGGTGAAATGAGTCCGGGTCCAGCACCGAAAGTTACCGAGCATTTGCTCATATTGGGTTGAGGAAAACCCCCGGAAAAACCTCAACCAGGTAACTTACCCCGACCGGGAATTGAACCCGGGCCACCTGGTTTCCTGGCCAGGCGCGCTAAACGTTACTCAACAGGTGTGGACAATAATGGAATAAGACAGACTGTTACAGTAAGCGAGGAGCGCTACTACAGTATGTTACACAACTTCGTCATCCTTAGACTGAGGAATCACGATATGGAAACATAATCTTCATGCAAGATGGCGCTCCACCCCACATCTTTATCCCTGCAAAACAATTAATTACGCAGATGTTTGGCGATCGTGTCGTCAGTAGGCACTTTTCAACAATGTGGGCTCCGCAGTCTCCAGATTTCAATCCGGCCGTCTTTTGGCTGTGGGGTTACCTTAAAGAAAGAGTTTTCCTGACATATCCAACAACCCTATTGCAACTGAAAGATGCCATCTCGCAAGGAACTGCCAATATTTCAAGACATTATCTGCAAAATTCTGTGCATGACGTCGCAGACAGAATGCTGTACGTTGAACGAGAACGGCGGACATCTTCCCAATGTTTTGTAAACTCCGTTGTTTGCCCAACACTGTGATGTTTTTGTTTTTGTTTTTTTTTCTCCTCTATCTCAAATATTATAATATTTATAGCGGTTTAATGTTTGAACTGACTTTTGAAATACCCTATACATTACTACTTTAGATATAAGTCTATTAAGTGCAAATGGAGATTCTATATCACCATGCTTTCAATTTGAATCTTCATCCTTGCCTGAATATGATATTAAAATAAGAAACCAAATAGAGACAAAAAGTGAGCTACTGAAATGTTGAGAAATGAGAATAAATAATTATGATCGGTCGGGATTTGAACCTGTGACTTTTACTCTGCGTACAATGGATCAAATTCATTCATGTCTTAAATTCTGTCACACTCATATTAGGAAATCCATACTTATAGCCTATACAGGCTACAGCATAAGGAAAGATTTGAAGAAAATCAATTTACATCATCTGTGGATACAATTATTGAAATTATCGACAGTATTAAAGAAACCAAAAAGGTACTCCACATTAGGCCTCCATTGTTTATTATATTAATTATTTGTAATTTTAGTCGGAATCGTCACTACTTGAGCGAAAAGCAATGAAAGAAAATCATGAACTCTAGTTTACAAATAAACAGAGTCGAATAATCGAATATATTGATGTTCTATGACGATATAGGCAATATTAATCAAACGTGGTGAAGTTCACATACAGTGATACACCTATGAAGTGCATTACCTCTAGACAGACAGCAATGCAACATCAACGTATCTACAAAGAAAGCATATTATGACTCATTATGCAAAATGTCACTCTTTTTTATTACTTAAGCCGCAGTAAAAGATTAAACATAGACAGGCCTAATCATTGAGTAGAAAAACTGAAATAAATTTCAAAGTGTATGTGGACGAAAAAAAAGAGGATATTACAAAACAAACAAAAAATGTAGTTCTACCTAAGTGTGGTCTGCTCTTACCAGTTGAAGCGAATAATGCATACATAGAGAAATCGAGAGAAAAGAAAAACGAAATGCAGGTTGCAGAAATGAAATTCCTCAGAAAAGTAAAATGATTATCAGTTTTAATTTGTCGCACAAATTATCCACAAAAGAATCTCTTAGACAGCCACTTAACATTGCTACCAACAGATATTACGTTAAAACAAAAATAGCATGCAAATAGTTACGGATTTTCTTCATCCCCTTCCCCTACCCCTTTCGAGTTTTCCAATAGTTATTACGTTGAAATAAAAATAACATTAGAATATTTTTCGTCTTCTTCCCCGATGCATTTCGTATTTACCAATAGTTGCTACGTTAAAATAAAAATAGCATGCGTATAGTTTAGGACTTCCTTCGTCGCCGTTTCCTATACCTTTCATGTTTACCAATGGTTATTACGTTGAAATAAAAATAACATGCATATAGCTTAGGATTTCCTTCGCCGCTTTCTCCTATACTTTTCGTGTTTACCAATAGTTGTAAAGTTAAAATAAAAATAACATTGCTATAGTTCAGGATTTCCCTCGCCACCTTCCCCCATGCCTTTCGTGTTTACCAATGGTTATTACGTTAAAATAAAAATAACATGCTTATAGTTCAGGGTTTCCTTCATCGCCTTCCTATATGCCTTTAGTGTTTAGCAATATTTATTACGTTAAAATAAAACTAACGTGCATATAGTTTAGGATTGATTTCCTTCGTCGCCTTCCGCCATGCCTTTCGTGTTTATCAATAGTTATTACGTTAAAATAAAATTAAAAAAAAAAACATGCATATAGTTTAGGATTTCCTTCGTCGCCTTCCCCCATGTCTTTCGTTTTTATTAATAGTTATTACGTTAAAATAAAAATAACATCCATATAGTTTAGGACTTCCTACGTCGTCTTCCTCCATGTCATTCGTGTTTACCAATAGTTAGGGGAGAGTCGGGTAGTATCGGACATCGGGTAATAATCGGACAGTGAGTTTCTTTCATCTACCACAGGATGATAGTACCTGATTGACATGGTTACGTTTCTGTGATGTACCATAGAGAAACATAACCATGTCATTCAGGTACTACCATATGGTGGTAGATGAAAGAAACGCATTGTCCGATATTACCCGATATCCGATACTACCCGACTCTCCCCTACTACGTTAAAATAAAAATAACATGTATATACATCCTTCGTCGCCTTTTCCAATGCCTTTCGCGTTTACCAATAGTTAAAATAAAAATAATATGATAACATCCATATAGTTTAGGACTTCCTTCGTCGCCTTTACCTATGCCTTCGTGTTTTACATTTAGTCATTCCAAGATTATGCACTGTAGGGCATCTAAGAACATTATCTCCTAGAATTTTTTTTACAAATCTTTGTACTTTTTGAAGAGATTGGCCAGAATGGTCAAGTAGAATAATATGCATTCAGGGAGTTTCAAGAACAACGTAAAACTGAATTAATAACGGAAATGCATTGTAAATAACAATGAAGTATGAATCTATACAGCGGAATGACGATCGGGTCCGAAAATCAATTGAAACTAAAACATAATATGAAGACGGAATAACAAGTTCTTATCTAGTTTTTTAATCTTAAAAGAAGAAAAAGTACGAGAAAAAAATATACCAAATATGGATCATTTTTTGTCAAAGAATTAGTTCTGTATTTCTTATACGAAGAATAAGAACATTTTCATGTGACTGTAGAATTTTTGACTGGGAACTTGTGGAATTCTGGGTGAGTTAATTCGGCCTTCCCTCGCTCCGCCTAAGGACTTAGTTCGTTTGTATATTGAGAATACGACGCTTGCCTCTCACTCCGTTTGGGTAAATTTTCCGGTTGGTACTTTGCCACATCTCTTCACACCTTAGGTTACGCCTATTTTCACCTTTTCCTCTTCCAAATTTCACTAGGTTCCTTCAATGGAACGGCGACTAACGAAGTGAGACAAGTGACCCACAGGCTTGGAGTTAAAGTAGTTTGTTTTCCACTGTCCCAAGTCTCTTTGCAAGGACGTTTGATCACGTTTAAATTTTAATTTATTTTCTTTCCCTTTATCTTCATTCAATTCGATTGCCAACTCCTCCACATTTCCTATGATCTCTGGTATTTCGTATTGTTAATTATGTACTATAGTTCCCCGTCTGCTGTATTTTTGTATATTTCTTGCGTAATCTTTACAGTATGTAAACTAATAAGTATTACTTATTAATATATATTTTGTGCACTACAAGTTAGGTACTAAGGAAGTGTATTACGATTTGTAATAGCAAGGGTATTGTTTTTTTAGTTAGCATGGGAAGAGAGATGATTTAATAAATTCATTGTAAATGTTTAATAGAGATTAATTGTAGAATAAAATGTTTAAAACCAGAAAAGTTCGTATTTTATATATCGTTGACGTTTCAGATATTGAATAAAATCTTTTCCTTACATTATAATTTGTCATATTCTCAAGTTATAATTTATAATAACATTGTGCCATTACGCCAGTCCTCTTTGTGAAATTTCCTCCATTCTTCGATCTTCCTTGTCTTTAGAAATAAAATAGTTGGCACCTGTTTGGCTACTTTTGTCGGTTATTCTACCAGGTACTGAAATGTTTGTTCAGATGAAGTATTTCTCCCAAGGACAACGAAATGCATTGCAGCCACCATTCCTACCTTGCAAAGAATTGCGTCAATATTAGATAAACCAACACAAGGTCCAAAGCAAACTCCTTGTGAAATTTACAGCTCAGAAATGGAACTTGGGAGAAGCAACCTTGCTCCTACTAATGCTCGGGGAGTGCCTTCAGTTCATTACGCCTTCTTAAGCCTTGGTTTTTCTGAACAGACGCATGCGACGTGCGAGGTGCATCCGCAGTAATAGAAACCACTCACTGTCTCTCGTGTAGTCCGGATTTGTGCGAGGTGGGCCTCGCACCTCGTACGTCGCTTGCATCGGTTCAGAAAAACCGAGGCTTTACGTCGTTGTTTTGCAGGCCGCATTTAGAGTAATTAAAAATAAGAGCAAGTCCTTTACAGTCAGCTACTCTGAAGAACTTCTATTTGCTTCCACTGTCACGCCTACCAGCTCAACAATGAGCTCTCCAGTCGTTAAATCAAGATAACTGTCTCATGATAACACATCTGTTGTTAGAGGAAACTTGTATTCCTTGTTTATTTATATGAAAGCGATGAAGATTACTTTAAATGTCATAGATGAGCTCTTTGGAAAGAACCAGTTAAGATGGGAATTGTCTTAACGTTACAAGTTTTAATTCACATTATAAAAGTTGTTTCCAAACATTAAAGCATTTCTGTTATTAAACGCATGGTTTATTATGTTGGAGTAGGGTCTTAAACATTTTTTTTTTTCATCGTCTTGTTTCCAAACATTAAAGCATTTCTGTTTTTAAACGCGTGGTTTATTATTTGGAGTAGGGTCTTAAACATGTCTTTCTTTATCCTCTTGTTTCCAAACATTAAAGCATTTCTGTTGTTAAACGCTTAATTTATTATGTTGGGGTAGGGTCTTAAACATGTCTGTTTTTTCTCCTTTTTTCGTCCTTTGTGGTCTCGCTGTTAGCATGTTATAGTGTGTTTTTATACAGAAGAATTCGTCCTGCCAAGAATTTTAAACTGATCCGATTAGCAGGCCAATGACATGCGTCCTTTCCCCTACTACCTGCAATTCCTAAATGTTATTGGTTTGTCATCCGACCGGTTTAAAACTCTTGGCGGGACGATTCCTTTTGCGTAAAAAACATAATATAGCCGTTGGGTCGAAGGTTCTCGGATTCGGATTTTAAATCGCAACATTTTTCTCAACATGGATTCATTTCCAAAAGAAATAAATCTGGAAGGCTTGTGTCGTAGATTTACGGCAAATGTAAGAACCTCATTCCATATCGAGGGCTATGAAAAATTCCTCGGCCCACTTTGAACATTAACGTTAAAAAATTTCCGTAGTTGAGAGCATCATTAAATAAAGCACTACTGCATCATCTTTTTTGCAGTAGAAAACGTCTTTCCTCGCACGAGTATGTACACTCTTCCCCGGATTCGTGGTGAAACAAAAGATTGCAGAATTTCACATGTTTAGCGTAACAACACTACGAGTCACAGCTGAATATGTTATTGAAGTATGGCGATGAACCAATGCAATTTGTGCTACCAGGCCCAATAACGCCAGCACCTAACAAGTTGAACTTGAACTAGCAAGGTAATGAAGGCACCGAAATTACGTATAAAATTAGCCGTGCCGTGCGGTCTCTTTCAGTAATATCTCGACATCATGTAGCAAATATTTCTTCGCCTTACTTTTTCAATTTTAAGCGCATTCCACATTACGAACATTCATTTATTTTTTCACTCAAATCGAGAAATGTATTACAATATTGTTAATTTTATTTTTTGTAAAATTAGTTCCTATTTTCATTTTAATTATTAAAAACTTGTCAGAAATGTATTACAATATTGTTAATTTTATTTTTTGTAGAATTAATTCCTATTTTCATTTTAATTATTAAGAACTTGTCAATAATTGGAACTACATACCAAATTTTAAGAAAATTAAACAATTAGTTTTCGAGAAATTATTTTTGGCCGGCCAGACTGTCTAAATTACACACTGTGCGGTGTGTATGTAATAATCAAGTTATAATTCACAAATACGAGTAATATCATCCGTGAGATCATTATAGAATGAATAAACATTGTAATACGGAATTCATATGAACGTACTACAGAGATAACTTATTACTTTTCAGCTCTAAAATTTTATTTAATTTCTTGTGCAGTATTTAATACTGTTGAAAATTGCAGTAAATAAAAAAAACATATCAAACCATCATAATTGAATTGAAATTTTCTTCCCCATTCGCTTTTTGCTTACGTAAGAATAGAATGCAACATTAAATTGCTTATAATACCAGACTGAAAAAAAAGATTATAGCCGAATAAGCTATAAACCTTCGCAGCCTATTATTATGTACACTTTTTCTTGTCGTTCTATTACATTTCTGGTGTTGTGGAAGAGAAGGTTTGATGGCCTTAACTCCGCCAAAGTAAATAAATATATTATTAAATTATTATTGTTATTATATGTATTATTATTAATAATGTTATTGGAGAAAAATGGAAGTATAAGGGTAAAGTACATCAGTTATTCATAGATTTCAAAAAGGCACATGACTCGGTTAAGAGAGAAGTTTTATATAACAATATTATTGAATTTAGTATTCCCAAGAAACAAGTCCGATTAATTAAAATGTGTCTCAATGAAACTTAAAGCAGAGTCCGTATAGGCCAGCTTCTGTCTGATGCTTTTCCAATTCACTCCGGGAAAAAACAAGGAGATGCACTATCACCTTTACTTTTTAACTTCGCTCTAGAATACGCCATTAGATAAGTTTCAGGATAACAGAGAGGGTTTGGAATTGAACGGGTTACATCAGCTTCTTGTCTATGCGGATGATGTGAATAAGTCAGGAAAAAATCCACAGACGATTAGGGAAACACGGAAATTTTAAGCAAGTAAAGCGATAGGTTTGGAAGTAAATCCCGAAAAGATGAAGTGTATGATTATGTCTCGTGACCAGAATATTGTACGAAATGGAAACATAAAAATTGGAGATTTATCCTTCGAAGAGGACAAAAATTCAAATATCTTGGAGCAACAGTAACAAATATAAATGACACTTGGGAGGAAATGAAATGCAGAATAAATAGGGGAAATGCGTGTTATTATTCGGTTGAGAACCTTTTGCCATCCAGTCTGCTGTCAAAAAATCTGAAAGTTAGAATTCATAAAAGAGTTATATTACCGGTTATTCTTTATGGTTGTGAAAACTTGGACTCTCACTCTGAGATAGTAACAGAGTTTAAGGGTGTTTGAGAATAAGGTTCTTAGGAAAATATTTGGGTAAAAAGGGATGAAGTTACAGGAGAATGGAGAAAGTTACACAACACAGAACTGCACGCATTGTATTCTTTACCTGACATAATTAGGAACATTAAATCCAGACGTTTGAGATGGGCAGGGCATGTAGCACGTATGGACGAGTCTAGAAATGTATATAGAGTGCTAGTTGGGAGACCGGAGGGGAAAAGATCTTTGGGGATGTCGAGACGTAATTGGGAGGATAATATTAACATGTATTTGAAGGAGGTGGGATATGATGATAGAGACTGGATTAATCTTGCACAGGATAGGGTCCGATGGCGGCAGTGAACCTGCGGGTTCCTTAAAAGCCATTTGTAAGTATTATTATTATTATTATTATTATTATTATTATTATTATTATTATTATTATTATTATTATTACGTTTTACAAAGTAATAGTTATTTTCATTGAGAAACAGCATGCTATCTTTCTTTTTAGGTATAAATTATCAAGAGTTTTTATGAACACATTTGCTGAGATTCTTAATGTAAAACGTTCAAATGTAACTGGACTGCTAGATTGTGTAGTTTGCATGGCGTAAGATCACCTCTTAAATCAACACATTGCAGGCAAGTCACTTCGCAGTCGATAATCGAACCTGGATGTGTAAATTTAATAATTAGAATAATCTACGTAGGAAGAAGAGAATAGTTATTCTTCTCGTACACCAGAGAATTAAGTTGCATTGTTAGATTTCCTCTATAAAACTTAGTACTTGAAGAGCTCTTTTCTCACTCAGATGTTGGTGACTATAAAAACTGTCTTCCAGGTTTTGCAAGATATTACTTTCATTAAATCAGCATCCCGTTACTCACTGCATCTGTTCTCGTAACACCACTTCGGCGGTTACACAATGGTACGGCCAGTATTATTCCAATTTGCCGAGAAAAACATTGTACGCGATCTGCGGTGAAATTCTTGCAACTCAATGAAACCAATGTTTCTTTCATTCGATAACACTTGGTATTGTTAGCCAAGTTTTATATGTAATGCAAAAGTCCTGGAATTGAACTTTCAGTCCTTCCTTGATCTCAGCATTAGAAGTTTGGGTAACCTTTCATCTCTCGGACCCGATTCTCAGTTTTTGGAGCCTGGGTGGGCCACCTAAGCATTATGGAAGATACATTTACATGAAGTCGTGTTAGGTAGATTGGATCCGAAGTCTGCGGGATGAAACCTGGCCGACGGAAACGGCCTCCTCCAAGAGAGAAGTAAATCTGCGGTCTCGAGTAGGAGATTCACGACACATAAACATCCACATGTGCATAGCTTTACTATGCTACATATCTTTATGTAGAACCACGTGGTGGTGGGATCACCTGTCGACAAGTGCATGGTTTTACCGTTGTTTTCTTCTTGTTCTCTATGTATTTTTCGTATAATCTTATATTCCCTTTCATTTCCTTGTATTTTCCTTGTTCCCATTGTGTTCCCTTTGTCTTCCTTACATTCCACCTTTTCTGCTTGTATTTCCGTGTTCTCATATCCCCCTGATTCTCATTGTATCCCCCTTATTTTCCTTGTATTCCCATTGTTCTTCTTGTCTTCCCCTTGTTATCCTTGTCTTCCTGTTCTTCTCGTTGTCTTTCCCTTGTTCTCTTTGTCTTATCCTTGTTTTTCTTGTCCCATTGTTCTCCTTGCATTCCCTTTCTTCTCCTTGCAATTCCTTTACCTCTTTTACCCTTGTTCTCCGTGTTTTCACTTCTCCTTGTATTCCATTTGTTCTACTTGCATTTCTCTTGTGCTTCTTATATTTCCCTTGTTTCCATTGTTCCCCTAATTCTCTTTGTATTCTCTTAGAATTTTCATTGTTCTCCTTGTATTCCTCTTGTCCTCCTTTTATTCTCATTCTCCTCCTTTTCTTCTTGTTATCCTTGTCCTCCCATTGTTGTCCTTATCTTCCTATTGTCCTTTCTTCCCTTTGTTCTCCTTGTATTTCCTTGTTCTCTTTATCTTCTCCCTTGTTCTCCTTGTATTTCATTGTTCTGTTTATATTCCCTTCGCTATTCTTGCCTTTCCTTTTCCCCCTTACCTTACATTTCTTTCCTTTCCTTTATTTTCATTTTATTCCCTTTCTTCTTCTTGTGTTCCACTTGTCTTCGCCTTGTTCTCCTTGCTTTTACGTTCCCGACGGCTAGAGGGGGTTACATTTTTTTGTGACGGTCAATTTCTAAGTTACTCCCCATACCTAGTGAGAAGAGAGTTTTTCATGTGTGAATTGCTGCGGCCATAATTTGACGGTCGTTCGTGTTGAATTTTGATATTGAATAATTTTTGTAGATAAAACCCTTCGTTAAATCAAATACTACTAGACCTCTTATTGTTACTACTACTACTACTACTACTACTACTACTACTACTACTACTACTACTGCTGCTGCTGCTGCTGCTGCTGCTGCTGCTGCTGCTGCTACTGCTACTGCTACAGCCCGATCGCAAACTCGTGGCACCTGCGCGAAAGACGAATTGGCATCCTCTTACATGGTCTCGCCCAAGAGTCTTGCTTGGGAGGAGGAGGGGGGGGGGGGTTGAACAGTACGCTCTATGAGTAAGCAGCCGCCCGCACACACAGAACTCCCCATTTCGAAGCCTGAGAAAGAAATTCGCGCATGTTGGTGCCACGAGTTTGCGATCGGGCTCTACTACTACTACTACTACTACTACTACTACTACTACTACTACTACTACTACGAGATGAAAATTTCCACTTTTAACTAGGCTTCATCCCTTCCTTTACAGTCTCTGTCATGTAATATGTATAATATAGGCCTACCGGTAAACCTACATTTAACATCAATTTAAACAAGATAACGTAATGAGAAATAATGGCTTGGTTATACACGTATAACATTGGCTCAGTGGTAGAATGATAACACAGAAAATCGAAATAGCCTACTCGAAAAAATCTCGTCTAGAATAGTTTTCCCTTCCAGTAACTGAGTATTGGAAAGCAGACATCATTCTGTGAAGTAGGGTTATTTTCCCGGCATTGACTGGAGTGATAGTTGTAGTGGACATGACAGGAGAATGAGAGTTTTTCTGTGGTTCTACGGTTCCTCTCAACTTTATAGTTTCCATTAATCATCATTCTCTATTTCACGTTATCTTTATCTTCATCTCATAACTCCTGGTTGTGTGTTGTAGAAGGCCGTATGGCCTTATCTCTGCCAGGTTAAATAAACCATTGTTATCATTATTATTATTATTATTATTATTATTATTATTATTATTATTATTATTATTATTAATATTTTACAAGATGGCATGATACTGGATACAAGTAATGATCAGTCAAACTAATGGTCCTCTGTCAAACGTTCATGATCGTGCATCGGTGCCAATCGGAGACATGCAGTTGGCTATAACTACTACAAATAGATATTGTATTCTCGGTATTAGTCGACGCTAGCGTATGGGGCATGGTCGCCAGTAAGAGAACATCCAGTTGGCTAGACCCGCTACACAGTGTGTAATTTTCCCAGTCTAGGTGGACAAAAATAAAATTTCGACTTGTTTAGTTAGGCATAGGAGAATATGAATTCATGTTCTTTAACACTTGAAGAATGTTGTGAGAAACAGCTTTTACCGTTTTATCAGCGGGAAGCTATATTTAGAAGGGTATGAACGAGTTCTTCCTAACACTTCTCGCTCCGGTTCAGTCGTAGACAGAGAGGCTTACTATGTGGATGAAAAATAGCCAATTGTTAGTGATTTATTGTGTTGTAAGACATGGATTCTGTTCAGATACGTACGTTCTTACTAATGTAACTTCAATTATAAACTTTTTAAATTATTTTTTCTTCTTACAGTACGGTTTAAACATTACAACTGAAAAATATATGATTTTAAAGTTCTCTAAATATAATGTGAGTTTTAATATAGCCGGTCATGTCCGGTTACAACAATTCTTATACCATTTAATAAAGCATAATTTCGAGTATTGAATCTCTATTTTAAAGTTTACGAGATCTTGCACATTTATCAGCAATTATTTTTTTTTTCAGTGGTGGGGCTTACGGTAACTGTTCCATGTTTAGCTTAACAGCAGAAAAGAATCATGAAATAAGGAAGTTTTTAATCACTTGTGAGTGCTTTAGGCCTGCAAAAGTATTCAAATGACATCGAACATTAGGTTAAAAACATATTGGATACATTTTTATCTAAGCTTAGCAAACGCACAGTGAATAAGAACGCAAATCACTAGCTGGGCAAAATTAATAACTTCTCTGCATTCTAACGGATTGTTATGAAACTTTGTGCATGACTTACAGCTGACACACATGTTTTGTGTACAAATTCTGATTACATTTGCACAAGAAAAACTACCCCTTTATAACGGGTGCATTTAAACAAAATTAATATTTCTCTCCTATCTAACAGATTTTTATGAAACTTTATACAGAAGTTACAAGAGCAATATATTTTTTGTCTACTACAGTAAGTCTGATTATGTTTATAAGAGGAACTGCCCCTTTATAGGGTGCATTTAGACAAAATTAATAACTTCTGTCCTATATAATATATTTTTATGAAACTCTGTACAACAGTTAGGTTACAGGTAAAATACAGATGTAATCAGAATTTGTACATAAAAACATGTGTTACCTGTAACTCCTGTACAAAGTTTCATAAAAATCTGTTATGTAGGAAAGAAGTTAATTTTGCTTAAATGCACCCTCTGTAAAGTGGTACTTCCGTAAATATAGTTTGCACATAAAAAATATATTCTACCTGTAACATCCATATAGTGTTTCATAAAAATCTGTTAGATAGGAGAGAAGTTATTATTTTAATTTAAAACAATCCCTCCCCATAAGAGTAGCTGGCTATGGACTGGAAGGTCCGGGTTCGATCCCAGGTAGTGACAGGATTTTTTTCTCGTTGCCAAACTTTCAGAACGGCCCCGAGGTTCACTCAGTCTCCTATAAAATTGAGTACCGGCCGCTTTTTACCCCCGGGAAAGATCCGACCACATCACTTCATTCTAGTGCCGAGGTCATGGAAAGCATGGGGCTCTACCTTCATGCCCCCTAAGTGCCTTCATGGCATGTTAAGGGGGTACTTTTACCTTTTTTACCACCCACTATGAAGGGGTAGTTCCTGGTACACAAACGTAGTCAGAGTTTGTACACAAAAAGTATGTGTTATTTATAAGGTCTGTACAACGTTTCATAACAATCCGCTGGAATGCAGAGAAGTTATTAATTTTGTCCAGCTAGATTTGCGTTATTGCACACTGTGCGCTGGTATTAGGGGATGCTCTTTGATATTTGGTGGCAGAAAATTTATCATACAGACCTATGACCTTTATCGTATCTGCAGGGCTGAAATCCTTCATCTTGGAGTTTTTGTGCTTAATGAAACATTCTCTATCAATACATTACTTCTGCCCTTGCCTTAGCACACTCGCACAGAGAGTAGCCCAACGAACCAATAGTCTTAAACATAATTCTTGCAACGCTTATTGACCTTAAATGAACACTTATCAGACCGACAGCGTATAACGAACCTATAAATGTGATTCTGCAACCTAGCATAAGCACCATAAATCTTAAACGAGTGTGTCCAGCATCGAATCCAGGTGCATTTAGCGGGCGAGAAGTCAGTTAACGAGCTCCGGCTGTTTATTTTTACCGAAAGATAATTCAATCCCAGCACTGCTTTCTCTTAACTTATTTCTCACGTTAACTTCAACAGGATTGAACTCAAGTGGTCACACTCGCATTCTTGAGTTGTTTCAAATGTCATTCCGGGACTAATGAGCAAGCAAAACTGTTCGTATGTTGAAACACCAGATGCATTTCAGCTTCCTCGTCAGAGTAATAATCCAGAAGTACTATCATCCGTGAGTTCTTTGCAGTATGAATAAACATTGTAATACGGAAATAACATCAAATTGAACTTAACTTATTACACTTTAACTTTAAAATTATATTTCATTTCTTGTGGATTATTTAATACACTTGAAAATTTCTGTAAACAACAAACATGTCAATTCCTCGTATTTGCTTCCTTATTATCATTTGTTGCATAAAAGAGTGCACTATGAAATGCGTAACAATTTCTATTTTTACATCATGTACACGAACCAATATAATCATTTCGCACTCCCAGTCATAACTCGAAAATTGTGATTTGTAAAAATACGCTATTTCCTAGTAAAACAATTCTATAAAAATATTTTTTGCATGATCACATTTTTCGTTGTATTTACAGCTGTTATTGTTAGGCCTTGAAAGTTAGAATTCCCACACAGACACTTGTTGCTAAGGAAGTATTCTTCATAACATAAAACTATACTGAAATAGATCCATTACAGTGCACTTATTGTTATTAGTTACCATTACAGTATAGTTTTGAGAAGACTTTGGAATAATATTGCTCTAAATTTTTAATACAAAATATATTGTATTTGCTATTTTAAAAATATGATCGTGCAAAAAATGTTGTACAATACTGTACGTACACACTTGTGAAGTGCAATACAAAATCTCGGAAATTGAAAATCTCGCTCTGCTCGTTTTTCAAACTTTTCCTCGATTTTGTAAAAAGCACTTTCCAACCTTGTATCGTATTGTACAGTATTGGCAAAAAAACCGGACCGACGGAATAATCAAAGTCAACGGAATGAGTCACTACGCATGCCACGCCCGCATTCACAAGATAGCGAATAATCTATTGAAATTGTTGTAGTTTCGATTGCTGACGTAGCCCATTTCGAAAGCCATTAGAAAATAAGCTGGTAAAATTCATGTTCTGGGAATAATAAGTTAATTAAGTAGTAAAATATCGCTGCAATCGAAAAGTATTGGGAATAAATTTGAATAATGAATAAAAAAAAAGTTTCCTTCCCAGGCAGGGTTCGAACCACGAAAGTCTTAGTTACCAGTCTATCGTGCTGTCACTGTGAACAGTGACAGCCTTTCTGAAATCAGCTACAAGGGTCGGTCCGGTTTTTTTTTTTTGCCACTACTGCACTATCATTGAATAGGTACCAAAACCTTTGATAGTTTACTATTTTATTACTATAATTTCATACCTCCAACTAGTAAAACAGCGTTGGAAATAATTTACGAAAGTAATATGTGATTTTCTACTTACGACAGTATTTTACTGGGTGTGCGATTTCTTCTCTATGGTCGAGTGCTTACCACATCCGAGATTCCCTGGTTCAAGCACGGACGACAACCTTGGAATTTATATTACCTTAAATTAAATTATAGTATTTGTTATAGTCTACGTGTATCCAACGACGACTGGATATGCTGTAGAACAAGTCAAGTAACAAATAGGAACTTACAATAGGTATGTAGTAAATATAGGTTTGTCTGCCCTGCAAGTCATGTATTCTTAAACACAGTGTCTGGGATAGACTTTGGCGTTAATACCTCAGTCAAGGTACTGCCGACTACCCCATATTCTCCGGCAGAAATAGTAATGTACCGGAACGATACGAGTAGACCTGAAGGCAAGCATTGCTGAGTGATGGATTGTATAAGAGAAGTATCATAGCTTTTGGGTTTCGCTGGTCGCCTAAAATCCACTAATGCACAGTGCCTTAGTGTACCGTATATTTGTTTCTAAAGCGGTGAAACGAAAAGGATATGGGTGGGGGATATCTCCTCTCCTTTTTCCTTCCCCTTTATACCCAGGGCTGGTCTAGGAGAACTAAATAAGAAAAATTGATTTACAGAGTGAAGGGAGAGTGAATATAAATGCTTTGCGAAGCTGACGTAAATTGATTTTTATTGTTTCTTAATAATTTCATTTCCAAGGCAACAGATCAAAAACTTATTTTTGTAATCTTAGTATTATGGGAACAAGTGTAGGAAGCTGATTACTTATGAAGAGCATTTTTATTGCTTGTATTTACTTTACAAAAAAGGTCTTTCTTTCTTTCTTTCTTTCTTGAGAATTTTCTTAATTACCTATGTAGAAGATCATTAGATAGTGACAAACTCCTAAGTTTAAGTTTAGTTAATTACAGTTTAGGTTTAATTTCATAGTGTAATCTTATATTAGTTTCACTTAAGGGGTTGGGTACAGCTTACAGCTGTATAATTTTTGGAAATATTCAACATTTTTTTCCTCCATTACTGTATCTTGTACAACAATGAAAATTTGTATGTGTAAAACACTGTCCTTCTGCTATATGAAAATAATATTTTTACAATTAAAAAAAAATATATATATATATATTTTACAAATTCAAAACGGTGGCAGTTTACTGTGCAGTGATGAAGTTCTTCCCTCATAATTCATAAACTTGTTAACTTTTTTCATGTTCTCTCTCTTTTATTTTATTACTGAAACTCATGTGTTTGAATATCATGCTCTTTCAACTACATTCATTAATAAATAATATTTTTTTTTTATTTTGTGTTACGAGAAAGTACTGATACTTCCCCATTTTTTCAATGAATTTATTTTTTATCAGACAATCTACACAAAGGTATAGAAGTATCTTGCATTATATTGTAGTTATAACATGCATAAATATATATATATATATATATATATATATATATATATATAAATTTCATCACAGAATGTTTGATAGTTTTTTAGTTATGTGGGAAATGCTTCATCACTGCACAGTGAAATGAATTTTGAAAAAAGAAATGTAAATAATTCATTTTAAATCGTAAAAATATTTTTTCATATAGCAGAAGGACAGTGTTTTACACATACTAATTTTCATTATTGTACAATATACAGTACTGGAGGAAAAATGTTGAATATTTCCAAAATTTTACTGCTGTAAGCTGTACCAAACCTCTTAAAGTTTAAATTTTAGATTACTTTAGTTTCACTTCTACTTTCAATCTTAAATTTAGTTTTTAATTTTATATTAATTTGGTCTTGGATTTTTAGTATATTCTTAATTAATTTAGTTTATTAATCTGGCCTAAAATTTTGGATTTGCTTTGCGACACAAAATAGCTCACAATAGTTCACAATAAAATTTAAAATGAAAAATTATATAAGCAGGTTTCAACCAAAAGTGATTAAGACATAGGAAAAAGAAATAGAACCTAGTACAATTTTAATTGTGTGTACATCATAAAGATGCTTCAAAAATTGTATTATGGTGAAGACGATGGCATCTTGAAGTTCTTATTGATCTAAGTTTTAGTTTAAAACTTTTATTTTCTTTCAACTTTTATTTTAACCTTGGTTATGGCTTACATCTAATTTCGATTTAAATTTGTTTATAGGTTAGATTTACTTGCTTTAATTTCTGCTTTCATTTTTATTTTAGTTAAATTTGGCTGCAGTTTAAGTCTAGTTTTATTTGGATTAGCTTCAATTCAGATTTTCTTTGTCTCTCACTTTTCTTAATTTGATTATAATTTTCTTTTAGTTTCAGTTTCAATTGTATAATGATCTTATCTTTAGTTTTAATCTTAGTTATGTTTTTTTTATTCGTAGATTTATTTTAATTTGTTTTCTGTTTAATTTTAACTTTAATATAATTCAGTTTATTCTAGTTTTAATTTTAATTTAGTTTGAAGTTTAATTTAGTTTTATTTTTGCTTAGTTGTAATTTATTTAATTCTGTTCTAATAACTGTAAAACCGTTCCACTCAGCCCATTTTATATATGTTTTAGTTTACTTATTATTTTTTTTTTTTTGGAATACATCTTAAAATTGTGTTATAGAATCTCGTGTCTCCTTGGAGGAGATTTCTGACGACGAACTTGTTAAAATCTCACGGTACACGAATTAGAGAACCACATCTACAATAAATACCGTAGTACAAAACCTTTAAAACAGTTTACGATATCTAAACAAACAGACATGACGTGCAGTCAGAGAATTTCTTGCGCTAAACACGCGCAAAGTTGATTTAAAACAGCAAGCAGCTGTCACGCCGTCAAGCCTGCGTTATTCCGGTAATGAGGATCCATGTTGTGGTGTCCGCTAATAAATCAGCGTTAAGTAACGTCAGCCGCCGCATTGCATAACATAACTAATCGAACAATCTTGCGGTTTTCGGTTCTTCCAAATGAGCTGTGGAACACGCACTGAAACTCTGTTTGTTGTTATGTGGTGACTTAACATCTGCGCATCTCTGACAGACAGGTGTTACGGCTTTGTAATATTCCTGGAGGGAAAACTTTCTGTGATGGAATGCCAAACTTAATGAAACTCACAATACGGAGTTGAATTTTGGTCAGTGACTACCGATCACTGTGTGTTTAAGGTGAGGTATCGATCAAAATGTTCAAATATAAAAAATACAGAGTGATTCAGACCACAAACAAACCTACATCTTCCTTGTCATAAATTATGGAATTTGCTAAATTAAAGCCTTAAGGAAATAGGAGCCTTCTTTTTTGCTTGTCACTAGTATATTGGCAGGGCGAACTTGCGCCGAGAGTTAAGGCTGGTTCACAATAAATCGGGAACGGAAATGACAACGAGAACGAGAACGGAAATAATGTTAAAATAAATGTATTTAAATATGAGAATTCATAATTAACTATTGTGAATGCTTAGATTTAAATACATTTATTTTAACATTATTTCCGTTCTCGCTCTCGTTGCCGTTTCCGTCTTCGGCTTATTGTGGACCAGCCTTGGATCGAATTTTGTGTGGCCAGATAGCGTGAAAGGATCACTGTGCGCCGCACTCCTCGCAAGGAATCCGACCTCTTGCGTTGTGAGAGTAAAGGCTAGCCGCAATAAACCGGGAACGGAAACGGCAACGAGAGCGAGAACGGAAATATTGTTAAAATAAATGTATTTAAATATGAGAATTCATAATTAACTATTGTGAATGCTCAGATTTAAATACATTTATTTTAACATTATTTCCGTTCTCGTTGTCGTTCCTGTTCCCGGTTTATTGTGAACCAGCCTTCAGTATTAAAATGATGTAGAAACATTAAAATAACACATTTGTACATATGTTAAGCAACAATTCCAACAAAGTTCTCCCCTTGTTTGTCTTAAAATGCTCCACATACAATATCAGGGCCGACTTTGGCTCTCAAATTTTGAGGTAAGATTCTTGAAAATACGTACTATTAAATGAAATGATATACAGAGTGATTCTGACCACCCATAACAGTCATTTATTTCGGAAACTAATGCATGAAAATTTCCGAGACAAAAATATTTATAACTAAACCACATGTGAACTTTCACTTGAGCTTGATTTCATCAATCAGCCCTAACAGGAAGTAGGGTCAGTGGCGGATCACTTTAAAATTTCAAATGGAGGTCGGGGCCAAATAAGGTACCATTTGATAGAACTCTTCAAAACAAACAACTTTTATACGAAACGTTTTTATTTATTCCTAGTCTTTCAATAAGAAAACGTACGAAAATGCAATGGGTAATTCGAACCACCCGTAAATCATTTATTTCGGAAATTAGTGCATGAAAATTTTCGTGACAAAAATATTTATAACTAAACCACATGTGAACTGTCACTTGAGCTTGATTTCATCAATCAGCCTTAACAGGAAGTAAGGTCAGTGGCGTATCACTTTAAAATTTCAAATGGGAGTCGGGTCAAATAGGGTACCGTTTGATAGAGTTCTTCAAAACAAATTTCATAGGGAACGTTTTTACCAATTCCTACTCTTTCAATGAGAAAATGTACAAAAAGGTAATGTCATCAATATTCAGAAATGTTACAAGACAAAATGTAAACAAGCAATTAATGTTGACATGTTACTGAAAGGCTTGACAATTCCATTAATTTTTTTTATAAATTTTCAAACTATCTGCCGTTCTGAGCAACACACACCTGTACTCTTCTTCTAACACTGTCAGTGACTCCTAATAATTCGGCGTGGTCAAGTTACTGGCAGAGTAAGAATTAATAAAAACGTTTCCTATGAAAGTTGTTTGTTTTGAAAAGCTCTATCAAATGGTACCCTATTTGACCCGACTCTCATTTGAAATTTTAAAGTGATACGTCACTGACCCTACTTCCTGTTAGAGCTGATTGATGAAATCAAGTTCTAGTGAAAGTTCGCATGTGGTTTAGTTATAAATATTTTTGTCTCGGAAATTTTCATGCATTAGCTTCCGAAATAAATGACTGTTTACAGGTGGTCAGAATCACCCTGTATATCGTCTCATTTAATAGTACGTATTTTCAAGAATCTTACCTCAAAATTTGAGAGGCAAAGTCGGACCTGATATTGTATGTGGAACATTTTAAGGCATACAAGGAGATAACTTTGTTGGGATTCTTGCTTAACATATGTACAAATGTGTTATTTTAATGTTTCTACATCATTTTAATACTGAAGGCTGGTTCACAATAAACCGGGAAGGAAACGACAACGAGAACGAGAACTTAAATAATGTTAAAATAAATGTATTTAAATGTGAGCATTAACAATAGTTAATTATGAATTCTCACATTTAAATACATTCATTTTAACAATATTTCCGTTCTCGCTCTCGTTGCCGTTTCCGTTCCCGGTTTATTGTGGACTAGCCTTTGCTCTCATAACGCAAGGGGTCGGATTCCTTGCGAGGAGTGCGGCGCACAGTGATCCTTTCACCCTATCTGGCCACGCAAAATTCGATTCAAGGCTGGTCCACAATAAACCGGGAACGGAAACGGCAACGAGAGCGAGAACGAAAATATTGTTAAAATGTATTTAAATGTGATAATTCACAATTAACTATTGTGAATGCTCACATTTAAATACATTTATTTTAACATTCTTTCCGTTCTCGTTCTCGTTGTCGTTTCCGTTCCCGGTTTATTGTGAACCAGCCTTTACTCTCGGTGTAAGCTCGCCCTGCCAGTATACAAGTGACACGTGAAAACGAAGGCTCCTATTTTCTTAAGGCTTTAATTTAGCAAATTCCATAATTTATGACAAGGAAGATGTAGGTTTGTGGCCGAATACTTTTAGGGCTTATCCTGAGATTTATCTTGGCACCGTGGGAAAATCATGGAAGACCACAGGCAAGATGAGTTGTCTCAATTTAGAAGACTAGCTAATTGGCTGTAAGTTGATTGTAATCAAATATGGCCCGATCGACTCTGAAGGTATAGTGGGACGAATCCCGGAGTTTGGGGATGCGTAGGTATGAAAGTTGAGATAGATAAGTAAAGAGAAAAGAAATAAATACGAATTGCATGACATGTTTCTTCCTAAAATTAGAAAATAGACTTATTCTCATGGGTTACAAGGAGTAATGAAGTACATTCCATAACCTCTCCTCAAATCCATCCCGGTTAGCTCAAATGAACCTGCTAACCAACGGCAGGTGTGGTCCTCGAAAGAGTTTGGGGTTGTTTGTAGGTGGTATAAACGCCATAACATAAAAATAGGTTATACTTTTTGCTGTATCTTATTCTGGAGAGCAAAAGATTTAAGGGAAAAGTATACTGAAATTTGACTAAATTTCGCTTGTTTTTTAATTTCGCTTGAAGTAATTTTTCACTGTAGAGAACATATTACAAATAAAATTTAAGTTCTAACACAATTCTATGGCGTTTAATGACGCCATTTTTGAAACTCTGTTAGCCAGGTATTTAAAAGACTACGCCCACTTAATTTTTCAATCTCATTTGTTTCAAATGTACCGCATTCTCAATCTGATTTCGGTTATTTATTTTACAAAATATTTAATTTTTTCAATAGTGTGGCTTCCCTATCTCCAAAAGTTTTTCGTTTTATTCACTGGATAGCAAAAGATGGTATTATTCCTTCTGTTGTTTTTCTCAGACATACTTGAAAATTATTTTGATCTAAAGTGTAGAAATGTAGTCTTTTACATCTTGACAGAAATAGTTATTGTAGTGTCTGAAACACATAATATGTGTGCATTATATAGGTTACAGTTAGTGTAGTTTTGTGTTTTGTAGTGAATTTGTGTATATAGTTACACATCATGGGCAGGATTAGCAAATAGAAGTCTAGACTTGTAAATCATATGAAACTGTGAGAAACTACTCAAAGAATGAGGAAAAAAATGTAAAAAGGTAGTAAATATAGTAAACCAACAACAATCATTGCGTGACCCTTCAAGTGAAAGGGTATTTACCCTTTTGCAATGTGAATGACATGACTCAGTAAATATTAACAGTAGGAAGCTCAAGTCTTGTACAAATTTTAAACATATTATTAAAAAGGATTTGGCTCCACTAGAATTTTGATATTTAAATTGAATGTGAAAATATTTAATAATATGCAAAGGAGCGGACTCGAAAACTGAAATCCATATTAAAATCATATTAAAATCAAGTGAAGCCATTTTTCAGTAAATATTCTTGTGAATGTAGTCGTAAAAGAACTTTTCAAATATCTAAATTAAATTAAATATATTTGTACCTATATAATGGCTTCACTGTCGTTACATAAAAAAAGATAGAGGAACAAATGACATGACTAGGGGGCGGTTGATGATGAAAAGTCATCATCTTATTTTTCACACTAGGACGATGCCTATTAATATAGAAATCCTTTCTATATTATCAACGTAAAAAATTAATTTCTTATATTGCATTTTTTGCATTTTTTGACGTTTTGAAATGAGACATTTTTGCATTTTTCGGAAAATTTTGGTCACTTTTAACATTCTGAAGAACTTTTAGATCATTTTGAATGCATTTTACTTCCTTGTTTGCATATAGGGTTGTTAAATCTTTTTTCTAAGGAAACAGATGAGTAGTAGCCCCTACTAGTAGTAATTATCTATTGAATAAGTGAATAACAGTGAAGTTTGAGTTTTATAGTTTGGAACAGACTCTAAAGTCCATCCCTCATTTCACTGAAGGTTTCACCTCACACAACATAAGTAATATAAAGTGCTTGACAACAGCTTAAAGTGAAGGCTGCGACCGCTACTGTTCTGTCTTTAGAATTTATGTTTAGAAGGGAGGAAACTTTCACAGTTTCCTGGACAATAGGACTTTGTGTCCTCAATATGGTCCGGAAGGGATGTAGGCCTACTACAGTAGACAGTATTTTTAACACAAAGATTGCAAAAATGCACATTGCGCCCACAATTTGTTTTGTCATTTACACCCCTCATCTGGAAGGTCTGGTAACAAAAGTGAAGAGCGGAAGGAGGATACGCACAATGAAGGCACTGACATGGACCACCCCTGACTGAAACACCTCGTAGACTCTCATTAAAAACCTATAGTTTTCCCATAAAACTTTCATTTTGTGGCATGCTTTCCTTTATCTTAGTCAAATTCCTGGAAATTACCTCCTCTCTCCTACATTTGCAGGGCAGTCATTGAAACAACGTGACTAATGTTTAAGAAGTTGTGGTGCGAGTACGGTGAATAATATTTAAATTTCATTTTCTTTTAATTTTATCCCTTTTTTCATTATTTTAAGAGAATTTTATTGATCATTTTAAGTAGATTTTTAGGTCATCAACATGCGCCCCCTATACATGACATTGTTACAAAGGATATGAGGAAGCGACCAGCTGGCTTTGCCCCTCTCCTCCCAAGGTTTTACTTACTGTTAAAATTTAGAGTTGAATTTCAGTATACCTCATAACAAGATTTAATCCATTGCTGTCCGAAATGCCGATCAGATTCCCTATATTCAGAGATACAACACCCTGTAATTACTTCTAAGGCAAGAGATACAAAGCGTGGCGAAAGATAGCGTTTGTTAAAGTCAAACGCATATGACTTGCAGAGAATCGTGCAAAGAAAACGCTTTAACTTCAGATTACACAATCTCTTATAAAAATTTAATGATACTGCAAAGGTTTGTCAGTTTCCCAATGCTATCTTAGAAGAAGATTACAAACGTAGATAGTACCTTGTAATGCAATTCTTTATTATTGTCCCATTCAAACTACAAGGACTATTCGGAGACGAATATGAGAAAAAATGGCCATATTGCAGGAATAAGAATTGTAATTTTCTAACAAAAACTGGACCTGAATCTTATAACGCCGGTAAAGTTGCAAGTAAAACAATGATATTTCAGACTCAAGCATAACATACCATGTCTAAAAATGTACAAATTCTTATCATAACTTCCTTCGGAATAGAAGTAAAGCTGGAAGTGTCATATTCTAGATTTACTCTGTCCTTAGTCCGGATTTAATGTTCCTAATTATGTCAGGTCAAGAATAAAATGCATGGAGTTCTGCGTTGTGTAACTTTCTCCATTCTCCTGTAACTTCATCCCTCTTAGCCCCAAATATTTTCCTAAGCAACTTATTCTCAAAACACTCAATCTCTGTTCCTCTCTCAAAGTGAGAGTCCAAGTTTCACAACCATAAAGAACAACCGGTAATATAACTGTTTTATAAATTCTAACTTTCAGATTTTTTGATAGCAGACTGGATGACAAAAACTTTTAACCGAATAATAACAGGCATTTCCCATATTTGTTCTGCGTTTAATTTCCTCCCAAGTGTCATTTATATTTGTTACTCTTGTTCCAAGTTAATCTTGCTCAGGATAGGGACCAACGGCGAGCTTATGTGAGGGCGGCAATGAACCTCCGGGTTCCTTAAAAGCCAGTAAGTAAGTACTCTGGCTCCAAGACATTTGAATTGTTCCACCTCTTCAAAGGCTAAATTTCCAATCTTTATATTTCCATTTCGTACAATATTCTGGTCACGATACATAATCATAAACTTTTTCCTTTCGGGATTTACTTCCAAACCTATCTCTTTACTTGCTTCAAGTAAAATTCCTGTGTTTTCCCTAACAGTTAGTGGATTTTCTCATAACATATTCACATCATCCGCATAAAGAAGGAGCTGATGAATCCCGTTCAATTATAAACTCTCTCTGTTATCCTGGACTTTTTTAATGGCATATTCTAGAGCAAAGTTAAAAAGTAAAGGTGATAGTGCATCTCCTTGCTTTAGTCCGCAGTGAATTGGAAAAGCATCTGACAGAAATTGAGCAATACGGACTCTGCTGTACGTTTCACTGAGACACATTTTAATTAATCGAACTAGTTTCCTCTAAAGTTGCTACAATTAGTCTTGTCTTCCGTTCTTCTGGTACAATTTCATTTTCCCAAATAGTAAGTACAAACTTATAAAATTCGCTAGGTGATATGCTTCCACCCTCTTATATTAATTCTGCTGGAATTTGATCGATACCTGAGACTTGTAATTTTTCAACTTTTCTATCGCAATTTCGGCTTCAGAAAGTATGGGTTCGGGTATAAATGGCTCAACAGTTTGTATTTTAATTTCGTCCCGACCATTTCTATTTGTCCTATGTACATTTAGTAGTTGCCCAAAATAGTTTTACCATCTGTTCAGGATTGATTGAGAATCTGCAAGCAAATCACAATTCTCATTCTTGACCACATTTACCCTTGCCAGATATCCATTCTTAAATTCCTTTATACCCTTATGTAAATCTCAACTGTTTTTATTCTTAGTAGGCCTATTTGTTTCTACCTCGCAAGTTTTTCCTTCAAGTAATCTCTCTTTTTATTCCTAAGTGTACGACTTGCTTCCCGTCTTTCATTGAAATAAATATCTTTATTCGCCTCAACTCGATCCTGTAAGAATTTCAATTTTGCCTGTTTCCTTCTTTCTACTACCGTGCAACAATCTTCATGAAACCATGGTTTCTTTTTCTTAGTTTCATAATAACCTATGCTCTGATATTATCTCTGATATTTTCCCACACACTATTAGCATCTAATTTTTCCTCAGTTTCGTCGAAACTTCCTAAACCGGCAACCCTATTTGAAATTTCGACCTGATAATGTTGCTTAGTCTCATTATTTAAAAAACAAAGATGACAATTAGATACTCTTAACAAGAAATATAGCGTATATGTATAAAAAACTTTATGAAATAATAAAATAGTGCTAAAGGCAGAGTTTTTTTAACACACACATTATGAATAAAATAGAGAAGAAGGCATTTAAACATATTCAAAATTGTACTTAAAAGATATCAGGGTAATCAACCCTGCAGTCGACCTGGTTGGCGAGTTGGTATAGCGCTGGCCTTTATGCCCAAGGTTGCGGGTTCGATCCCGGGCCAGGTCGATGGCATTTAAGTGTGCTTAAATGCGACAGGCTTATGTCAGTAGATTTACTGGCATGTAAAAACTCCTGCGGGACAAAATTCCGGCACATCCGGCGACGCTGATATAACCTCTGCAGTTGCGAGCGTCGTTAAATAAAACATAACATCAACCCTGCAAAAATTGCACCCCCAATGAATAATATACTTAATCTTAGCAGTAAAAGTTCTTTTGGATTCTACTACTAGTTCCACAATTTGGAATATCTGGCCGACATCTACCGCTGACTACTAGGATCCGGAATACAAAGCAGAGGTTAAATTAAAAATAAAATACAATATGATTTGCGGAGAGAATACAGAACAATGATAAATTTAAAAATAAAGTACAATTTCATTTCGGAGAAACATGAGATGAAAGTACAACGAATAGTAATGGAATGAAGTAATATATAATATTAAGTAGTGTTATGCAAGTGATTGTGTAAAATGGATAATGAATCTCTCAATACCATTAGACAAATTCTGTTAATGTCCTCATTAGAAAATTTACGAGAAAGGAGAATTGTTTTGGTTAACTTAAATGAAGTTCCCCTAGCGTCAAAAAGAAGTCATTTCATTTCCCATGCATTAATATTCATTTTGTATCTCTCACTGAAGTGAGGAATACATGAATTGTAAATAGACTTCTTTTCATCGTTAACGTTATTGGGTTATTGATCATCCTTTTCAAAACGGACAGTGGGGTCAAGAATGTTTATTAATCTAGAAATATTATCTAATCACTATACTAAATCCAGTAAAAAATTAATTCAGAATATGTACAAATTTCATTTTGAATTTTAATACTAATATATACTAGCGAAAGGCATACATACCCCCTTATTCAACCAATATGCCTATTGCAAATTTTCATAAAAAAAGTGCATATTACGGTGCATTGTTACTATAGCAAAACAACAAACAACTCTAATTAAAAAAATCAATCCTGTTTGCAGTTCTTGTGTATCGTTCGACAGAACTGTGCTTCTGTAATAAATGAATGACAACAAAAATATGTTTCTGCGAGATCGTGCGTATTTGCTTGCTTTCCGCACAAAACCAATACGCGGTAAGTGTGAAATACCACATTCAGTATTCCCAACGTAACACACATAACAATTTCCCTATTCTTACCGCTTAAGCGTCATATTCATTTTACTGCTTTAGGCTTTTAACATATTATTTTTAAAGACGTTCAATATAGTAATAATTATAAATTGGAAACTTACCACTGCAATTTCACCTAAATTGCACTGTTAATTATTGTTTTTAAATATTTTGCACGACAAAAGCAACATTGGTACTAGGATTCACAAAACTGCAACCACAGTCTCCAGTGCATCGACTTCCTGCCAGGCGGAGGGTTTATCAAATGCTGCCATCTATAGTGCTAATGCTTCAACTTCGACGGAAACTGGAAAATCAATATTCATGCAAAAACGTTTCACAATAGAAACAACTGGTGGTGGTGCTCCAGTGACTCTGAATAACTGCTCAAATGTGACAATTAATTTCAATGTGCAGAAATAAATAATTTTCTTAAAGTATTAAAATGAAAAAATAAATCATTACATAACCTTACCGTTTGTTTTAAGTTCGCATTTATAGACTGGGGGGGAAAAAAGACAGACGTATATCACGGCCTCAACTACGTTTCGCTTTTTCAATCTTTTCCTCGAACATGAAAACGTCAACATACCGCTCTTGTAACGCATATTACTATTTCAACGCGTGAGAGAGTGATTTGAAACATCAAAATGAAATTATTGAAAACTATTTGGAATAATACTTGAGAATCAGGCAATCACAACCTCTACAAGATAATGACCTCGTCTACGTGGAACGGGGCAGTCCAGACACAGAATCACGAAGAGGAATAGGAACGGAATTCCGTGCCGTGAAAGTACACGACTGGAGCGTGCGGTGGTGCGCACCCTTCGCCCCTCCTCTCTCTGACCTTGCACTTATTTTGCACTGCGAGCGAAATTGCTGCATGTCAATTTAAACTTGTAATCAATCTGTTTCACATTTTGTATCCTTGACATAAATTACAAACACTCTGGAACGATCATTACCATAATTTTCATTTTGTAACGTCGAACAATAGACAGTGTCCTGTAACTTGTAACGCAGAGTGCAAATGCAACGGTATGATTTAAGTGAAATTGCATGTAAATTGTTAATGCAAATAGTTATCTGAAAGAATCTCTTATAAAACTGAAGACATGTCACTAGTAATAGTTTTACAGAAAGTAATCATGCCTACAATTGAAAGAGATTTAGAATTATTCATTAGGGTGAAATTAATGCTATCAGACCTTCTCTTCCACTTCACCATAATCAATATATTATTGCATTCTTTGGAAGTGTGAAGCAAGATACTAGGGAGCAGAGGAATACTATATTTTGAATAATATAGCGATAATAGTAATAATTTTCAATCATGGCGAGTATTACAGACAAAACGCACACAAGCATTATAGGCACGATGCACAGCTTACGTTTAGATCCGTGAAGAGAACGTCGGAATATTCGAAGTGAGGCATCACAGGTGCATTTACCAAGATTATTTTGAGGGCAGCTGGGAGGATGTCATTTAAGAGCCTAAGTGAGTGGAGTATCGAAAACACATGTATGTATGTATGTATGTATGTATGTATGTATGTATGTATGTATGTATGTATGTATGTATGTATGTATGTATTATGTATGTATATGTGTATGCATGTGTGTAAGTATGTGTGAATGTATGTATGCATATGTGTATGTGTATGTATTCACACTGCAAATGGGTAAATACCCGGTGGCAGTGGTAACTAGTTACACTCAATAATGACAATTAATAATAAATACAATTAATAATCAATTAATAATAATAATAGTAATAATAATAATAGTAGTCATAATAATAAATAAAATATAACAATAGTACAATAATATTAACAAGGAGCATCAAAATTGCATGAAGCATGATCACTTAAAATAACATTTAAAGAAAATCTAATTTGTGTCTTAACCCTAATTTCAAACTAAAATCCGCGAGTATGATATGTTCATACCTGCACAAGTACCTTTCAGCACTACACTCATTTCGCTGACAGCTTACTCACTGCACTGAATCTACGACACATATAACTGATACTATCCTGATTTCACTAACACTTCAGAAACATTTGACTGTTCAAATACTTTACACTACCACTATAAACTATAAAATTTCACTGACACAAACACACTTCAATGACACAACATACTTCTTCTAGATGCTAGACATTTTTGTGATTGTTGTGTTTAGATATAACTTGATATTTTGGTATTATAGAATGATACTGTAATTTATTTCTTGCAAAATTGTCTGATTCTTTTGTATATAACTTAGATCTACTGTTGAATAATTACTGTAATTAGCCTGCATAATTGCAATAAGTAAAATTTTTCGTTAATAATATATTTTGCAGTTCTTAGGGAAATTTAGTTCTTTATAGGGAAAAAACATGCAATGACTAGGGAAATTCCAACACAATGGGGTTGGCAACGCTGATGTCTAGCATTGTTCGTAGTAATTTAGTATAGCAAGTGAATTATCCAGTTAATTTTATCTGCGTTCTTGTAGTTACTGAGATAGTTATCTAATATCTCTATCGCTACACATGTTTGTGTTATTAAATTTACATCATTTAGGACAGATCTTAGAAATCTGATATCGGTGTTGTTCATCAAATTACTTCGTCTCTCTTTTTCATGGTCCACACAGGTATATAAGTGCCACTGTTGTTTTCGGTTGTCAAATATAGTCTTTCTCCGTTAGTTTTTATAAAACATATTGCGTTATTTTCTGCATTTTACACCTGTGAAGCATGCGAACGTTTAACTATCAGTTTTAAATACACGCAATTTGCTCCTCATATAGACAAGTAACACGCAAACCAAACTAATTGACTCATGCAAAAAACAATGTCGTATCCATAAGATATTATTAAATTCTTTGCTCATCACACGACCTACAAGTCCCGTTATTAATGTATGACTGAAGTATGTTTTGACATGAATATGTCTATAAGTTGGGTCCAATACTAGAGTGCCATTCCTAAAGTGGACCAACACATTTTCAGGCGAGTTTCGTCGCGCCTATAATTTCTAAACTACACGATATATTCCAATGAAGTAAACGGCGATCGACAGACGAAGGAAGAATATATCCAACATGACTGTGTTGGAGCAGGTAACATCGTCTAGCGCTACTCGGGAGGAAGGAAGTTTAAGCACAGCCAGTGTTGCCAGTTTAGCGACTTTGAACTATTTTTCGGCTACAGTTTTTTTTTTTTAACTTTCTCATTGATTAAGTAGGGAATTAGCGAATTTTCAGCACTCTCCAGCGACAAAAATAAAACTTTCTGTATTGATAATGACGAATCTAGTGACGCCATTTAACACTCGCAATATATACCTTTCAGATTTCAGGTAACATTCCTAGGTAACGCACAATAAGTCCATTAAACGCTGCGGTGGTAGCCATTATAATTTATACAAATAAGAGAAAACTCTAATTCTAAACCAATTGAAGTTTTCTCATCAAAGTGCCCATCATTCGATGCCCGGTAAATTATGTTAGACATTAGAACAAACCATCTGTTTTGCAGGTATTCTTGAATATCCAGGTTTCTCCTGCATTTTTTTATTTCGAAATTAATCATTTAATACAATAATAATCATCATCATCATCATCACCACCACGTAATTGTCGTCACTAAATAGTTGTTGTACATTAAATGGGACGTTAGAAGAGGTTATTATTTTCTATCATCGTAGTCTAAATGTTAATGTTTATAACCACAAATGCAGTGGACAAGCGTTATATTTTCGACAGAGAATTGAGGAGCAGACATGGGAAAACGGTATAAGTGCCTCCGAGGTCAAATTTTGTTTTTGTCATGGAATGTGATATATGTAACAGCGCCAATGCCATAGTAATAGATATATGTGCCAAACATCCTTTCATATAGTTAAACGAGTGCATTCTAGATGACACTTGATATATGCCCCGTAGTATAGTCCTGATGAACGATATAAGTGCTACCTAGTGTATGTTCTGTGGAGGGTTACTCACTGTGTTGATCTTCAGTGAATGCAGCATTTATCATGGATAATAACAGGCCACTAACTATAAAAGTATCTAAGGCAAAGAAGTGTGTAGAAAACAGGAAACTACGGCAGCAAGAGAATCCATACACAACTGCTAAGGGAGGGTTTGTAAAGCCATGGTTCCTGATTGATTGCAGGACATCGTAAAGTCGGCCAGAATTAAAAAATCATTAAAAGTAATTTCACTGACATCTGAATATTTCTTGGATGTGGCTTCAGAAGCTGATAAAGCTCTAAATAGTTAACATTGCGCATTATTCAAGTATCAAGGATTCGAGTTGCTTGTGATCATCCAACATTGGTCCTTACCAGGAATAACTTGAGTGATTCTGAACAGTGGAAGAGACGTCAGATTCTAAGAAGAGGACGAGCACTGCAGTCTATTACAAATCTGGAGAAGAACTCTTTAAAGGCAGAGAAGGGGAAAGACCTTCTGGCAATGCTAGATTTCATGGACACTAAGTACCATGATTTTTATAAGGACCTATGCCAGTAAGAAAAACAAACAGTTTCTCATGCTTACAAATCAAATTGTTAGTGTTCTACCTTTTAATATTCACCAAATACTCGACTGCTTGTACCGTTTTCAAGGAAATTATACATGGCACTTATATCGTTGTCAGCCTTTGATAATGTGGGAGCCAGTTATACTACATAATATTGTCAATAATGGATTGATTCACAGTTCAATATGTTTGCATGGAACTTAATTGGATGTTGAGACACTTTATGTTGAAAAAAATTAAATGGTAATTGCAAGTATACAGTTTTTTTGTGCTTTCCCACAAGTTGTCATTTTGGCACATATACCGTTTTCCCTGTTCAGTCCACAATTGGAGATTTTCTTCATTTTCACTGGAAGTTGTTTGTTATCCTGACTTGTGACTGCCCGTGATTCTTAAACGATGATTTTGGGCCAATTTACGTCTAGTTTCTTGTGATTATTCAATGTTGCTTACAGATCTTCAAAGGAATGAAGTTGCATCGGGGATTAAAATAAGGTATATTTTTGTTATCAACTTGATTGTTTTAAATTTTTAATGTATCAGTTTTTGGGCGTATTTCTCGAAATTATATGATATATGAGTGATGACCATATTGATGATACAAGATTTTTATTTAGCTAATTGTAAGGGATGGTTGATTGCTGCTGGAGGATATCGTCATTATACTCTATACATGTTTGCATTCTTTGATTTATATCACGGAAGTACATGCTGCACTGCCAGCTAATCTGTAATTAGTTCATCATATGTTGCGTGAAACAAGATTTACTGAAGAGACTGGATCCGTGGATAGCGTACTGCGATAAGCTGTAATGCAGGGAGGAGATATACGTTGCGATTGTTCTTAAGAATTATCTCTGATTGAATCTAATTTCATAATAATTTTACAGAGAAAGGACCATCGAGGAAAAAGCCTACATACGTAATATGATGAAACACCACTTCGTGTGAAGATAAACTGATTCCTAACGTTCACAAATTTCAAAACAGTACATCAAGCCATGATGCTCAATATAGTCTATTGGACTTATGAACAGAGGAACCGGGTTTAAGTCCCTGTCGATACGTCTTCAATTTATAACTTATGTTGGGGAAGCCCGTGGTCCAGACAACACGGCGGTTTTCTCTGGGCATTCCGGTTTCTCTGTGACATCCCATCATCATCATCATCATCATCATCATCATCATCATCATATCATCATCATTCTCTACGAGTGCAGTACAGGACAACCGCCTGTGGTCCCTGTCGAACTAAGTGGTTTACGCTTCTCAGCACTAGGCAATTCCTTGATCCATGCTCTTAGAACGGGCCATATTCATAGACATTTTTAGCGCTGGCTTCCGGTGGATGATCAGCGAACTAACGTTTTTCGTATTCATAAACCAGTGTTAGCGATATGATATGATATATGATATGATATGATATATGATATGATATGATATGATATGATATGATATGATATGATATGATATGATATGATATGATATGAATCCTGTACAAGTAATCGGTCGATATCCGGGGCTAGTTTAGCACGCTCGTAGTGCGGGCTAGCTAAATGTCTATGCATGGCACCCGTAGAGACTAAAAGCGAGTGAAGTATCCTGCCACTGCGTATACAGAGTGGAAGTGATATGACTCTGTAGATTGAGATGGCAATAAAATATATTAAAATAAATAAAAACTCTATTATCCTTTTTGTAATTAATTGCATGGTTAATTAGAAAATTAGGCTCAAAGTTTGCACAGTTTGGCATCAGCGCGTAGTCGGATCGCCTACGAAAGCACATACGCACTCAGTCTGAATCAGAGAGCTGCAAAATATCGCTTACAACCGGTTTAGATTCGACCGGTTAAAGAACATCCGCCAAGGTCAGCAACCATCCGAATATTCGTTTTTCTACCGATTAACTCTTATGTTTTGTAGGTAGACTGAACACCAGGCGCACTTCATCATACATGGAACCGACATTTTCTGTGTACACAAACTGAGTAACAATTGAAGGAAATTTACTTTGACTTATTAAAAAATGTGTTTGCTTGATATAGGTCTACAATTATTGATTGGACACTTTAATACACTTACCTTCATAACTAATACATAAATGAACAAATGGACACTGGTAACAACAAAGAAAATAAGTGTATGGCAGATATGATATCTGGTGCGTAAAGAAATGCAAGAATAAAATAAATTACAATTACTTACTAAAGAGAAGAGGAAATAAGTACACAGGCCTACATTATAGTGTAATATTAACATTTTAAACTCGAAATGCGTACCTCTAAATCAATAGTTGTCAATATATAATGCCTTTTAATTACTCTGAAGATCTGCATTATTATTTAATTAATAAATAATTCTTTAAGACGTTAGAGTGTTATTAACAAAAAGAAAAGTACTCTGAAGCTCAAATGATTGTATTTTCACGGAGCATGTTTTTGTCCTTGAAGGTACCCAACTGTAATATCTGAACTGGATGAATGAATCAATCAATAAATTAACTGATGAATTAATCAATCATTCAATAAATCACAATAAATCAATCAATCCATACATGAATTAATCAATCGATGTACGAATGAATCATTGAGTCGATGGATGGATGATGGATGAATCGATGGATGATTGAGTGTACTGAGAAAGGAAGAATTATCAATTAAATAGTAGGCCTACACGATGATAAACGCGTCCCTGCAAGGGCTCTTGTAACTCCTACATGGACACTGCCTTTGCCGTCCATCCACAAAGAATAAGAAACAACTCAAATTTTCGATAAACCGATCCTGAGACACTCACCGAGATGGGAGAGCTTTACATACTGACTATAGCGCCAGGCATTCAATAGCAATATATAATTTCTATTTTTCGAAACCGGTTGTGAACGACTCTAATCTGAACAGCAGCGTTCCGTCTCTTAGTCATAGCAGTAGGGTTGCCAGACTTCCTAATGGCAGGAAGTAACGATACCCTTTAACTTTTTTTTTTAATTTGTAAGAAAACCATTTTATTTAAAAAAAAAATAAATCATTATTTTTTATATACACTCTTTAATATTTGTGGTCATATCACATGTATTGTTCTGTGGGTATATCAATAAGCCGTTGTTACTAGTCTTGAGCCCCTGTTTTCTGTCTTGTCTTGTAGATGGCTTATGTTCATGTAATTGATTTTAGATTTTGATTAACGATTGTGATAATGGTGACTGAGGCAGCAATGAATCATGGTATGTATATTCAATCCGGCATTTGCCCTTGTGTCTGAAGGAAACCATGAAAAGCCCCAGTGAGATTGGCCGCCCACAGGATTTGAATCCGGGACCTCCCGAACACGAGTCACAAACTCTACCGTCTGAGCCAACTCACTCGGTTAAATAATTTCTTATCAATTTCTCTAATTATTTATTTATCTATCCATAAAAGAGTTAAAAACCGCAGGACTTGTCAAAGAAAGAAATAAAGAAAAACAATAATTCAAACAGATACAATTAAAAATAATTAGCATCAATGTAAGAGGAAAATCATAATCATACGAATAGTTTGTATCTAGTAGAACAGTATTAATAGGCTATTAGGGGAAAATCGTGGGTATAAACACGTCGAAATTTATTACTTAAAGACGCATAATCTAAATGGCAAGCTTTTTAATGAAATCATTAGCATTGTTTTTGTCACTGCCTTGTAAATTAAAATTCAAATCATGTATGTAAATTCGGTATATCAGTTAAGTAAGCCAACATCAACATACACTCATTTTCTTGCGAAACAAATCTGTGAATGAAGTTTGTTGATCCTGATAATATGATCAAAGTTCAGGGCATGTGGATGTTTTAACATGTCAAGATTTGTGCGAAAGCGGTGTACGCGGCAAGTCGAAACTCCCACACATTACGTGTACAAGCATATCGATTGAACATGTCGATATCAAGGCAGCTAAACTAGTGATGCGCGAAAGTAAAATGTTAATTATTATTATCGATATCACTATCGCGATAGTTTTTTCGATACATTGTAATTGTGATAGTCCACAAATATCTTAGATAATATTGCGATTTTATCGATTGCGATATAAATCTAAATTTTCAGAAATGTGTTAACTGGGCATAGTAATGAAAATATTATATATGTACAGAACGATAAAAATAAACTTCCCATGCTGAAAAACAATTTTATTTAACACAAAAATATAATAAAACAACACATGAAATACTACCATTTCAGACGCACGGGTGAATAAAATGTCATACCTTCACTCATTTTAATAATATTGTTTACATTAAGTGTGGTTCTTATATTACATGCACATGAACTATTTATTTAGTAAGTTGATCGTTCAGAAAGGGTTAACTTGCTCGTTATGTCTATCGTCTGAACACACTTCGCTCTCAGTCTTTTGCGCTTAGTTGTTAGAATGTTTCCCTCTTTAAAAAAACAACCTTTCCAAGGGAAAAGATGTTGTAACTACTGACAATATTGATCATTGATGGATATTTTGATGCATTTTTTGCTCAGAAAGCAATAAGAGATCGTCTCCTTTGAATACAGGAAAGATAGGGAGAACTACTTTAAACATGTTGCAAGATCACGCATGTTGAGCTGTAGTACTATTGCGGGTGTAACTTAAGTACTGTCATGATGAGACCAAATGCATTTCTCTATAAAACCTAGACCCACTCTTCAAATTGGACGGAGTTACGCAATAAGAGACCAAGCGCCAAAAACCTGTTTCGAGATATTGACCATTGAAATAAATCTGTTTTTTATAAAACATTTTATGCAAGAAGTAGGCCTATTATAACATTCATACTATTACAAAAATGTCACAAATAATACCAAAAAAAGGCTAACCGATTTTTGATAATAGACCAGCAGTTGAATTAATATTTCAAAGCAAAATAAATGAATTAATTTTATGCAATAAACGAATTTTTGCTTATAAATAGCAGCAAAATTCAGATATCGCATTCTTGTTTTTTTCCGATTTCAATTAGCTTGCCATCAACAGATTTGTGCAAATATCTTCTTCTTCTTCTTCTTCTTCTTCTTCTTCTTTTTCAAATTGTCAGTTGGTCTGTTATTGCATAATTCCGTTCAATTTATATTGATTCTTCAATAGTTGCGTCGCTAGTTTTTATCGATAGTACAGACCCAAAAACAAAATTTGGGCCACCTAATTTTACTGAATTCAAGATAAAGCTCATTGCACATGTACAGTAAACAAGAGCGCCTAAATGTACGCTACTTGTGGACAGTCTTGCGAAGCTTGTTTACATAGAGGAGGACTGCTACCAAGACGACTCATTTTTTAATTCCGTATCTGTACAAAACCATCGCACAATATCTATTCAAAAATCGTATCGATAATAATGCTATCGATAGTGGAAAACAATGTGTAGTTTCGCTATAACGATAACTACCATGTATCCCTAAGCTAAAATAGTTGGAAATGGTCACTCACATAAGTTTTTATTCATTCTTGATTACACTTTTTAACACATATATCAATGATGAACTATTAAGTTAAAATGTTTAAATAAAATAAATAACAACTTCACTGTGTTAATATTTAAATTCTGTTAGTATACCTCATTGATTACTTTCGATGTTATTTCCACCATCCTCTAATGAGTTTCCGTGCTGTTTTCTGGCTTCCTGTTACGGTGGCGTGTGTTCATGATTGATAGTGTTGTAGACTATCAAAGAAAGTTGGTGTTCTAAAATTCAATTGAGTGTTAAGGATGTGTTGTGGGTGTGTTTTTGTGTGTCTATAAATTTCGTATTATTCTAAAATATCATGTTTCTGATTTTCTGACTGAAACTGTAGTATTTTCATGTTAGTGTCTATGTTGGTGTAGTTGTGGTTGGAATTTGTGATGTGTTCTGCGTAGGTTGAATTGTTATGTAGTTTGGTTATGGCTGTGATATGTTCCTTGTAACGTGTTTGAAATTATCTTTCAGTTTGTCCAATGTAGAATTTATTGCAATATTACATGATAGTTTGTATACACCTGTTAAGTTATAATTGTGTGTCTTTTCTCTGTGTTGATATGTTTTTGTAATGTGTTCTGTATGCAATGTTGTATTTTATTTTCTTGAAAGACGATGCAATATTGCATGTGTTTTTATTTTCCTATGTTAATGTGATGTATTTATTGTGTTCTTGTGTTCGTGTTGTGTTTCTTTGTTTGTGTTTAGTCTTTTTTATGATGTCTATTGTGTTGGGATTGTATCCATTTTCCTGTGCTAGATATTTTATAGTATGCAGACTATTTCTTCATTATAGTCTTGTTGACTCATAGGGATGTTGATTAGGCTGTGTACCATGAATCGAAATGCTGCATGTTTGTGTTGTGTGAGGTGATTAGAGGTTTTTTTGTATCAGTGTCATTGGGTTCCCTGGACAAGAAGGACCAGTAACTTGGAGGAGAGAATTAAAGACATATTCTACTATTATAGTAGTCTTCTTCTTCTTCATCTTCATGGTAAGCCATCGGCACGTTCCGCTCTCAGAATTCGTCTTCCAGGACGTCCCACATCTCTGTGACCTTGTGGCTGGTATAACAATGCTTGTTTAGTTAGGTTAGAAGAGTTCATTCTTAAAATATGTTCATGCCATTTTTGTTTGTAACTTTGTATTTTTTTTTTCATTTAAATTAAAAATTTTGAGTTCTTGTCTTATTGTTTCACTAGGAATATGGTCTTTTAGAGTATATCCTGCATCTGAGGAACTTCACCTCTGACGTTTCTAATAATCTTCTGTCTGATCTATTCATGGCCCAATTTTCTGATCCATATGTCACCATGGGAACTGCCATTACTTTATAAAACTTTAGTTTTGTTTCTACAACTACTACTACTACTACTACTAGTAGTAGTAGTAGTAGTAGTAGTAGCAGCAGCAGCAGCAGCAGCAGCAGCAGTAGTAGTAGTAGTAGTAGTAGTAGTAGTAGTAGTAGTAGTAGTAGTAGTAGTAGTAGTAGTAGTAGTAGTAGTAGTAGTAGTAGTAGTAGGTTATTTACGACGCTTTATCAACAGCTTAGGTTATTTAGCGTCTGAATGAAATGAAGGTGATAATGGCGGTGAAATGAGTCCGGGGTCCAACACCGAAAGTTACCCAACATTTGCTCATATTGGGTTGAGGGAAAACCCCGAAAAAACCTCAACCAGGTAACTCGCCCCGACCGGGAATCGAACCCGCGCCACCTGGTTTCGCGACTAGACGCGCTGTTATTCCACAGGTGTGGACCATATTCTACTAAGCGCGTCCAACAACGAGAGAAGACATGAAACAAAGAATTAGATAAATCTGTGGGTCTGTCAGCTGTGCTGAAGTGCAATCACGGATGTTAGGAGGTGATCAAAACATTGTTTAGCACAGGGTGGCGTACATTTTGAACACTTGCTATGAAGAGTGTACGTACATAAACAACACACTTGCAGCATTTCTCATAAGATAAGTTACCATTTTTGTTGCTTTGTGAGTAAGCAATAAAAAAAAAAGTTTGACTAAAAGTTGTTTCTTTTTAAAAGTAGTTTCCAATGGTAACTTCAATGACCCATGTTCTCATTTGAAATTTCGAAGTTGACCACAGGTACCCCTACTTCCGGTTTGTTACGGGAAATGGTACTATCACCAATCGATCCGTTATATAGATTTCGGTTATCAATATTTTATGGACAACCAGTATCACATAGTTTTCGAGAAAAAAAGCTGATACGAGTGGTCTGAAACCCTTGGTATTTTCAACTTATGTTTATTGTCTGTTTTCGTTATTGTGTTGTGAAGTGTTATGTTGAGTTGTAATTTATTTAATTTAAATAACTTAATAGTTCATAATTTATTATTATTATTGTTTTTAAGTTTTTGCAGTGTGGTCGTGAAGTATTAATTTCTCTCTCTCTCTCTCTCTCTCGTGTTTCGGGGACACACGACTGAGAGGTTGAGAAATAATGCAGTAATGAGTCGACTAGAGATAAGAGTACAAGAATGGTGTTTCTTTTGAAATTGTTTAGAAGAAAAGATGGAGTTGACATTTCATCTCGTGATACTAATCCGTAATCCGTGAGATTGTTCACGCGCTTCTCAGAGGGGACAGCAGATAACACGCCTTTCTACTTTCACGTTATAAACGTGGCTGTTTATCAATGCGAAAACTGATCTATCTTCCTTTTCCTATACGTATTTGTTAAACGAGATGTCAAGAGAATCAAGCCTGTGTTCGTGAAATTAACATGCACAACTGCATATCGTTTCGTGTGAAAATGCAGTAAATTTCCGTGATATAAAGCAATTACTCGTGCTTTGCAATATTCGTGTCTAAACCATCACACTACGAAAGCAGAATAGAATCCTGTCTACTTGCTTCCAGACACAGGAAACAAAAATCTGGTAAGGCATGTTCGAAAGTATAGTTACAGATACGACTTAAAACTGTAATAACTTGGCAATTAAGATAATTTAAGCACGAGAAGTGTTTTACTCAGATATTTAATAGTTTAAGTGTTGTGTATTAAAGCCTTCAAGTAAGATATAATGCACTTCGTTAATGCATCGTTGTAAAAATGCTACGAATTTTCAGACGAAGGGATATTAGTCAATGGATGCAGGGGTTCCCAGTGGCCCTCACGATTCTATAATAGAGTAAAACCATTAATTACTGTCGGAAAAATTCATACTCAACTACTTTACTTTTAAAATGAAAACTTTTCAAAGAAACAGAAAAGATGTAAAACATTTTAATAAGGAATGCAATTTCTGTGCTCGAGACGTGAAAGTTCAGAGCTTTATTCTCGACAGATTCTATAATGAGGGAATTGTATGGAAACCTTCTTTGAAAATTTGTGTTCTCATAAATAAAATTTGTCTGAGAATGAATGATTGGGTTTCATAAGGTTACTGTGAAATATCTAGTAGGTATTATATGTAATTGATTGGAAGTGATATTATTTGATTCAGTAACTAAAAATTATTGAATTCCTGTGATTGTATTTATTTGATAGTGACTGTCTTCACAAAAATGTCATTGTTATTAAATTTCCTAATTTAGAGCTCAAAAATATTTTCTGTATTTGTTGTTTTCGTCATAATAAAGTCACTTTTGTTAAATTCGTATGCTCAAAATCTATACGTCATACACGAACGCATTCCAGATTCTCCTCAGATCAACGTTTGGTGCGGCCAGTAGTTAACCAGATGTTTGGGCCCTTTTTGTTTGAGGAAACAAACATCAACCACACGACGTATATGGAAATGCCAGATAACTTTCTGTTTTCTTAAATCGAGCAAATGGAATACGCTGGGTTTCATATAGCCTATAATCTTTAAGCAAGATGAAATATGAAAGGGAGAATACCTTTATTTGTTGGGTGGACAGTAGACCTCTATGCTTCCATTACCTCTATACTACAGTACATCACACTCTTGATGCCTTTACCTCCGAGACAAGACCGTGAGTCAATTTTACTGGAGACTGAATTATTGATCCCGGACCCATTCTGGAAGTTCTAGCGTGGAGAAAATTCCCCCCACTTCCCGGGATTGTAAGCGGGATAGTTCATATCCAGTTTAGAAATTCTGCTGTTTATTTAGCATCTAATTTATGCCAATAATTCTCATTTATTTATCATTACTTTAGTATTTCTTTCGGATAATTTATATTTATTTGTTTATTTAGGCTACATTATTTATTTATTTATTTATTTACATAGGCCTATGTTTTTATTTAGTCAACTGTCCGAAGACAGGTTTGAATTTTATAAGCGACACAAATAAGCCATCACTCATAAGGCAACTAAGCCAGGAGTTAATGAGTTATTTATTTACCTTTTAATTTTATTTTTTTATTTACTTATTCATTTAACTAATTATTTATTTTTCTCTCTTTGCTTCTTTCTCTCTCTTTCTCTCTTCCCTTATTCATTTATTTGTTTACTTGTTTATTAATCTATGTATGTATGTATGTATGTTTGTATGTATTTATTTATTTATCTGTTTAATTATTTATCGGTCTTACTAATAAAAACTGTATACAGATGTTTAACTGTCTTATACTTATACTATGAATAGCTCGTTTATACGTCGTGTGTAAATTCCTTACTAATAATCACTGCATTCGTCGTGTATGACAGTATAGCTGTTACACAGCTACGTCACAGTTTCGTCATTACTTCATTCCGAAAGGTAATAGAATATCTGAGGTTCTCCATTGCATCCGGTAGAGCGCTCTAATGTTCCGTGTTAAGTATCGATAGTGCAACTGGCTCTGATCGATGACCACACTATATTTCCGTCAAAGAGTACAAGCTACAGCAATATTATTCTAATTATTCTGCGCTGTTTGGTTTGTTCTTCTGTAGTTACAAGGCAACCATCGTCATAAAATGGCAGTCGATACGAACAGCTGTTAGAGGAGCGGCCATTTTTTCTCTACATACAACGCTTAAACAAGGGGTTTCGTGTATATAACTACTGCAAAGTAATTCCCATTGTATAGTTACAGACTGTTTATATGTCCATCGCTTATGCATGGTTTATTAGTAACGTTTTCTGTCTCAACTCTGCATAAGTCTCGTATAAAAAATAAACACGGTTTATTAGTTAAGACCGTATATATTTAATTATTTATCTATTTACTTATCCATGTACTTATTTATCTATTTATCAATCAATGTTTTATGTATCTATCTATTCATTTTTATATCGATTTATCTATTTATTTATATATCTGTCTGTCTATCTATTTATTTATCTCTTTGTTGGTTTGCTTCTTTGTAAGTTCACCTGTAGACAACCTGCCCAGTCGTTACGACTACAGGTAGAGCAACTGTGCTGTACAGCAGCGTTTTTCCGCCTTTTGATACTCGCTAACCAGCAAAAAAATAGAGGAAACTTTTACATGAAGCTGTTTTTTAGTTTATATTATTAACTTTCATTATTAAAATGTACAATATTTAAATTAGAAATTTTACTATCAGCAAACAGTTCATTTATCCTTCTTTTCCCAAAATCACTGGCATTTATTGAATGCAGCTTCTACTGTTGTTTATTTGCCAAAATAGTTTCCGATTCGTTGATCCAACGTTTATACTCCAAGATGTACTACGACACCATTCGGTTCCTGTATTTTATCTTAAAAAATTGCAGATACACCAGAAAATTGTTTCACAAGTTTATGTGGTTGAAAAATGTTACCAAAATGTCCTATATTCTTTGAAAAGATCTCGTTATTCTTCATTAAAAAATATCTAGAAATGATTCAGTGACTTGATTTTGAATCCGCTGGCGGGAGTTAAATCTTATATCATTTTTAGCTTTCTTTAATATCCAAAGGTGACAAAACATACAGAAGTACATAAGGTATACTATTTGATGACAATCGAAAGGAGAATGATTTTCACAAGAGGGAATTAAATTACGAAACATAAAGAAAACTCTTCCAGTTTGGGATTCGTCCTAAGAGCCTCACGAAAAGAAGAAATTTTACTTACCCGGTTGAGGATTTGTCACTGTCGTCTAAAACACGTCATCTCCTACGTGGTAAACCTCAACCGGAGTGTGATATGTGCCATGTGCCACTTACGATGGAACATAATTTATTACTAAGCTTAGTATTTCAGCTGCGTCTAAGCTGGAATACAGTTGCCTACTCTCATACTGCACCTGACGTCACAGCCCAGGGATACGTCCCGTCTGATACAACATAGAACCGCATCTTACTCACGCTCATTCTAGTTTGTGTTGAAGTGGGAACAGTCATAGTGAGTGCTTTAAACTAGTGAAATGTAACAGTCGTATTATTTACTTAACGTGACATTTGTATTTGTGACGAGGTAAAATGCCGAAGACAAAAAGTTCGAAGTATGAAAGGCTGGAGGACTTAAATCAGAAGTTCGGAGCTAATAATAATTTACATTACATGTAAGTTGTGCAAAGTAGATATAAAAGTTACAAGAAAACAGTGCATTGAAAGACACTGCAATACAAAAAGGCATAGAAATGTGGTTGAACGTAACTCAAAACAAGCAGTACGATCAAACTCAGAGAGAGTACGATAAGAAATCCATGTTTTGCAGGGATCTATGTGCCATGATGGTCTGTGCCAATATACCACTTAATAAATTGAATAATAAACACTTTAGAGAATTTCTACAAAAGTAGGCTACACGAAGGAACATATTTCAAGTGAACCCCAACTCCGTCAGCACTTAGTACCCATGCTTTATGAAGAAAAAATGTTTGTTACGCAGGTAGGCCCTGGCCAACTTCGGACTATTGCGCCGTTAGATTATAAAGCCAGTGGTTGCTCTACTTTTATTTCAGGTTGGATGTACTCTACGAACATTCAGTAAGAACATGTTTGTCTGTCTCTTTCTCTGCTGCATCACCTGGTTTCCACCTACTATATAGACTATTTACACGCAACTTGAGTCTTTTGGTAGCAGGAATACTAAGCTTATTTATTAAATTGTGGAAAATATGATCGTATTCGGCATCTATATGGTGGAAATGATGTAACCATATACATTGAAAGGGGGATAGATTACATGGAAATAAACAACAAATCTATTATAGTCTACGTTTTGCCATTAAAAGTACATGTTTAATTAAATAATTGCATCGAAATTTTAAACCGGATGACAACGTCGCAATGCCCAAGATTTAACACGGAGGTATTGAACTCATCCGATGTCAGATGTAAACAAAAGGTTACGTACGGCACAATCAAGCGACTGTTTCGGACAGGGTTTTTCTGGACCAAATTTAAAATCTCCTCTTATTGTATCAGATCATATTCGACCCCAATTGCGAAATGTTGGAATTATGCTGCCCCTGTCACGGACCAGCTAGCAGACAACGTTGAATATCCCTGCACTAGGTACTATGCAATCGAAAAACCTTTCTGCATGCAAGAGCTGAGCGACACGCGAGTTGCATTTCGTGTCTCCGTAAATTAAAATCATGTTCAGATATTCCGAATTAGAAAATTCCGGCACTGCAATACACTATGTTGAAAGGATACAAGGTTTAATTAAGGCCGGAAAACTAAAAAAACACACTTCCACTGGATATTCACGTAATAATGGAACAAGATAACTTGACGACCAATTATCCCCTATCCCTTTTATCGAAAGAAAGTCGAGAACAGCTGATCAGTACTGCCACGTCTAGTCTTGTTAGGCAAAAAATTTGCAATCCTTTTTAATTTACATGAATACCGTCAATTCTATCGAAATACGACGGAGGGAAAAATATTCATTATTACAATCTCGATTAGTATTGCCAGAAATCGAGTTCCTATACATAATAATTATCCATAACGACGACGTTAAAATTTTCGAAAAAAAAATTTTTTTGTTATATTCAATAAGACCAATTCGCTCTGAAATCTGCAGGGTTATTTCACTTCCACACTGTATATGCAATTCGGCCGACAGTACTTGACGCTCTTGGAAATGATTTTAATTGTGTAAATGCACGGTTGAGGTTTTTATGAAATATAGGATTTCACAAGGTGATTTATGTTTTAGAGAACTGATGACCCGTTGTTCTTTATCCTCCCGAATCTTTACATCTGGAGTATATTTCAGTTGCTTGCTGTTTTGCTTAACTTTACAGTTCGGACCTTTTACATCCGGAAAATTTTATAAAATGTTATTGCCGGGAAATTTTTATAGAATGTTATTGCCAGACACGTCGAACCTGGTGGTCTTTGTTTTGTTATTTTATGGTTCCTTTTAAACATTACTGTGGGTCTATTAGTCGTTTATTTTTATTATAAAGGGTGTAAGGGGTATAAGTGCAGTCCTTTTAACAGTTGTCGGGGACGGTCTACAGGATCAAAAAATGTCCATACAATATAGGGTCAAAACTCTATATAGTTTCCCCCCCCCCAAAAAAAATATTTCTTATTTTATTTGCGTTATACTGCTTATATCGTTAGTAAAATTATGAAAACAATTAGGTACATCAGTAGGTATATCTAGCAAGGAGATAATATTAGTTTAAGTAAATAGTTGTGTATTCTATTACGTTTTCCTGAAATTAAACAAAAATGCATGCTTAAATTTGTTAATATTCTGGCGTGAGAGACGTGGCAACGTGCTCAGCAGACATTACTCTACACAGGCATGTACGAATTAGCTGAGTTCAAGCTCCCTGACCATAGGTCTACTGCAGAGCGGATGACAGTTCAGTACAGAGTATTCGATAAACAACCTACTATTTCATTTACAGTTTAGGGATATCATAATATGTTATTAATTTTAGGAATATCATAATATGTTATTAATTTATGGAAAAAGTCGTCGTAATTTAAGTAAGCAAGAAGGATGTACCGTCAATGTTTTCCTCAAAGAAGGTTACCTAATCAGCGAACTTTTATAGCAGTTTCTCAACAATTTTTAGAAACTAGAAGTCTCTTACCCCGTTTCGAAAATCACACAACCAGAAATTGTTTAAAAATGATACTGCTTTACGGAAGCGAGAGAGATTAAAATTTTGCATTAGAAAAAAAGTTCGTGTGATTTTGTGCATAAAATCATTATTGTTTACTTTTCAGACGTACAATAAAAATGGAGCAATATTGTTACATAAAATGTAAATTTACCATAATGTTCTATTAATGAGATTGAAAGTTTGTATTTGCTGCTCGTTTATGTAAACAACAGTATTGTCATGGTCCGCTGGTGCTTTAGAACAGAGCATCTGCTTTGTACCGTATGTCTGTACCCGCTTGAGCTGTGCTTATAAAGTCCGTCTTCCCCAACCAGCAACGTTGCAAAACGTCTAATATTGTAAAATTTCATAATTAGTTAAATATTGCAATTATAAAAAATTGTAAGGACATTTTTTCTTCCTTATAACATGAATAATCATCAGTTAAAATAATGGCACTTATACACCTTACATCCTGTATATAACGAATCAAATTTGTTATTTATAATTGTGTGTGCCTTATTTTAGTGTAACAACGTTCTTTTCAGCTTGTGTTCGTATTTTACTTGTGCTATTGTTTAAGTGTATTTTGTTTCATAAAAAACTTTTATTTAAGGGTGCAAATAGCCTTAGATGCTGACGTGTCCTATTAAACATCACTATCATCATCACTTCAGAATCTGCAAAAAAACGTAGTCAATATTAAAAAGTAATTGAGCCTATGAATTTTCTGTGGACCAGAGGTTGAAAAACGCTGCTCTAAAGTACCTCCTCGGTGGTTTCGACCTGATGATTTCGGAAAGCTCTCTTTTAAGATTTATTATAGAGAAACGAAAATCACGTTGACACCCGTGATATAGGTTAGCACGACACCTAATTCCCTCTTAAAATATCACAAGGCAACAGGAATAACCATTCAGGTCCTACGCGGAGTTAAAACTAAATTTTAACTTTCACTAAGTCTTATTATTTCTGTGTCTAAAAGCTACGTATACCACGGCAGGACTCTGATGAAATTCCAAGCAATAAAAGCCCAGACAGAAGAAGACATTTCTCGTAATGCATAGCAATTACATTGTGTTTTCTAATAACAAGGACAAGCTGGGGGGTAAACAATGGAACTCAAGCCGAATGACACGTCGTCACGCTATGCATAGCTAATTATTTCCATGCCCCATTATAGCACTGATGCAGGGAGACGCGCTCCGCCAAGTTCACGGACAAGTGTTGTTCTTACATTTCTCTGAACCATCCGCCGCCGGCTGTCTAGAATCCCAATATCCCACGCTTTCAGGAGGATGCGAATGCTGAATACGGATTATGGGGTTCAGGAAGCAGTCGCATTCCATTCCCAGGTTCCAGTTCCTCCATATGAAGAGAGATGATGCGCTTTTCCCGAACACTAACAGGAACTTTGAGATGTCGATGGGATTTAAGATAAATTCGAGTGGTGAATTATAATATATATACCTCGCAGATATTCCTGAGAAAAGTTTCTTTTAGCGCTGTCCTCTGAAATTTATTTATGAGGTAACAGATATTTACTATGAAGATAATTTTTTTAGCATTATAAACATATATATTAATTAAAATAGTAGGCTAAATAAAGAACTTTCTGTGTATATACCCAGGTATTTTATTGCACAGTGAATATTTGATACAGTGGAACTCCACAAATAGACACTCCAAAAATAGACGCTCACTCTCGTATCTTCACGATACAAGGTAAGTCAACGCATCCTGTTCCGTGCTGCACAGGGCTAACCAGTTGAATCAGTGCAGTAGTGTGCAGATACTCATACACGTTGGCAGCAAGGCAGGGAACAAAAAATGTGTAGTTATGTTGAAGCAGAAGTTACAACTATTCGAACGGTTTGAAAAAGGTGAATCAATCAGAGCCATCCCTCAAGAATTTGACATTTCGATCAAAACAGTGCATAGGATAAAACAAAATTCATCTAAATATCAGGCATTCTGTAGTGATTATAAGAAGCTTTGTTATTATCAGTTGATTGTAGGATGAAAATGCAGCTTATTTTGTGTACTTTCCTAAATTTAATCAATAAGGTTGATTTGTGTCCTCTCTTGAAGGTTATACACCATTTTAAAATAATTTAATACACAAACACAACTAGTAAATGAAAATGTTCAATACGTTTTTGTAGCTTTATCCTCTTCAGCTCTAATCAACAATAACAATAATCCAGGTTGCTAGGCGGCGATAGAAAAGAAAAGATGCGAAAACAAATGAATGTGGTGTATAAACAATTGAATGCTCTTTCATATTTAAGTATAAAAATATAGGGGTGCCATTTGAAATTTCAAAGTGGGAGTGGCTGGGGGTGGGAGGTAAAATCTAAAATGCAATTAAGCTTCCCCCTCAATACCTAAATTTACGTGTTTTTTGTTTAAATTGAATTCCATTTAATTAACTAGTTATTTGCAGTGGGAAGTTTTGAAATGAAAGCCTTGTATGTAGATACATTTAGAGAGTCTTTCCTCCAGAAGTTTGTTTTATGTATCAGATGTATCACGTATATATTATACTTAATCACGGATTTTTTGTCATATATTTTGCATATCGTCGTTGTTCCTGCAATAACTCCTATGTGACATTTATCGATTTTCAGATTTTCGCTCTATTAAATAACTTAAATAGTGATTCAGCAAATAATAAAATCTCCTATATATAATTATATTTCTTTCTTTCGAAAATGTAAGGATTTACAATCCCCTATATACGGCTGCCATAGGATGAATAAATGTGTTTTTCCCCCTACTGAAAAATTGTATATTTTGCACATAGGAGTTATTACAGAAACAACGACGATATACTACAATATATTATGTAAAATGATGTACGTAAATTATTTATGTTTCGGTCCGCACGCCATAAAAAACATTGTACAGTCCTCATGTTTACCAACGTCCGCAGTAAGGAAAGACAGAGATAGTACCTCGTCTCGCACACGGACCATTGCTGTGTCTATTTGTGGAGTTCACTGTACCTCGCAGATATTCCTCAGAAAAGTTTCTTTTAGCGCTGTCCTCTGAAATTTATTTATAAGGTACCAGATATTTACTATGAAGATCATTTTTTTAGCATTATAAATTAATTAAATTAGTAGGCTAAATAAAGAACATTCTGTGTATATATCCAGGTATTTTATTCCACAGTGAATATTTGATACGTAGTTTTAATTATAAATACAGTGGACTCTCCTAAGTTCGACAGAACAGAATTGAAAGTTTTGTCCAATAAGAATAGTGGCTGTGGGAGGTGAAATGAATACGAATTCTTATTGGTTATCCATCAACGAATACAGTACTGTACTTGCATTTCCTGTCCGCCCCGAGACTTGTGTATGCGCTTCTAGTACCACAGTGGGTTTCGACAGTTCCGGCTCACAAACGGCACAATTCTCAAATATAAAAAGAGAAGTTCATTAATTTAAAATCAGTGATCAATATGGATGTCTTAATCAAGAAAATATTCTGTTTTCCTTTAACAAAAGTATCACTACAAGACGCAGAGCCAATTCTCATTCATATGGCAAACCCATTTATTACTTGCCCGTATAATAATAATAATAATAATAATAATAATAATAATAATAATAATAATAATAATAATAATAATGGCTTCATTTAACCTCGCAGAGTTAAGGCCGTAAGGCCTTCTCTTACACTCAACCAGGATTAAAACTTGCTTGCATAGTTGAACATAAAAAACTGGATCGGAATTAAGTAATTACATACTGATGCAATTTAGGTACATAATGAGATCAAAAGAGATAGTTACATAAAAATTTACCTCATGAAATAAAAATAAACATATTGAAATACATATTAATGTTGTTGGAATCAAATAGGGGCGTGTCTAATTCTCCTACGTAAGCAGTCGAACTATAGGATGTCGAACTTGATTTCTGTCAAACTTAAGAGCTTCCACTGTACTGACAGCATCCAATAATTTTCATTCACTCGCCATCTTCCATTCGCTTCACATCTAAAGTACGATATTTGAATTTATACGTTTTGAAAGTGAAATAATTGTACACGAGCTTTTGAAATCTATATTCAGATTTCTGCTAGCTCTTATGACTTAAGAATTTTGGTACAATTTGTTAATAAAGTTTTATTACACTGAAGAGGATTTATGTAGTCCGTTGTGATGTTATCTACTGGTAAAATATCGTCCCAGAATCTGCATTTAAGGTACATAATATTGCACTATTTATATGAAATCTACCCTCTGGTAAGCCAAAACTACACCTGAACATGTCGATAAATTGGTTTTTTAACACAAAACCAACTATATAAGTATAACAATGTATTTTACATGAGTAATCAATATATTTTGTTTTAGCTCCCCTGAAAAATTAACAATTTTCAATTTCGCTACTTTCCCAGAGGAAATATTACAGAACGTTATTCAACTGTAACTTGGAAACTGAGATTCCTCTGTTTACTTTCTTCGTTATACGTTCCACGCTTTTCTTAAAAATTCAATCCATTTATCAAGTTAGAATGATTTTTCCTATTATAGTTTTTACTTTCTTGAGTCGTCGTTCAAATTGACGCCGACCGAGAAGACTACCTGTGTTAGTTTTTATGTCGCTTACAATAGAGTTTTACAATAAAGTTTTATTACACTGAAGAGGATTTATGTAGTCCGTTGTGATGTTATCTACTGGTAAAATATCGTCCCAGAATCTGCATTTAAGGTACATAATATTGCACTATTTATATGAAATCTACCCTCTGGTAAGCCAAAACTACACCTGAACATGTCGATAAATTGGTTTTTTAACACAAAACCAACTATATAAGTATAACAATGTATTTTACATGAGTAATCAATATATTTTGTTTTAGCTCTCCTGAAAAATTAACAGTTTTCTATTTCGCTACTTTCCCAGAGGAAATATTACAGAACGTTATTCAACTGTAACTTGGAAACTGAGATTCCTCTGTTTACTTTCTCCGTTATACGTTCCACGCTTTTCTTAAAAATTCAATCCATTTATCAAGTTAGAATGACTTTTCCTATTATAGTTTTTACTTTCTTGAGTCGTCGTTCAAATTGACGCCGACCGAGAAGACTACCTGTGTTAGTTTTTATGTCGCTTACAATAGAGTTAAAAGAGTACTTACGATTTTTCCAAATGCGTACCTTCAAATTATTTTAATTATCGATTATCCTGTGCCTTGTCTCCAGAAATTAAGCTCGATTTATGATGTTATTCTTTCTCATTTTACTTCATTTACCACATCCGTAATCTCATAATCCTTTCCATATTATTAGTATTAAGTAAATGAGCAGGTGGCTATGAAGAAAGTGGATGGATGGATGGATGGATGGAAATGCAAAATTTATGTATAATTATATATGTACACATAGATGTACGGTATGTATTATAATGTTATAATGGTATAATGTACGAGTATGCATGCAATAATAGTAGAATGCACTGAATAGCTCATGGGTGGATGAGTGAATAGGTACGTGAGTGGATATATAGGCGGGAATGAGTGGATTGGTGGGTGGATGGATAAATGGTGTGGATAAATGGACGGAGAGAAGAATGAGTTAACATTTTAGATGGATGGTTGGATGATAATGGTTATTGAATTGAAGAAAAACGAGAGTGAGTGAGTGAGTGAGTGAGTGAGTGAGTGAGTGAGTGAGTGAGTGAGTGAGTGAACTCATTGTACCTTGATGTTAGATATCAACTGAGTCACTCAATATGTGTACTGTTGTACACGCATTACACAGAGGACTGGAACAGATCACTGCCCATGAAAACTGGTTCCAACAGGGATTAGCTCAAGCATATTATAGGCCTACATTTGCTTACGAAATTCAAACACCATACAAGTTTCCGCTTGGTAAGTCACCCAGAAATACTAATAGTCGTTAAATTATTTTACATCGCTTCTACAAGATTCGCAACATGTAAATAAAATACACATACAGTTATCACAAAAATAAGTGCTAGAGTTTACATAAACACATTATTATTATTATTATTATTATTATTATTATTATTATTATTATTATTATTATTATTATTACGTATTAACGGTAAATTAAAACTCAAAAATCATTTTAATATTAAGTAGCTTCAGAAGTGAAATCTACAGATTCTGTCTTCGACACTTTAGTATTGACAGTTTTGGTTACGGTAAATTCCATAGAACGCTAATTGTACTGAAAAATTAAGTTCATCAAGTAAAGGAACTGTTTTAACTGAATATAGTTTTCGGATGTGTTTAATCTTTGTTGCCAAGTTTATATGTCATTTAACCTTTCAGACTCAGTTTTCTTAAGATGAGAGTTCAGAGAATTATTATTATTATTATTATTATTATTATTATTATTATTATTATCATCATTATTATGTTCCGTGACCATTTTCTGGTGATTCGTACGCTTCGTTACTCGTTCGTTGTTCGTTCGCTACGTGTGTACAGACCGATTATTTAGTCCTGACAGCTCGGCGACGCGAAAGAGGGGAAGTAATAGGAGTAGTGGGGAGAGCTCCGGAGTAGAGATAAGGGCGAGCGGTCGGTAAAGGAATGCAGTACAGCTTAACTGTACTGGAAACACACAGATCTACCGCACATGTGACATCCGATCGCTCTGAATGCAAGCGACTGACTAACCCGAACACCCCTTGGCATAAGTTAATGGACTCGCCTGACCCAGGCGCACATTGTCGGCGGCTGTCACGACTAAATAATCGTACTTTACGCACCTGTATTCTTCTGCCGCAGAAGAATGTATGTAATCACCGTCACATCGAACAGTCAGAGACAAAACCGTCCTGTCCGAGACGTAATATCCCATGCAGTATGCTATCGGCCTCAGACACTAACTTCTATAGACCTACTACATACAATAATGAAGGTTTTTACAAACTGTTGTTATCTTCCAAGTTATTGACTGGTGGATAAGGCGGAAACAATAGCGTTGGACATTCTGCCCATACTTCTTGCGTGCGGTTAGTCATTGGATATTTACGAAGTCTGTTAACACTAGCAACAATATTTTTCTGTTCCACTACCTGTCGATCGCTATGAAGTTTAAGGATAGAATTTGAGTTTTTGGAATCGAAGTTGTTACGAAACGCTTTCGGACTTTCTCTATAATTTCAAATTGGACACTGTTTTCGTTGCAGTAAGTGAAGTCCTGACTTCGATTTACCCGAAAATTCTAATTAAATATGAATTTTTAACATTGATTTAAACAGTAATGTCAGGGGGAATACACACTTATTCGGATTATCCAACAATTAGAACTACCCAATGTCGAATTAATCAATCTTTGCTTTACGAAATTATTAACTTTACACAGCTAGGTATAAGTTGCCACATCGTAATCCATTGCAATTATTTGCTGGAGATCTCCATAAATGAACTCATTACGAGTCAAGGTCCCATGTCCAGTTCTAAATTATAGTCTGCGTGATACAATTACTCCGACTGACCAAGAATTTCTAATTCACATCCCGCGACTTCCAGCGCAATGGATTTTGAAAGCAGCGATTGAGAACGAGTTTCGAAATCATAAATCTACATGAATTTCCTGACATAACCTTAGCCTCAGAAAAAGGAAACATTATCAGCATGAATTGTTACACACACTTATAACGCGAATGCAAAAATTGCGCTTATTTCGCAAGGTAATTAATGTTATATAAGTGAAAATTGAGTCTCCGATCAGGACGTGCACATTCACACTGCAGCCTTGTGTTCAAAATTTGACCAGTTCGCATTGCGTTGAATGTGATTCATTCATCAGAAGGAATTGCGTAAGAAATTAGAAATAAATAACAAATATTCACCGGATAAGGAATGCAAATCCGTTCACCGCGGGCAACGTGATCGTCGTGTAACACGGAGTTCGGGGTGACGTATTGTTACGTCAGCAGTAAATGATTTTAAAAATAACGGCGGGACGGGCTTCACGATAAGATCATGACTCTTGCACATTAATCATATTCTGTAGCCTTATCACGTTTTCCTTGAAAACAAATGACCTCTCGGTTAATACTACAATGGAACTTTATTTAGTTTTACGTTGTTAACTTTCTTCTCCGTTAAGGTCAAGGGTAAATAATTTGAAATACTATAGCAAGACTATAATTGATGGAATATCTGAGATACTGGTTGAATTATTTGATTGAGTAACTGATTGGCATAACTACCGACTAGTTACTGATCGATTTTGTGTTGACTGAGACAATTATTGACTAACAAAAGCTCATCTAACTAAATGATTCATACATCTTGATTTCACAACTTTTAACACTGTATCACTTCGGAATATGTATGATAAGACTTTCTTCTGTTAAATTCTAACGTAGGGGTGTAATGGGTACAGTGAGACAAAATATTAAGACATATGTATGCAAGTGACAATTCAAGTATTTTTAAAATCAAGTGCAATAGAAATAGACATTAAAACATGGAGTATAATAATACATAAATAAAAATGTTAATAGATAAAGCACATAATATACAATACGTGTTTGTCAAAAAAAATGCAAATATCTCACTGTTCCCAATCAAAAGGGTACAGTGAGACACCACAGGGTCTATTAACGGACATTGAAATGATTTACATTTATTTCAAAAGAAAACAAAAACTTGCTGTCTCTTTATCTTGACATGTTCTGTAGGCTTATTTAGAATAATTTTGATGTCTGACTTCGAAGCCATTGAAACATCTGGAACATTTGGAAAAGTGAATTTTCCATGACATTTCAAACTTTTGCGAAAAAATGAAATGAATTTTTGGTGACATCAAAGCTTATAATCAGGGAACGGATTTATATGGACTAAAAATATATGAAATATGTAAATATATATGTAGTTATTTTTACCAAAATATGGAATTAAATATGGATTTTTACCAAAATATGGAATTAAATATGGACTTAAAATTATAAAAAAATGACTATGTACGTTAAATATTGGTACATTTTAATCAAACTAAACAAAAAATATAATGGACGTACCTTATCTTCCAATGTAGTTTCAACAAAACACAATTTTTATTGTCTGTTACCATAACAATAGGTTACAAACATTTCTTTCAAGTGCTGAAAAGTGAATCTTCTTCTATTGTCTCTGAGGATAGATTTATACTGACTAAAAGAGCGTTCGACGTCACAAGAAGTAACTGGTACATAATTCAATTTCACAATGTCTGCTGGGGATAAGTCCAAGTTAATCTTCACTGTTGATTCACCACTCATCACAGCAACAACCTTTTGTAGTTCTTCATATCCAGGGTTTTTTGAAAGTACAGTGTCCACCTTAGCTCTTACTGCATCTGCAACTTTACCTCTACCACGATTCAGTTGTTCCACAGTACTATTTATAATTTCAAAACTTTCAGATAGTGAAAGGTGCCTATTTTGGAGACTTTTGAGCGTTTTTATGATGCATGAAAATGTATGCTGAATGTGAGCTAAGTCATTCTTCACACTTATGTCACAGGTAACTGTTTTCGCAGTATCAATTGAGACTGCATCTTCAGAGTCCAATGCAAGGAGAACATTGTTAATAGAGTCTATATGTTCGGCATAATATTAAACTGCTTCTAGCCATGTACCCCATCTAGTTAAAATTGGCTTTGGTGGCAATGGAATTTCAGGGTACATTTCTTTCAACACGTTAACTCTACTGGGAGCTTTGAGAAATACTTTTTTCACTGATGAAATCAACAAATCTACTTTAGGGAAATTGTCTCTGACCACTTCTGCCACACGATGAAATGCATGCGCCACACAAGTAAAATGAGTCAATTTAGGATATACAACAGATAATGCTTGTCCAGCATTGACCATATAAGGGGCAGCATCGCTAATAAAGAATAACACATTATCGTACATAATACCCTTTGGCCACAGGATACCCATAGCTTCGTTGAACAGTTTAACTATAGTTTTGTTATTGCACTTTTCTAGAACATCACAATGTAAAAGAATTCGTTCAGAATATTGTTCACTTAACAAACCGATAACTACATTACCAACAAGTCTACCTTCTTTGTCGGGAGTCTCATCAATGGAAACCCAAATTGAACTATCTTTAATTTCATCTCTTATCTTCTGTATTGTCTCATCGTAGATGGATGGAGCATACGTCTTCCTAAGTGTTGACTCATCCGGGATTGTATGTTGAGTATATTTTTCAAGGAATTCCCTGAAGACCTTATTCTTTAGTTTGTAGAGAGGAATATCAGCAGAGATGAGAGAACGGCACAGGTCGATGTTAAACTCAGATCTTACATTCGATGTTGTTGGTTGTGTTAAAAACAATTGTCTCTGCTTGGAATTTAGTTGTTTGTTGGCCTGATGTTTACTAGTTGTAATGTGTTGTTGCACCAGGAACTTTTGTGTAGATGATACTGCACACTGACACAAATTACAAAATAATATTTTATTGTCAGTTGATAAACCATCTTCTTTAAATTCTGAAATGTAACTTGTTAGTTTTGATTTTAAATTGACTGAATGACGTACTTTTGGCATATTTACCGTCTTTATAGTATGATTTACAAAACTGAACCTATGTGTACTCTGACTGGCATTTAACTGTTGAGCTGCACAACTGAAGTCTGTTAAAAATTTTAAATTAAATTAATACAGTTTTGTAACTTACTTTCCCATTGTTGATAGGACTGCTAATTTTCAAATAACTCCGATGTTAAAGGGATTACTGAACATGTGTTTAAATCTCTATTGTTGAAATGTATTTTTAAAAGTTAATGGAATTTTGTTTTGTTTTATTGTTAAACCTAATATAATATGGACTGTTTTATATGAAATATGGAAAATATATGGAAATTAACGAAAATATGTACTAAACTCTAAAATATGGAAAAATATGGAAAATAAAAGTAGGATTTTTCAACCCTACACATTGTGAAACATAAAGATAATGCAAAATATAAATTATATTAGCTTTATAAGTAAATATGTATTTACATATAAATCCTTTCCCTGCTTATAATTATAAGAATTTAATGTAATTCTGTATTATTTTTTAACATTTTCTTAAATTTTGTGAATAATTTTTTATTTATGAAACCATTAAAATGCAATGTATCCATTATTTTAAGCTACAGTTACTAAATTGGTTACTAGTATGTTCATTTTTAATGTTAGTTATTGGTCAATGTAATATAATTACAGTTTGTTTTTGCAAATCATTGTACATGGGAACAGTGAGACGTCTCAGTGTACCCTTCAATGGCATGTCTACTGTTCCCTTTACGCATAGTTCATTTAAAAATTACACCATCACTTCAAAATTAAAACTAGAAAGACGAAACTTTGCCAAACATAATCTCAAGTACCATAGTATTACGTAACAAAACATTCATATTTATATCTGATTTGTATATCCAATATAACCTTCAACATTTTACTTCTAGAGTGAAAAATTACTAATTATTTTTTCATCACTCACCTTTATATCTAGAATCAAGTCGAGTATGAAAATACTGTTACTTTACTCATGCAACATACAACTTCACTGTTACCAACATCTCAACATCAAAATTTACCATCTAATAAAAAATGTCTCGCTGTTTTCCCTGTCTTACTGTATCCACTTCTCCCCAACCTTGTTTACATGTTTCAACCTATTTATGGGTCATCCTCAGAACTCTTGAGTTCTGACCCATAATAGGTCGAAACATATAAACAAGGTACGTTAGAATTTAACACAAAAAAGTCTTGTCATACATATTCCTACATGATTCAGTAGTTGACTGGCTTAATGTCTTAGTGGCTGATGACCTAGATGACTTATTGACGAACTGACCTGAATCATTTATTCATTGAAGTGAATAAGGTACTGACTGGCTAATTGACTGACTTAGAGTTGATTGACCTGAATGACTTGATGACAAATTGCCTTCATTGGCTTAGTGGTTGACTAACCTAAATTACGTACTGAGAGACTGACCTGAACGATTCTTGAGTTATTCGCTTTTCAATTTTCCTGCGGATTGATTCGTTCTCTGATTCATTCTTTCTGGATTTCATTCGCTCCCTGGCTCACTCATTCAATTTCTGACTCAGTCATTCGCTCCGTGCCTTATTCACTCTTTTATTTCTTGACTCAGTTTTTCTCTCTCCGACTCACCCATTAGATGTTTTACTCCCCGAAAGCTACTAAGCTTACGGCTTATAAAGAAATTTTTAAAGATCAAAATATTTTAATATGCATTATGCTACGTAACAGGAGTAGGCTATTTACCTTAAGTTTCAAAGTTATTGTCTCGCTCGAAATAAAATTTGAGAATTTATGACACCGGAATTTCCCGTCGTTAACATGTTCTCTCTATGGCCTTGGGAATCGAGCCCACGGTTCCGTGTTCGATTAAGCAACGGTATCATTGCGCCCCCAGAATAGAACAGGATCTAGATCAACACTGACAGGCTGGTAGGCGCGGACTTTCATATCCTTGGCTGTCCCCGCCATCCTTGCACACATAGCCTGAGGTGTAGAATACAGACATCACTGAGATGATATCATATTGTATTAGAGAGAGATTTAAAGAACGGAAGCAATTATGGCCTACCTGTTATTCCACTTTTTCTATTGCTATATATAAATAATAAAAGTGCTATGGATCCACAATTTCCGTCAGCATGGATCTGTGCCTCCAAGCGCCTTTATGACATTTACCTTTAAATGTAGGCCTACATACATTATACAATATTATAAAGAGTTGTCATATTTTTACCTCTGTCCATTTTTGTCTTTCATAACCCTAGCCTAAAAGAACATAAGACTAAAATACAATCAACATGATGCAGATTTCCATTTAAAACAATCCAGGATATCACGCTGACAAGAGACAATTATTTAGTTCTTAGATTAGAATCGAACACAAGATTGTGGTCTCCATGCATCGTTAAATTTGTACCTGGTATGTTCAATACACAGTCCGTAGAAAGGTGTTATATCGTAGTATAATTTCTTCTTCGCGAACTATTTATTGATAACTGTTTACCCATATTTCTTAATTATCAGCCATTTAAGTTGTCATGGATGTTTTATTTTTACTATTTTCAAACTCTAAGCTTATATAACGTGTTAATTTTTATTTTTACTGTGTACATTTTTTATTGAATTATCGGCTTCTATTTTTGTGTGATTCGTATTTGATTCTAACGAAATTAATATGTATTCCACTATGTTTATTTTTATTTTATGTGCAAAATTTTTATGTAACTACCTCTTTTGATCTAATTATGTATCTAAATCGTATCAGTATATAATTTCTTAATTCCGATCCAGTTGTATGTTCAACTATGTACGGCCTTAACTCTGCCAAGTTAAATAAAGCCATTATTATTATTATTATTATTATTATTATTATTATTATTATTATTATTATTATTATTAAAATGAAATTATTTTCGTCAACTTTTATTATAACAATCGATTTAGAAGATCAGTATCATTTCACAGAAAAAAAGTTGTTGAATATAATTTCTTATTATTGCAGAAAATAAAGAAAGGATTCCGTCATGGATGTTAGAAGATTTATGAACTCACTTCACACGTTATTAACAAAAAGTGTAAAACCAGATCTTTGCCTCAAGCAAAAAGAGATTCATTCCCATAGTGTCCATGTGAAAGCTATGCAAATCTCATGGCATCCAATTAGTTCACAAAAACATAATCGGTAAATATTTTACAGCTGTTTCTTCCATGTCACGGATGTTACACACATTTTGTCACGGATGTTACAGATGAGTTAATGTCCTTCATTTTTCCAGTTTCAAATCAATTGTGACATTTCTAAGTCAAAATATTTACTTGAACTGTAACATTAATCGTTATTAACCCAAAATATTGAAAATAAATGGCAGAAAGAATATAGATTTATAAAGTTCCTTAACAGTGCAGACTCTCAGAACATTTCTCCAACAATAGCTCCTTGAAAAAAAAAAAAAAAAAAAACATTTACAGCTGATCCCTCTATCAGTAAGTGTGCAAACTCTAGGGAAACAAAACAGTGCCTATTACCCAGCCAAGACCACTTACTGTGTGCGCGCCAGCTCTTAAACCGTGAGGTATGAGGAAGTGGGGAAAGGGGACATATGACTCAGCCAGGCCAACTAGGGAGTGTGCATGAATGTTCGCTCCGTAGTACAAACATTAACTCTCTCGCTTATCGGTTTCGCGCCGCGCCGCATTCCTGCCGCGTTATATATATTTAGCTTAGTATAGTACAGTCTTACGTCATCACCCGCTTATCGGTTCCACGCTGCATTCCTGCCACAGTTTAAGAGCTGGCGCGCAGACAGTAGATTCAATGCCAAAAACTTGTAAAATATTTTCCTTTTGAAAATAAAACATTAGAATATTTAAATTTAAAACCTTACCAATGTCTTACGCTAATAATAAACAAATATTTCTGAAAAAGACTTTTTCATTGGAATTCCCAGTTTGTCCGAAATGGCTGTTATGTTGTTTTCAAGGAAATGAGATCTCTAAATTGTCTTCATTCGTTCAAACTGTAAAATTTATTTATGGAGGAAATAGTCGTGTAAACGCTAGCAGTCGAGCGTGGAGGTTAAGGTTGACCATAAAAAATAATTGAGATATTAGTAAAATAAATGATAGCTGCAAGAAAAGAGAAATTCCTGGAACCGCTTCCGTGAAATGGGTCGTAATTTACTACACGTGTGTTTATAAATTCTTCTTTCCGGTATATATTATACACGGAGCAGTTTTTTTTATAACTCTTATGTTAGTAAAAACATTTCATATTTTTATGGCTAGCAGTCTTTATTATTTCGTCTACCATTAAAAGAAAATCGTCTTTATAATAACCAGTAGCAAAACAAAAAACGTGCGACATCTCACGAGAATGTAACCCAAATATGTTATAGCATTAACTTCTATACACCCCGCAATTAATTGTTAAATAATAGGTGATCGTATAGACTACTTAAAAAACTGACCCGTTAGCCATTTGTCTACACTCATTTTTTAATGTTAGGCTTTTCCTCTGTTCAGCTGTTGACTCTGATGTTTGCTCTCGATAGAGGGGAGCACACTCAGCCAGTTGCAATATTTCTCTTATAGATGGCAGGCCTATAGCGGACTGTGAGAAGATGATAACGAAATGACGTTATGAAAGATTGTAGGTTTGGGAAGGGAGTCATGATTCTTCTAATTATTGGTATAGCTCGCTCGAGGAACGATTACCGAAAAACAGTGGTGGCGTTACTGTCTGTTTTGACGTGTATATGTAGGCACGCCGAGGGAGCGAGAGGTACAGGGCGATGGATGAACTGCCTCTTCCAAGAAGATGAACAGATGGGGACATCGCCTGTGGAAATGAAGAGCGTAGCAAGAGAAAAATTCGAAGCGAATTAAACGCGCAGCGTTATGTTTACGAATAAAATAATGATGCTCTGCGAGGGGAACGCTTCATCACTACATAATAAAATAAACGCACTTGCAACAAGACACGTATTCACATGCAGTGGAAGTGAAACTAAAACCGTAATTTATAATGTGTAACTATCACAATGCAAGACTGATTCTATCGATTTCGTTTCTTTTCCGACTGTACTCTTAAATATAATTCAAATTATCTCGTGAACTTTCCAGTTGCCCGTCCTTCCTTATAGAATTGTTTCGTTCGCATTCCTATCGTCGGTAATCCCTGCTTGCGAGACCTATACTATCGCAGCACTGTTCACAAATAGCGACACAATGTTATCACGTGGGTGGTATGGCAGAAGACCGTCAATTAAGACACCACATTCCCAACATGAAGGAAATAACTTCCATTTTCCTACCAGAAATTAGTAATAGAGAATTCCGAATATTTATACTCTGCGAAGTAATGAAGTAATACATTTAATATATTCCGTTAAGTTTAAAACGTTTTAATTATTAAAGGGCCAATAATTAATAATTATGTAGCACACCACTCAATAAATTATTTCAATAATATATCTCTTTGAAATTTTGCCTACGCAAATTTTCTTGTATTCTCATACGTTGTCTCTTGTTTCAGCCGAGGTTTTAGGTTTTGTGGCATGCTGAATAATTCTTCCACTGAACTCTACTTCAGGAATTGACGGTTAATGATGTCAAATGAAAGTGCAACATGAATTACACATACAATAATTAAATAATATTTTCTAGTTGAGTTAGAATGTTATTTTCTCCAAACATTCATCTGAGATCGTTCAAGGCAACATTGTTCATTATGTGTGTAGAGAAACAGTTCTTTGTAGTTAGCGTGTACAGATCCTATGCCCGCTTCCATGCAGGAGGTTTTCTTGGTTCCGGGTGGATTGACATACTGCACTTTACCTACTGCTATTTGACATAAAGTAATTTAGCACATAACCTATTTTACATACAAGTATTTGGCTTATTTATTTTTAATCTAATTTAATTTGACACAACCTTTTAGGTATACTTTTTCTGGCATACAACTACTTTGTTTCATTTGTACATTCACATATTATCATATTTTGACATACTCTACTGTAATAAATATATTGTGCTCATTGCTAATAATTCCTGTTACAGTTTATAAGGTTTCTTGTCTTTGCTTAAAAATCATAGAGGTTTGGGATGTATAAAAAAATATGGACGGTGAATTTGTAGAAACGAGAAGAGGGGGGGCAATATTTATCTTTTAGGGCAGGGATTGTCAAACTGTACGCCGCGACGTCCTGGTGCGTTGTTGGTCTATGTTCTTGGCTTCGCAGCTATAAGGTAAAACTAAAATAATTTATAATGCAGTTTATAATGACACATGACATGCAAGTTTTCACTACGTGTAGATATTTATTTTATTCGGATTTTGTATTTTTACAAGCTGGTAAGGAAGGCTAAACGACTATTTTCTTAAAAGAACAAATACCACCAAATCTAATTTGAGAATTTTTTTAATTTTCGGTACAAGAACGTCGCACGGAAAATCTGACATGTGAAGGACACCGCAGTCTAAAAAAGTTTGAGAACTCCTGTTTTAGGGGATTCTTATATCAGAAGACTACAACATATAGTTCAAAGATATCAACAACATAAGGATGAGGGACGCATTTTGGATTACTTAAGAACATGTGGCCATAATTTTACTTTATAATTTATGTTCATTTTTTTAAATGTCAGTACATTATACAAAGTATGCCAAATGAATACTATACCAAATTAATAGCATGCAAGCGATAAGTAGTCTGTGCCAAATTTAATGAGTAGGCAAAATGTGAAGCAAGTAAAAATATTGTAGGCAAGAAAAAAGTGTGTATATTAATAATGTAATCAAATTTTGTATGTTAATTTTGAATATGTCAGATCTCTTCTAGGTGAAAAGTAGTATGTTAATCAGCCCAGTACGGATTTTCTTGGCTATAAGAATGGACATATTAGAAAGAGAACTGGTGCTACGCATGACAGGAGTCTCAAAATTGGTACTGTCCCGTCAAAAATGGATTATTCGAGATCTTTAGTCCAATCCTACATACTTCATCATCATGTTTTTTTTTTATTAAATAAGACTTATAATTAATGTTTACGTCTTTCAATCTAGGTGTAATGAATTGATAGATCAATTTTGTATTGCTTCACTAATTCAATAATTGCGGTGTTATGTAGTTATCTTTTACTATAGCGTAACAGTGAAAGAAAGAGGAGTTAAAATAGTATCATGTCATCTTACTACACTGGATTTGAAGGCTTCAGAGCCATAGTGGGCCAAGCGCCATTTGTTAAAAACGGAGAAAGCAAGGGTTAAAGTTAAGTGAATACTATAGTTTAATGAAGATTGACATATCATTTAGTTTTAATGTGTATACTTTATATTATTTGTTACATGTTTCCATTGAATTATGGTAATAACTTCATTTTAACCCCTGTTTTCTACGGTTTTAGTAAATGGCGCTTGGCCCACTATGGTTCTGAACCCTTCACTTAAGCATTAAAAGAACCAGCGCGTCTGTTCGTATTGAATACAATTTATTGTAACGCACGATTGCTTATATTTTTCCGTTGGTTGCGGTAGTTGTGTAACTGAGTTATGAATTGGGGACGTGAGGATCCTTAACGAATTATTAATTGGAATGTATCGATGACGTAAGGGCCGAAACTTTTCTCCGCATTACGCAGGAGTTCTTTTAAACAAGATGACCACTGCACTTGCATGCTTGGTAGGAATGCTGTAATTACGTAAGACTCTGGACCGGTTATCTGTCATCTCCCTGAGCAGTCACAAGTGGGAAGCGGAGCGAGCAGTATGGAGCTGATATGCGGTCTTCGTGCTCTTGACTTCGATCCCCGAGGCAGTTCATTATGGCGGCGTGTTTCCTGGATTCTTTCATATTCGAAATTTCAATGTATGTGAGCAACTGGAATATTGACGAAAGCATGGTAGCCCGCAGGATTTTCGCCAGAGGGGAGGTCAACCCACATATTTTTAAATAGACATTTAAATTGTAGGCCTATACAGGGTGTTTCCGAGGTGGTGTTACAAACTTTCAGGGATCATGGGGAAGGGCACATGTATCAATTTGAGATAACGAACCCTGGTCCGGAAATGACAGAGTCGTAAGTTACAAGCAAAAATACTTGTGTGGAAATGAAATAATTTTATTCCTCTGTACACCTTATTTATGTGTATTTATCTGTACATCTTACACATACTGTATTCATCTGACGTTGTTTACATTGTCTACTTACAGTATTCCATTCATTGCGCTGTCTGAGGGGTCGGAATAGGAAACTACACTAAAGCAATGCAGATAGCGTAATGTGTAACGGACATGGTCGGT